>NW_006207133.1:5532159-5561878 GCF_000334495.1 Tupaia belangeri chinensis
TGCTTTCTCAAGTAAGTTTCTGTTTATGTAATATTCTAAATCCTTTGTTGACTTGTCAACAATGTTCATGGCATCTTTGCCAGGAGTTGTTTCTTTCTCAGTGAACCATTTTCTTTGTTCACTCATAAGAAGATTCCTCATGCATTAATGGTTTATGAGATTGAAGCAATTCAATCACATCTTTAGACTTCATTTCTAGTTCCAGTTCTTTTAATATTTCCACAACATCTGCAGTTATTTCCTCCATTGAAGTCTTGGACCCCACAAAGTCATTCTTGAGTGTTAGAATAAACAACTTTTTTTAAATTAATTGCTTTCTTTTTTTTTTTTTTTTGAGAGGTTTATGCTATATAGGGCACGTGTCCTCGCCAGAAAGACAGACAGAGAGACAGAAAGTGAGAAATCACCCCCCAGGGGGGATGGCCACGCTGCAATCCCTTCTCTATCCTCCTCTCGGGATATTGAGCACCCATGCACATGTGCCTGGTGTGAGTTTAAGCCACCGGGTCCAGGACTTGAACCATGGTCAACTACATGGGAGTCCAGGAACATAACTATTATTCCAAGTCCTGGTCCCTAAAATTATTTCATTTTATTCTTTTTTTTTCTTTTCTTTAATTTGACCAGAGAAAGTGGGAAAGTGAGAAAGTAAGCCTTCAGGTCCAGGGCTCAAACCATGGTGGGCGTGACAATCCAACACCTTAACCGCTATGCCACTTGCCAGTCCAGAATAAACACCTTTTAGACACTTATAATGTTAATATTTTGATCTCCTTCCATGAATCATAAATGTTCTTCATGACGTCTAGAATGGTGAGTTCTTTCCAGAATATTTTCATTACTTCGCCCAAATTCATCAAAAAAAAAAAAAATCACTATTTATGGCAACTATAGCCTTACACAATTTGTTTCTTAACTAATAAGACTTGAAAGTCAAAATTACTCCTAATGCATGGACTGGAGAATGGATGGATGTTGGGAGCCAGTAGGTGGCGTTGGTGGTTAAGAACACTGGACTTCCAAATGGCCAACTGCAGTTTGACTCCCAGTGCTGGCGGCTTGCTTTCTCACTTTCTCTTCCTGTCTCTCACTCTGTCTCTCTCTGGTCAAATTAAATAAATAAAATAAAGTTAAATAAATTGTTTTAAAAAGAGAATGGATGATGTGGTAGCAGATAAGAAAATAACATTAACCTCCTTTTATATCTCCATTAAAACTCATAGGCAAACAGATGTGTTGTAAATATGTAGTCATATTTTGAAAGGTCTTTTTTCTTTTCTTTTCTTTTTGAGGGAGATTTTTGCTATAGGGTGCATGTGCTTGCTAGAGAGACAGAGATAGAGATACAGAAGGCAAGAAATCACCCCCTGAGAGGATGGCCACACTGCAATCCCTTCATTCTCCTCAGGATTTGGGGCATGCATGCACATGCATCTGGTGTGAGTTTCAAGCCTCTGGATCTAGGACTTTAACCTCAATCAGCCTCATGGGAGTCCAGAGACATAACCATTATGCTATCTGTTGGTTCCTTTATTTTCATCTAAGTAGTAGGTGACAGCAGTGTGTTTAAAATATTCAGTAAGGCCCAGCCTCTGTATAGTTAGAAGTGTACCAAGCTGCAGAGCAGGAAGCTACATGCCAACCACAGTTTGAGTTCCAGCCCAGCCAGTATAAAGCATGCCAGCTATGTGCTCATACTCAAGATCCTGGAGGGTGGAGGACTAAAGGAAGCTGAAATTCTGAGATGGGTGCTGCTCTCTCTCTCTCTCTCTCTCTCTCTCTCTCTCTCTCTCTGTCTTGCTTTCATATGTACACATGTGCACATACATATTCTATCATAAGTTTAAAAATATATTCATTAAACCATGCTATAATCAAATGTGCTGTCATCCAGGCTTTCCATTTATAGAGCACAGGAAGAATAGATTTAATATAATTCTTGAGGGTCCTAGGTTTTTCCAAGTCATAAATGAGCATTGGCTTCCACTTAAAATCACCAGCTGCACTAGCTCCTAAGGAGAGTCAGCCAGAGGATGGTACAGCAGTAAAATGCAACACTAGATAAGGCAGACCCACATGGGAATGTTGCTATTCACTTCTGGAGACTACCCTGAGAACATCAAGCCGGTGCATACCCATGATCTGGACTGACGAGGCTGGAGGTAGATTGCACCATCAGGACTCTACTGGGGTACTGTCTCTCTGCCTCTTTTTATCTCTGTTTCTCACTCATGGAAGAAGTAAACTTTTAAAATAAAGGAAAAGTGAGTCAATGTGCCCTTTGAAGTTTTGAAGTCAGGCATTGACTTCTTTCTAGCTATAAAGTAAGTCCTATATGGCATCTTCTTCCATTATAATGTATTTCATCTACATTGAAAGTAAATCTTCATCAATTGTCTTAGCTAGATCGAGACAACTTTATGAAGCATCTATAACAAATCAGCATTTGCTGCTTCACTTTGCAGTGTATTTTAAGGAGATGACTTTTTACCTTGTCCTTCATGAACCAAACTCTTCTGGCTTCTAAGTTTTCTACTGCAGCTTCCTCACCTTTTTCAGCCTTTGTAGAATTGAAGAGTTACAGTCTTGCTCTATTCTAGGCTTTGGCTTAAGGGAATGTTGTGGCTGGTTTGATCTTTTATCCAGACCACTAAACAATAAGGCTATTTTGTTTTCTTATCATTCATGTGCTCACTAGAGTAGTGCTTTTAATTTTGTTCAGGGACTTTTCCTTTCCATTTAAAAATTGTCTATTTTGGGGTGAGCAGGTGGAGTGGTGGTTAGGGCACTGGACTCCCATGTGGCCACTGGACTCCCACTGGTTGAGTCCCAAACGTGGTGGTTTGCTTTCTCACTTTCTTTCTCTCTCTCTCTCTCTCTCTCTCTCTCTCACTATTCTCTATCTCTATCTCCTCTCTGGTGAGCACATGTATTCTTTTGCAAAATGAAAAAAATAAATGAAATTAAATAATAATTATTAAAAAAAAAAAAAACATTGGGACCAGCAGATCCCATGGCAGTTAAGTCACTGGACTCTCATGTGACAAACTACAGTTCAAGTCCCAGTTCAAACTACAGTTCATGTACATGCATGCCCAAAATCCTGAGAGAAGAGTAGAGGAGAAGGAATTGTGGCATGGCCATCCTCCCTGGGAGGGGGCAGTGATTTCTTGCTCTCTGGCTCTTTCTGTCTCTCTAGCGAGCACATGCACTCTATAGCAAAAATATCTAAAAAAAAAAGTCTATTTGGCACAAGAGGCCTAACTTTCAGCTGATCTCTGCTTTCAACATACCTTCCTCACTAAAATTAATCATTTCTGCCTTTTAATTTAAAGTGGGAGATGTGTGACTCTTCTTTGCATTCGAATACTTACAGTCCATTGTAGTATTATTACTTGGTCTAATTTTGATACTGTTATGTGTAAGAGAATAGCAAAGTTCAAGGAAAGGGAGAGAGATGGGAAGTGGCTAGTCAGAGGAGCCATCTGAATATAAACAACACTTATTAAGGTCATCATCTTACCACAGGCATGGTTCATGGTACCCCAAAGCAATTACAATAGTAGCATCAAAGATCATTGGTCACTGATGACCATAACAGATAAAATTTTTTAAATTTGAAATATTTTGAGAACTACAAAAATGTGACGCAGAGACACATGCTATTAAAAAAATGACACCAAGGGACTGGCCAGTGGCGTGGTGGTTAAAGATGCTGGACTTCCACATGGTTGACCTGGTGACTTGCTTTCTCACTTCCTCTCTCTCTGTCTCTTTCTCTGGTCAAAGTTAAATTAACAATAACAATAATAATAATAAGTAAAGTTAAATATTTTTTAATGACACCAATACACTTGCTCAACACAGGTCTGGCACAAACCTTCAAATTGTAAAATATGCAATATCTGCAAAGTGCAATAAAGCAAAAAACAGTAAGACCAGATATGCCCATATTTGTTATAAGTCTGTTTAGATTTTCTATTTCTTCTGAGTCAGTTTCAAAAGTTTGTGATTGGGACCAGCAGTTAGCGTAATAGCTATGTCGCTGAACTCCCATGTAGTCGACCATGGTTCGAGTCCTGGACCCAGTGGCTTAAACTCATGCTGGGGGCATGTACATGCATGCCCAAGATCCCGAGAGGAGAATGGGGGAGAAGGGATTGCGATGTGACCATCCCCCCTGGGGGTGATTTCTCGCTTTCTGTCTCTCTGTCTCTCTCTGTCTTTCTGGCAGGTACACACGCCCTATAGCAAAAACCTCTCCAAAAAAAAAGTTTGTGATTTTCTGGGAATTTATCTATTTCATCTGAATTTTATAATCTGTTGAAACTCACTATTCACAGTATTCCTTTTTAGTCATTTTTATTTCTGTCAGGTCTGTATTGTGCCTGTCTCATAAATTTTTCCAGATTATTCAAATCTGGATCTCAGCAATGTTGATAAATTGATAAGATTTCTTTGTCTTTCAGGTCTCGTTAAATATATAGATTCCCTCCCTCAATCTCATTTCTCCTTACTAGATATTTATTGAAGAAATTGAAGTATTTGTCTTGTAAGTTTTTCATAGTCTAGATTTTTCTCATTGTATTTCTGAAAGTAATTTTAGCATGTTATTCTGTCCCCTAATTACTTGGATGTTCATGTCTTATTCTGATTCAGGTTTAATTTTTTTTTTTTTTAGAGAGATTTTTGCTATAGGGTGCATGAGCTCATCAGAGAGACAGAGAGAGAGACGGAAAGAGAGAAATACACCTCCCCAGGGGAAGGCCATGCCACAGTCCCTTCTCCTTCATTCTCTTGTGATTTTGGACACACACACACACACACACACACACACACACACACTTAAGCGGCCAGGTATGGGACTTGAACTACAATCAACTATGTGGGAGTTCGGTGATGTAACCATTACACCATCTTTTCATCCCCAGGTTTAAATTTTTTTATGACAAACTCATATATCCATCATGAGGCAAATAATTTTCCCATTGTCACTTTGTGAAGTTACCATTCATTGATGGTCATTTCCTAGGTTCATTATTACAACTGAAATAATCCAATAGAAGGCAGAGTAAGGCAACAGTTGATCTTTGGGGATCTATGTGGGATCTTTGGGGAATTCTATACTATTTTTAGACTCTTGGAGTAAGGAGGCATTATCTACTCCCAACTCTGCTGCCAACTTACTGAACTTACTAAAACACACTTCCTCTTTGGGCTCAGTTTCCTCATCTACAGAATGGAGAAATAATAGGATATCTAAGATTTCTCACTATTCTAACATTTTCTGACAAACATTTAAGTTGTAGACTTAGTTTCTATCAGATATTATGTGGATAAATGTAAAAGGATATGCTGACATTACATTATTCTTCCTACATCGTACCAAGAGTGTTCATGTCAAAGCCAAAGTTTATCCATCTATTAAATTTAGTCATGTAAAATAATGAAAACCATTAAAAGCATTCTGATGGGCCTAGCCCCATACATTGAGCAGCAGTTAAGCTCCTGTGTAGAGGAAACCAGATCCCATATGGCTAACCAGGGTTTATATTCCAGCTCCAGCAGCTTGAAAAATATACCAGGCACATGTGCACATTCCTAGGATCCCAACAGAAGAATTGGAGGAAAAAGGATTGTAGCATGACCAGGCCCCATTAGAGGGTAGCATGAAGATTAGGCCAAAAGCCTTGATTCCTGGATTCTAGTCCTGGTTCTGCCTACTTTCAGGTAATCACATTCTCTCAGTGTCTTGTCCATAGAATCAAATTTATTTTTTTTAAGAAATTTTAATTTAGTAGCACAAGCAGTTGGCGTAATAGCTATGTCGCTGGACTCCCATGTAGTCGACTGCTGTTCAAGTCCCAGACTCGGTGGCTTAAACTCACGTCGGGTGCATGTGTGTGCTTACCCAAGATTCTGAGAGGAGAATGGAGGAGAAGGGATTGTGGTGTGGCTATCTTCCCTGGGGGCAATTTTTCACTTTTTATCTCTCTGTCTCTCTCTGTCTTTCTGGAGAGCACACACACCCTACAGCAAAAACTTCTTCAAAAAAAAAAAGAATTTTTAATTTAGTTTAATTTATTATCATTATTATTACTTTAATTTGCTATAGGGCGTGTTTACTCACGGGGGCGGGGGGGAGGGAGTGAGAAAGCAAGCCACCAGGTCCAGGACTTGAACAGCAGACAGGTATGTGATAATCCAGCACCATAACCACCACACCACCTGCTGGTCCTTTTTTGGTAGTTTTTAAAGGCCTGTAAGCTATAATTTTGTGACTTTTATGATTTTTCTCACAGTTTTGAGGATGACTATTTTGTTAATTTTTTCGGCCCTACCTGTTTTTTTGTCGTTGTTGTTGTTTTTGCTTCAGGGTATGTGTGCTTGCCAGAGAGAGAATGAAGAGGAAAAGTGAAAAATTACCCACTTTATCAAGCCACTGGGTCTGGCCCTCCAACTGCAACTACTGCTACGTAGTACCCAGCTGCCTTAACCACCATGCCATGCGCTGGTCTGGCCCCACTTGTTTTTATCTGCATTCTGGTTATTTTATTCAGCATCAAACTAGCAGAGTTCTGCCCTAGGTGTCAGTTCATAAACAAATACAACTTTTCCACAGAAAACTTTCTGGAAATAAAACATTAGCAAGTTAGACCAATGGTAAGATTTCTGGTCATTTTAAAAACTTATGTCTGGGGACCAGCAGATGGTGTAGCAGTTATATCACTGGGCTCCCACATAGCTGACCGGTTTAAGTCTGGACCTGGTGGCTTGAAAATCTCGCTGGGTGAGTGTGTGCGCATGTCCAAGATCCCAGGAAGAGAATGGAGGAGAAGAGATTGCAACGTGGCCGCCCCCCGGGGAGTAATTTCTCACTTTCTCTCTCACTGTCTCTGTCTCTCTCTCCAGCAAGTGCATACACCCTCAGGCAAAAAAAAAAAAAAAACCTCTTTATAAATAAATAAATAAATATTATCTCTGTATTTTTTATTTTATTCTACAAACAAGCATTTTTATAATTTTTAAGTTATATTTAAAGCCTTCGATAGCATGTTTTCAATGGCATGTTCCAACGAACAGGAAGCACTGAACTGTAAGAAGATTCATTTCTCTCCCTATGATCCAGTTAGGCAATATCTTCCAGTCTAGATTAGCCTAAATAGTTTACTAATAGATACTTACCTCTAGATAGTCAGCTTTACTTAATCTTCTTACTCATGTAGATTAGAGGCTCAGTGAAAAAGAAAATATTTTATGCCTACAGAAATTTAAATTCAGGAAGAACATCAACACACACATAATAACAACATCTGTGTCATAGGTCATATGGAATCCGAACTTACCCTACTTGGGGAACAGGTAGTCTCTTTGCTAGAGAAATACTGTGTGTTACAGAAATGTGTAGTCAAAGGCAGGGTGTGTCTTTTGTAAACAATGAAAACAGGACATTAGGAACTAGTTTACTAAATCACGTTCTTAGCCACTCCCTGGAAAGCAATTACTCTCATTACTTGACTTGGGAATACCTGGTGAGTATCACCCATGAAGGAGACATTACACATGATTAGCTAAACTCTCTTGGATTTCCTCACCTGGCATGGCATTAGCTGTTGGTCTGTCCCTCTTTAAACACCATGGTGGGCTGCCCCCATGGCCTGGTGGTTAAGGAAGCTGGATTCCACATGGCTGACCAGGCAGTTAAAAATCCCAGCTCCAATAGCTTGAAGAACACACTGGGCACATGCGTGTGCCACCAATCCCAACAGGATATAGAAATGGAGGAGAAAAGTTTACAGTATGGCAATACCCCATTGAGGGGTGCTTCCTCCTGTCGCTCTCTAGTAAATGCCAGCAAATTTTAAATATAGCTATAATAATAATAAACTCCATAATAGTGGTTACTGGAAAACTGGAGAGCTGGGGTGCCCATATCACTGTTAAACCTCTATGTGATCTAGATATGTCACCTAGCCTAGTCACAAATGCCAAAGTCACTTCATCTTTAATAGAGAAGATAGTTCTAGTTGCTAATGTTGCCACAACTTGTGAAAGCAGTATTACAAAATTCCTTTCAAAGACAAGTTAAAAGTCAGGGTTCTTACTGTGAGAAGTATGATTGATAGAGATGATTCCATAGACAGTGCTGATGCAAAACGAGGATTAAACAGTCTTTTGAATATTACCGGCTGCCCAGTGGGTTATAATCTGCATCTGCTCAAGCTTTTTGGAGACCATTCATTACACCTTGCACCAATGAACTCTTGTATCAATGGGCCAATCAAATGCAAAAAAAAAAAAAAAATATTCTGAGACAAAACCAAATGAAGGGGCACTGTGTGTTCATTCATACACTACAGTAGCCTCTCTATTGCCAAAGCTTAACCTGTCCCTCGGTATACACAGCTGGAAAGACACACTTTCTACTCTCAAGGAAGCCAGTTTAATAGAAAAACAAAAACAAACCAACAGTCGCTATCCCATATAGCTATTACAATGATGGAGGCATGTGCAGAGTGTCATAGGAACATAAAGGGGGTGCTTAACAGGTGTGCGTGAGTCAAAGCAAGCTGAGGAGGAAGGAAGGCGGTGTTCTTTAGCTAAACCAAATACCAAAACATTGAAATTCACCATTATGCCATATTTAGACTCTCAGAATTACAACAAAGATTTAGACTAGCTCTCATTTGGAAGCGTTTATTTATTCTGATAGTTGCAAGCAGCTCTTAATCTTTCCATGTTGACAAGGCCACTTAAAGTTTTACAGATAATGTCTCCCAAAATGGGCACATTTTGACACAGGTACCACCAAACACACATATACACCACTTGTCACCTTCCTACAGGAAAGTGAGGAAAGTTCATTAGCGAGATCAGGATGTGTCAATGAAATCAGCTACTATTTCTGCTTTAGTGAAAGTAATAGAATCTTGTCTGTATTTGTTCACTTACATGAGGGATAAAAGAATCCCTGGTATTTGTTATAAATCTCAGGATACTGCCTGCTTATCATGCATGGCAATCTGACTGCTATTATGGCAATTGCACAATTGTGTTTCATCTATTTTTGTTTTTGCCACATGAATTATATCATGTGGCACTTGAAAGAGAAGTGAAGTCTATCACTCTACCAGCTTGCAGTTTAAGAAGTTAAATGAGGGACAGGCAGGTGGTGTGGTGGTTTAGGGCGCTGGACTCCCACATGGCCAACCATGGTTCAAGTCCCAGACCTGGATGCTTTCTCTCTCTCTCTCTTTCACGCTCTATCCCTCTCTGGTCAAATTTAAATAAATAAATTTAAATAAAATTTTTAAAAATAGGGAAAAAAAGAAGTTAAATGATACACAAACAAATCAGTTTTAAAAACCATTTCTAAGATTTATAGTTGCCCTATTTCCTAACTAGACTTAGTCATTTAGTTTCTTATTCCTGGATGAAATCTCTTGGCTTCTGCCATTTGCAGTAACTCAAGTCCTTTTTGTCTTCTCATATAACCTCCTTATGTTCATTCCAGGTTTTCTGGTTTTTCTTATCATTTCTTCTAATTTTTAAATAAAGCATAGCATATACATATTTTTTAAAGTTTCTTTCTTTCTTCCAGAAGTCATATACTATATTGAGCATAGCTTCTCATTAGTCTGTTCAGTCACTCAAAGGTATTTTGGTGTTATCAGTTCCCCAGATTTGGCCCGTTTGGATATGACTTAGCTGTACTGCAATGTTCCCAGCACTGTTTGCGCCAGTGAACTTGGCCATGTTGCTTTCCTACATCATCTACACTGCACTGGCAGTCTGAGTCATCTGGGAACAGGTATCCTCCCTGCTATTAACTGTAATATTCAAACCTCCCCACTTGTCTGTCTCCTTTCTTCTGAATTCAGACTGACCTTGGTTGCTTTCAACCTGTAATTCCTGATTGTACCAGGTAGTTGCCAACTCTTGAAACTAACAGGTTTGACTAGAAGCTGACACGTCTTTTTCACACTAAACTTAATATTTTACATCTAATTAAATTCAGAAAGCAAGATTACACCTTCCTTTTCAGTGAGTTCTCTTTATTGATAGATGGTACCTCAATCTACACAAAAAAATCTTTAAAAATTTGAGCAACTAAATAAAATATTTGCATCATTCCTCAGTAAACAAATCAGATTCCTATTAGTGCCAAGCAGGGGAAAAGCAAAAATGTTTACAGCAAAGGGACCACCACCTTCTTCAGGGAATTTACTAGGCAATTATAAGTTACATAGACAATGCTAGCCTATACCCAGATAATGGCTAGAATGTTGGCCTAATGGCAAGTGGGCTAAATTATACTCTATAATTTTTTTACTTTTTTAGAGAGGTTTTTGCTAGTGGGTGCATGTGCTCACTGGAGACAGAGAGAGAGAGAAACAGAAAGCGAGGAATCACCCCCATCCCCCAAGGGGGATGGCCATATCATAATCCCTTCTCCTCTGTTCTCCTCTCAGGAGTTTGGGCATGCATGCACACACACCGATGTGAGGTTTTTTGGGTTTTTGGGTTTTTTTGTTTGTTTGTTTGTTTGTTTTTTGCTATAGGGCATGTGCGCTCACCAGAAAGACAGAGAGAGACAGAGAGAAAGAGCGAGAAATCACCCCCCATGGGGGGATGGCCACACTGCAATCCCTTCTCTTCCATTCTCCTCTTGGGATCTTGGGCACACATGCACACACGCCCAGCATGAGTTTAAGTCACCGGATCCGGGACTCAAACCATGGTCAACTACATGGGAATCCAGCAACATAGCTATTACACCAACTGCTGGTTCCCCGGTGTGAGTTTGAAGCCACCGGGTCCAGGACTTGAACCACAATCAACTACTTGGGAGTCCAGTTACATAACCATTATGCCATCTGCTGGTCCAAGACTCTATACTTTCAAATGAGGCCTATAGAAAATATAACATCCTTAAAACTGTTTGGGGATTGTCCAACCATATTAATAGAAATGAAAGAAAAGAGGAATTCCAGAACAAAAAGATTTTTCACAGCCTTAACTTTTGCCTTAGAATTATGGAAACTTTGATCTAGTAGGCAGTTCAGAGATAATTTAATTCACCATTCTTATTTTACTATGAGAAAACTAAAGGCCAACAGCAAGTCAGGTAGTATGGTGATTAAGGCAGCTGGATCACACATGGCTGACTGGTTTGAGTCCCAGACCCAGTGGCCTGAAAAACATCGTGGGCCCATGTTTATGCATACCCAAAATCCCAAGAGGAGAATGGAGAAGAGATTGTGGTGTGACCCTCCCTCCTAGTAGGGAATTTTTATGTAACCTCTCTCTTTCTCTCTCTCTCTCTCTCTCTCTCTCTCTTTCCTGCCCTCTCTTTCTGATGAGCACACATATCCTATAAAAAAACTTTAAAAAACAAACAAACAAAAAAACCCTGAAGGCCAAATCAGTTAAGGGATTCACCTAAGGTCTTGGACTCCCTATTAGTGACAGATTGATAATTAGAACTATAGATGCTCCTGGCAACATTTTAGTAGACTTAGAGGTGACCAACAAGTACAATAACCCACACTTTGAAGCTATTTTCGGAAATGTATCTTATATCCTGCCCTTGAAAGTCCTTTTCTTGGATAATTAGGCAACCTGGGTGGAATATTTTGAAAAGAACACTCACTATAAAGTGAAAAGAAATGCCTGTACAGACTTGCTAGCTAGAAGTCAGTATTTAGCTTCCCTAAGACAAAGAAGAGCTTTAGTCATGAGGTTAAAGTTAAAAACTGTGTCACCAGGCTGAGAGCAGACAACCTTTTTGGAAGCAGTAGTCTGAAATTAGAACTGCATAGAAGAGTTTATGGAAAATTTACTTTGGAGCTATCCTATAACACTGGGAGTTATTTTTTGTTTGTTTGTTTACTTGCTTTATTGAAGTATTTCAGGCGTACAAAAAAAACAGAGACTATGATGAACTTTTTTTTTAATAATTATTTATTTTATTTTATTTATTCATTCACTTATTTTTTAGTTTGATCAGAGAGAGACAGAGGGTGACAGTGAGAAAGAGAGGAAGTGAGAAAGTAAGCCACCAGATTCAGGACTTGAACCCTGGTCGACCATGTGGGAGTGTACAACACCTTAACCACCACACCACCTGCAGGTCCCCCTATGATGAACTTTTTTAAATTGTTATTACATCTGTGAATGAGAGGGACAGCATCCCTAACAGGGTCTTAATGCTACAATCCACCCCCAGCCTTAGCCAGCCCTAGAATACAGGTACAGGCACGCCTGTTGTACTCAGGGCAGTGTATACAAACCCAGAATCTTTCCATGTTGGTCAGCCTCTTGGTGATTTGCATTTTCCTGCTGCACCACTGTCTGGCCCCTCTATTGAACTTTATTTGTTTTTAATTATTTATTTAATTTTATTTTTATCATTATTATCATTTTTCTTTCTTTCTTTTTTTTTTTTGAGAGGTTTATGCTATAGGGCGTGTGCACTCGCCAGACAGACAGAGAGAGACAGAGAGACAGAAAGCGAGAAATCACCCCCCGGGGGGGGATGGCCACGCCACAATCCCTTCTCCTCCATTCTCCTTTCGGGATCTTGGGCACGCACGCACACACACCCGGCGTTAGTTTAAGCCACTGGGTCCAGGACGCGAACCGCGGTCGACTACGTGGGAGTCCAGCGTCATAGCCATTACGCTAACTGCTGGGCCCTCATTATTATCATTTTTCAATTTGCTACAGGGCACATGTAATCACCAGAGAGAGAGAGAGAGAAAGAAAGAGAAAGTGAGAAAGAAAGCTGCCAGGTCCAGGACTTGAACCGCATTTTGGCCATGTGGGAGTAGGAGTCCAGCACCTTAACTACCATGCCACTTCCTGGCCCTATGATAAACTTTTATGTAACTCTACCTGACCCTATTTTTTTCTATCTCTCATCCCCTGAATTTGGTGCTTATATCTCCATACCCGTTTTTGTGCTTGTCCTTTATGTAAATACATATGTGATATTTAGTATTGTTCTTATATTTTAAGTTTATTACAAACTATCATACTTGGGACCAGCAGTTGGCATAATGGCTATGTCGTTTGACTCCCATGTAGTCAACCATGGTTCGAGTCCCGAACCTGATGGCTTAAAACTCACACTGGTGCATGTGTGTGCGTGCCCAGGAGCTCAAGAGGAGAATGGAGGAGAAGGGATTGCAGTGTGGCCATCTCCGCTGGGGGGGTGATTTCTCGCTTTCTGTCTCTCTGTGTCTTTCTGGCAAGCGCACATGCCTTATAGCAAAAAACAAAAACAAACAAACAAACAAAAAAAAACTTATCAAAAAATAAAAACAAAAAAAACCCCTATCATACTATGTATCTTTCTTTCCACAACTTGCTGTTTCTATGATGTCTTTGAGATTTATCCTACTGCTATATAGAGAGAGCAGAGCAGTAATGGACTGCTCCAGCAAAACCAGACCCCCACATGAGGATTACATTTGGAATTCCTGGCCCAGTCAGCCTGCAACACAGTGGACATGAGTATGAGTGCCCAGGATCTAAAAAGCTGGAGGACTGGAGGAAGGGAATTGTGATCAGCCCCGGTAGAGGGGGTCTCTCTCTCTCTCTCTCTCACATGTGTACTCACAAAGAGAAATAAATGCATAGGTCAGCACAAGTTAATTTATTTTTTAAAGAATTATTTTATTTAACTTTTAATTGCTTATTTTAATTTTACTGGAGAGGAACAGAGAGAGAGAGACAAAGAAAGTAAGAAAGCAAGCCACCAGATCCAGGACTCGAACCATAGTCAACCATGTGGGAGTCTAGCACCTTTAACTACCACACCACCTGCCAGCTCCAAAGTTAATTTATTTTAAATGATCTGTGACAATCCATCAAATGAGTATTTTAACATTTACCTAATCTCCTATCGATTAGCATCTAGTAAATGTCAAGATTTGTTTGTTTGTCTGTTGTTTTGTTTTCCCTCTTTTGTTGTTTTTTCACACTTGCTACTATAAAGAGTTTTATGAAACTGTCTCCTAGGGACCAGCAGGTGACATGGTGATTAAGGGGCTGGACACTCCCACATGGCCAACCATGGTTCAAGTCCTGGACCTAGTGGCTTTTTTTCTCACTTTCTCTCTTTCTATTCCTGGCTGATCAAATTGGATAATAATAATAATAATAATAATAATAATAATAATAAATAAAGTTAAATAAAATAAGTCTTAAAAAACCTCTCTCCTGGTTTAGTGTGTACAGGAATTTCCCTAGTGATGTTTATGAAGTCTTAGAGTCTTCAACTTGACCAAAAGATCTTCAAAAATAACCAGAATATGAATGTTCAACAGGACTAACCATTTTGAGTTTTATTTATTTATTTATTTACTAATTTGAACAATGTAAAATGGTATTTCCTTTCGGTTTTAATTTGCATTTCCCTGATTTGTTGTGGGGCCAAGTATCTTTCCATTCTATCTCCTCTTCTGCCTAGCTCACTTTTTAGTTTTAATAGACCACAGATTAGTTTATTTTTAACATCCATCATGCCATGAATTCATAGGGAATAGGTTCCAGTAGCTCAGGCTCCTTTCCATTGGTTCCCACAAAATGTGTTTCTCTGGGTGGAGCAGGCTGGTGCTTTAGTTGAACCCAGGCACCTTGCTCTTTGGCTTCCTTCTTTTTCTGGTCATTTTCCTTCACACATTTTAGGAATCTATCTCTGCATTTAGAATGCTTAATATGCTCAATACGTACATTAATTCTCTTGGCAAGAATCTTGCCCTTAACTTGTTTGTTTACAACAATGCCAACAGCATGCTGGGTAACACTGTAGACTCTTCCAGTTTTGCCATGGTAACATTTGTGGGGCATTCCTTTTTGAACAGTACCCATTCCCTTGATGTCTACAATATCACCTTTCTTGTAGATTCTTATATCTGTTGCCAGAGGAACCACTCCATGTTTTCTATTGTGTTCTCATTTTGGTTAATTACCAGAAGATGGTGGTTCCGGCCAAAAGCCTTAACTCACTTTTCAGAATGGCTTCATGTCTTGTGTTCGTGTGTTTGCTTTAGGGCACAAGCTTTAGACAGAGAGAGGAAGAAAGAGGGAAAGTGAGAAATTATCCACTAGGGGAAGGTGGCCACACCACAATTCCTTCTCTTCTGTTTTCTCAGGACTTAGGGGCATGAATTTACACCCACCTGGCATATTTCTTAGCTGCTGGTTCCTGACATGAGCCATGCAGTCAGCTATGTGGCATCCAGCCACCTTCAGCACCATGTCACTGGCTGGCCCAGACACTTCTTGTTATTATTGATTTTTAGACATTTTAAAATAGTCAGGATATAAATTTTCATTAGTTATATGCATTACCAATACAGTAGTACCTTCTTCCCATCATCAGTTTCATTTTCCACAGTTTTGATGACCCATAATCAACTGTGTCAAAAATATTAAATGAAAATGTAAAGAAATAAACAATTCCTAAGTTTAAATTGTGTGTCATTCTGAGTACGTGATAAAATCATACAATCCTGTTTTATCTCACTTGTTGAGCATATATTCATGGGTCATTGGCCAATTTTTAAATTGGGTTACTTTTCATGATTGAGTTATAGGATTTTCTTTTTCTTTTTTTTTTTTAGTTTATGGCGTAATGGTTATGTCACTGGACTTCCACATAGCTGACTGAGGTTTGAGTCGTATACCTGGTGACTTAAAAACTCACTCTGGGCATGTGTGTGTGCGTGCCCAAGATCCCAAGAGGAGAATGGATGAGAAGGGATTCCGGCATGGCTATCCCCCAGGGGGTGATTTCTCACTTTCTGTCTCTCTCTGTCTCTCTGGTGAGCACACACACCCTATAGCAAGAATCTCTCTTTTTTAAAAAAAAAATAGTGTTGTATGGAGCAGTTTTAAATTTTGATGTAGTCCAAGTTATTTTTTTTCTTTTGTTGCTTGTAATTTTGTTGTCATAACTAAGAAATTATATAATTCTGATTATTTGTGTTTTTTAATATATTTTTAAAGAATCATTTTATTTAACTTTATTTATTTTTATTATTTTCCAGTTTTGTCAGGGAGAGACAGAAAGAGAGAGAGGGAAAGTGAGAAAGCAAACCACCAGGTCTGAGATTTGAACCACAGTCAGCCATGTGGGAGTCCAGTGCCTTTAACTGCCACGCCATCTCCGAGCACCCTCAAAAAATATTTTGTATTGCCAGTGGGTGTGTGTACTCACCAGAGGAGAGATATAACCCCTCCCCCAATGTGGTGTGGTCATGCCACAATTCTTTTTCTTCCCTTTCTCCTACCCATTATGATTCTGGGCACACACACACATGCACCTGATATGTTTTTCAAAATGCCAGGGCCAGGATTCAAACCATAGTTGACCGTGTGAGATCTGGCTTTCTATGCATGGTGCCTAACTGCTGTGCTTCATGGTAAATCTCTATGATTTTATTTATATTTAGCATCCCAAATGGACAAATCCAGAGACCAAAAGCAGATTATTGGTTGCCTAGGACTGAAGTAGAGGGAGAATCAGAGGCTTTGGATTGGGAACTATTAATGGGTACTGAGTTTCTTTTTGTCATAATAAAAATGTTTGAGAATTAGGTAGTAATAATGGTTGTACAACCTTGTGGATACACACCAAAAAATGGATTTGGTGCATGCATTTACATGAACTTGGCATGTTTTTCATGCTTCCAGGTCCAGGACTTAAACTACACAATTGGCCATGTGGGATCCAGTCACCTTAACCACCATGTCATTGGCTGGCCCCACCATCTGTTTTTATTCTCCAATACCCAAGGAGCTAGAACCCAGAAGTGGGACAGATAGGAAGGTGGCAAGGATCACTTCATGTTTATGCTTTATTGAGTTTAAACTTTTCAATAGCTTGGTTACACTCATATAATGCATGTAGAATATCCTGGGTGTAGGTGACACTAAATAAATGAAAGCTATTACTGTCTTGTTTGGAGAAGATGAAATGAGTGCACCAGAAGAATGAAGGTCAAAACCATGGGCAACACCCAGTTATTGAGCTCTATGTACCATTTCTTACTAAAAGGACCAGGGATTCTTGGAGAAATTCCAAGTTTAGATCAGGAATGTACAAGGCCAGCCTAGGAAATCTTTCTCTAGAAAAATGCCAAGAAGCTTTTGAATCTAGGTTGTCAAAGGAACACATGAGCCATCCTAAAGAGGTACCCACTAGCCAAAGCTGAGATGTTCAACTCTGGTTAGTTATTAGAGAATAGTTGAGAAAGAATTAAGCATCTATGATGCCTTTCTAGTAAGAAAAATACTTTAGGTACATTAGTTAGGGTTCTCTAAGGATACAGAAAAAATAGGATATGTTCAGATACATCTAAGAGGGGATTTATTGGGGGAATCGGCTCACACAATTATGGTAGTTGAGAAATCCCAGGACAGGCTGTCTGCAAGCTAGAGACCCCTGGGTTGTTATTAGGTGTGCAGTCCAAGTTCAAAGACTTCAGTGGCAGGGAAGCCAAGATTTAACTCTCATTTAGAGGCTGAAAGCTTGAGAAACTGGGGAGCTGCTGGTGTGAATCCTGGAGTCCAAAGACAGGGAAACCTTGACTTCTGATGTCAAAGCAACAGCAGAAGACTATCCTGCTCTCCACAAAAGATTGATCTGCTTTCTGTATTTGCTCTCTCTGGGCACCATGTTGATTGGATGATGCCCACCCACACTGAGGGTGGACCTTCTCCACCCAGTCTACTCAGACTCACGTGTTGATCTCTTCTGAAAACACCTCACAGACACACCCATAACAATGCTTTATTAGGACTCTTGGTATTCTTTAGTCTAGTCAAGTTGACACCCAAAGCCAACCATCACATAGAGTAACCAGAAGTTCCTAGGGATGGGAGAAAGCTTTTCTTTAAAGAAGAATGCCAACTAATAAATGTAGGACAAATGATAGAATTAAGACATTATGTCAACTATTATGAAATAGTGATTCAGACAAAAATTATCAATTGTTGCTAAAACCAGTAGTTGACAGTCTTATGGAGGATTTTATACTTGCAAAATGCCAAACTCTTGGGACCAGCAGATAGTGTAATGGTTATATCACTGGACTCCTACATAACTGACTGCAGTTCGGGTCCCAGATCCAGCTGCTTAAAATTCATGATGGGCCTGTGTGTGTGTATGCGCCCAAAACCCCAAAAAGAGAATGGCGGGGAAGGAATTGTGACATGGCCATTCCCCCTGGAGGGTGATTTCTTGCTTTCTGTCTCTCTGTCTCTCCAGCGAGCACACATGCCCTATAGCAAAAATCTCTAAAAAAAGAAAAAAAGTCAAAGCCAAACTATTAACCCAGAAGAAACATGACTGTTCAATGGAAGCTCTCATCACCTTAACACAGGACCACTCTTAGCATTGCTAATAGTGCCAGTATCACACATTGTGTTCCTTTTGGTGTGACTGATATGAAATAAATAGCATTACCGGTGAAACAATTTTTTTCAAAGTATTTAAAATCAGGCATAGCCACAGTGCTGCACATTACTAAAATGCTATGCTCCACAGGCTAGGACCACATGGCAGACTTGGGTTTGATTCCCAGCTCAACCTAAATGCCTGGTAATAGTAGTATGCACCTGTAATCCCAGAGACCCAGGAGGCTGAGATAGGAGGATCATGAGCTAGAAACTGGGTAACCAAAAGGTCCTAGGGATGGCAGAAAGCTTTTCTTTAAAGAAGAATGCCAACTAATAAATGTAGGACAAATGATAGAGCCTGGCAACAGAGCAATACCTTGTCTAGAGAAGAGCTGAGTATTGTGGTCCACATCCTTAGTCCAAGCAGAGGCTAAGGCAGGATAATCATCCATAACAAGACCTTGTCATAAAAGAAAAAAAAAAAATCAAGACTTAAATCTAAATTCCAATTTACAGGAACTGTAGGAGAGAGAGGAACAGGATAAATGGTATCAAGGGGGAGACCATCAGATGACTCTATAGTTGAGACACTATAGAACAATTGTCCTGGTCTCTTAAACAAGTCATTGTTATGGAAGGACAATAAGAGGTAGAAAGACTGTTTTAGATGGAATAAGACTTGTAATCTATGTCCTTGCTTGGATCTTGATTTTAAAAACCTAAATACTCAAGAATGGATGACTGGACTGAAAAAAATGTGGCACATATACATTATGGAATACTATTCAGCCATATAAAATAAGGAGAGGGCTGGTAGGTGGCATGGTAATTAAGGACACTGGATTCCTACATGGTTGACCACGGTTCAAGTCCTGGATCTAGAGGCTTGATTTCTTATTTTCCCTCTCTTTCTCTCTCTCTCTCACTCTGTCCCTCTCTGGTCAAATTTAAATAAATAAAGTTAAATAAAATAATTATTTTTTTAAAAAAGGAGATCCGTCCTTTGATACAAAGTGAAGGAATATAAGTTTAATGCTAAGCAAAGCAAGCCAAACTATGGAAGATAGACTTTGTATATCCCCACTCAATATATACCAAATGTTTGCACTTCAAGGCAGAAACTGAAAAGACTGGAAAATGTAATAGCAGAGACAGCAAGTGTAGATGCCAGGGACTACATAGAAGGGGGTAGGAGGGAGGGACTTAGGAAAAAAAATTTAACAGACACAAGAATGTAAAGTTACTGTGTACAATAACATCTTAGACTTGCTTGACATGCAATATATTTATGCTTTGAGAACCTGTATCTTATGCTGTAAAAATGTACAAGGATTAAATGTAAAAAACTCACAAAAAAATTGTAGAACTATTTTGAGGAGAAAAAGGAACTATTTGGGGGGATATTACAGTAGTTTGAATAGGGGCTGTGTAGTAAGTTCAAGAAATTTAAAAGTATGTAACAATGGTATTATGATTATGTAGGAAAATATCTTCATTTTTTTGGAATGTCTAGCTCAGATCCTACTGCCTCAGCCTCCTAAGTTGATGAGGTTACGGGCATGTGCCGCTGCACCTGGCCTTTAGGTTGGACTATAAATTGAACCATGGCCTCCCATGTTGGCCTAGTACATGGAGCAAAGTATCTTAGCAGTGTTTGCTACCATAGCTGGGCTTCTAGTATAATTTTTTTCTCCTTTTAAATTTTAGGTTTTTACTATAGGGTGCATGTGCTTGCTGGAAAGAGACAGAGAAAGACAGAAAGAGAGAAAGTAAAAAAAATCACTCCCTGGGAGAATAGCTGCAGTGTAATCACTACATTATGGAATACTATTCAGCCATATAAAATAAGGAGAGGGCTGGTAGGTGGCATGGTAATTAAGGACACTGGATTCCTACATGGTTGACCACGGTTCAAGTCCTGGATCTAGAGGCTTGATTTCTTATTTTCCCTCTCTTTCTCTCTCTCTCTCACTCTGTCCCTCTCTGGTCAAATTTAAATAAATAAAGTTAAATAAAATAATTATTTTTTTAAAAAAGGAGATCCGTCCTTTGATACAAAGTGAAGGAATATAAGTTTAATGCTAAGCAAAGCAAGCCAAACTATGGAAGATAGACTTTGTATATCCCCACTCAATATATACCAAATGTTTGCACTTCAAGGCAGAAACTGAAAAGACTGGAAAATGTAATAGCAGAGACAGCAAGTGTAGATGCCAGGGACTACATAGAAGGGGGTAGGAGGGAGGGACTTAGGAAAAAAAATTTAACAGACACAAGAATGTAAAGTTACTGTGTACAATAACATCTTAGACTTGCTTGACATGCAATATATTTATGCTTTGAGAACCTGTATCTTATGCTGTAAAAATGTACAAGGATTAAATGTAAAAAACTCACAAAAAAATTGTAGAACTATTTTGAGGAGAAAAAGGAACTATTTGGGGGGATATTACAGTAGTTTGAATAGGGGCTGTGTAGTAAGTTCAAGAAATTTAAAAGTATGTAACAATGGTATTATGATTATGTAGGAAAATATCTTCATTTTTTTGGAATGTCTAGCTCAGATCCTACTGCCTCAGCCTCCTAAGTTGATGAGGTTACGGGCATGTGCCGCTGCACCTGGCCTTTAGGTTGGACTATAAATTGAACCATGGCCTCCCATGTTGGCCTAGTACATGGAGCAAAGTATCTTAGCAGTGTTTGCTACCATAGCTGGGCTTCTAGTATAATTTTTTTCTCCTTTTAAATTTTAGGTTTTTACTATAGGGTGCATGTGCTTGCTGGAAAGAGACAGAGAAAGACAGAAAGAGAGAAAGTAAAAAAAATCACTCCCTGGGAGAATAGCTGCAGTGTAATCACTTCTTCTCCATTTTCCTCTTGGGATTTCCGGCACACATGCACATGTGCCTGATGTGATTTTCAAGCTACAAGGTCCAGAACTCGAATTGTAGTGGGCCATGTGGGAGTCCAGCATCTTAAACACCATGCCATCTGCTGGCCCCACCTCTAGTATAATTTTAAAAGGTAGCCATAGTAGCAAATAGTTCTTTATTTTCCCCTAATATTAAAACAATTCTTTAAAGTTTTTCCATTGAGTTATTTTATTTTTTATTTAAATAACTATTTTATTAAACTTTTTACTTTATTTACTTATTTATTTATTTTAACTTGACCGGAGAGGGGCAGAGAGAGAGAAAGAGAGAAAGCAAGACACCAGGTCCCGTCTGCCACGTGGGAGTCCCGCGCCGTTAACCACTACACCGCCTGCTGTCCTCAAGTTATTTCATTTTTAACTCTTGTTGGATTCAGTTGGCTAATATATACAGGATATTCAAATGTATGTTTACTTATATCAGCCCAATCGGCTTTGTTGTTGTTGTTGTTTTGGCAAGAGTGCGCACATACCAGACAGAGAGAGGAAGGGATAAAGCACACACTGGTGTGTGGGCACGGTCACATAGCAATTCCTTCTCTATTTCTCTTCTGCTCAGAGCTCGGGCATGTGTCCACACATGCCTTGCATGTTTTTCAAGCCACGAGGCCCAGCACTTGAACTACATGGTCAGCCATGTTTATAGTTTTCTTAACTAACAGGCCGTAGGCTAGCTCCTAACTGGCTTTTAAAAATAATTTCCTGGGACCAGCAGTTGGCATAATGGCTATGTCACTGGATTCCCATATAGTCAACCACAGTTTGAGTCCCGGAACCGGTGGCTTAAACTCCCGCGGGGTGCGTGTGCGTGTGTGCTCAAGATCCTGAGAGGAGAATGGAGAAGAAGGGATTGCAGCATGACCATCCCCCCTGGGGTTTGATTTCTTGCTTCCTGACTCTCTGTCTCGCTGTGTCTTTCTGGCAAGTGCACACAGCCTATAGCAAAAACCTCTCCAAAAATAATTAATTAATTAATTAATTAATTTCCTTTTTTTTATTTTTATTTTTTTTTATTTTTGCCATAGGGTGCAGGTACTTTCTGGAGTAAAAGAGAGAGAGAAAAGGAGACAGAGAGAAGGTGAGAAAGTAAGCCCCAGGAGGGATAGCCACGCTGCAATCCCTTCTCCATTCTCTTCTCCAGATTTTTGGAGAGGAGAATTTAAATTTTGCATATACATTCAGCATGCTTTTCAAGCCACCAGTTCTAGGACGCAAACCACACATTCAACCTTGTGAGATCCAGCCACCTTCATTACCACACCAGACTGGCCCCCCTTATCCAATTTTTTAATTCAAAGTTACACTAGCCATATCAAATGAACTTAGCAGCCTTTTCTATTTCCAGGGGGAGCAGGGGGTGGGGAGGGAAGTACATAATAAAAAGTCTCTATCCCTTGAAAGTTTGGTGTAACACACCTATAAAACTATTTGCATGTCAGGGGCTAGCAGGTGGCATGGTAGTTGAGGGTGCTAGACTCCCACATGGCTGACCAAGGTTTGAGTCCCAGACCTGGTAGTTTGCTTTCTCACTTTCTTTTTATCTCTTTCTGTTTCTCTCTGTTAAAATTCAAAATAAATAAAGTTAAATAAAAAATAATCTTTTAAAAAAAGACAATCCAGTCCTGTGGTTTTTTAAGAAAATGGTTTCATAAAAATTTTTTGTTTGTTTTTTTGTTTTGGGGGTTTTCTTTTTTTATTGGAGAGGCTTTTGCTACAGGGCACGTGCGCTCTCCAGAAAGACAGAAAGAGAGAAAATGAGAAATCACCCCCCAAGGGGGATGGCCACACCGCAATCCCTTCTCCTCCATTTTCCTCTTGGGATTTGGAGCACACATGCACACGTGCCCAGTGTGAGTTTA
This sequence comes from Tupaia belangeri chinensis, assembly GCF_000334495.1. NCBI lineage: Eukaryota > Metazoa > Chordata > Mammalia > Scandentia > Tupaiidae > Tupaia > Tupaia belangeri. The sequence continues at coordinate 5,555,362 of NW_006207133.1, forward strand.
AGTCACCGGATCCAGGACTCGAACCGTGGTCGACTAAATGGGAGTTCGGTGAAATAGCCATTATGCTAACTACTAGTCCCGGGTTTCATAAAATTTTCATTTAAATTTTGTATTTATTTATTTTTATTTTAAAAATTGTATTATTATTATTACTTTAACTTGCTATAGGCCATATGCACTCTTCAAAAAGAGACAGAAAGGGAGAGAGAAATGACAGATTTTTATCATAAGGCATGTACACTCACGGGAGAAAGAGAGAGAGAAGAGAATGGAAAAGGAATTGAGGCATGGCCATCCACCCCAGGGGGTGATTTCTCACTTTCCCTCTCACTGTCTCTGTCTCTCTCTGGTGAGCACATGTGCCCTGAGGCAAAAACCTCTACCAAAAAAAATAATAATAATTAATAAAATTAAATAAATAATTCTAAGTGTTGTGGTGCATACCTGTAGTCCCAGGAGACCAAGGCAGGAGGGCTGTGAAAGAAAGACCCTGTCTTAAAAAAAATTAAAATGCAAATATATAAACAAAATTAAATCATACTGGAGGTTGTAGATAAGACCATAAAAAAATGGAAGATATAAGCAACATGAAGACTGTAAGTAAAAATAAGCTATTGTGGGGGCTGGCAGATGTCATATGGTTATATCGCTGGACTCCACGTAGTTGATTGAGGTTTGAGTCCCAGATTTGGCTTGAAACTCATGCCGGGCATGTGTGTGTGCATGCCCAAGATTCTGAGAAGAGAATGGAGGAGAAGGGATTGCAGCAATGGCCTCCCCACTGGGGGTGATTTCTCGCTTTCTGTCTCTCTGTCTCTGGCAAGCACACTTGCCTATAGCAAAAATCTCTAAAATACATAAATAAATAAGATATCATGTTGTGAAAATCATATGACAACAGAATCAATAAATTACTGCAACTGTTAGGATGTACCTTGTTTTATTCAGTCAGCCCCTAATTCATGTGCAGTTCAGCTGTTTTTATTCTTTTGCTATCACAAATCAAGCCATTATTTCTAACCCTATGCATAGGTTGTTATATATTTCTATATAATGAGCATGTACCCAGTCATGCAGAGGTAACTTTTCACAGTAAATTCCTAGAAGTGACTGGGGCCATCCCCCTTCCTTTTGGCCGGAACCGCCTTCTTCCAGTAACTAACCAAAATGACAAACATAAAGGAAAAAAAAGGAAAGAGGAGATGCACCTGATATATGTTCTCTAGGCCTTGTAGAAAACATGGAGTGGTTCCTCCGGCAACATATATAAGAATCTACAAGAAAGGTGATATTATAGACATTAAGGGAATGGGTACTGTTCAAAAAGGAATGCCCCACAAATGTTACCATGGCAAAAATGGAAGAGTCTACAGTGTTACCCAGCATGCTGTTGGCATTGTTGTAAACAAACAAGTTAAGGGCAAGATTCTTGCCAAGAGAATTAATGTACGTATTGAGCATATTAAGCATTCTAAATGCAGAGATATATTCCTAAAATGTGTGAAGGAAAATGACCAGAAAAAGAAGGAAGCCAAAGAGCAAGGTGCCTGGGTTCAACTAAAGCACCAGCCTGCTCCACCCAGAGAAACACATTTTGTGGGAACCAATGGAAAGGAGCCTGAGCTACTGGAACCTATTCCCTATGAATTCATGGCATGATGAGTGTTAAAAATAAACTAATCTGTGATCTATAAAAAAAAAATTAAAAATAAAAAACGGAAGCGATTGGGGCCAGCAGGAGGCATGGCGGTTAAGGGCGCTGGACTCCCACATGGCCAACCATGGTTTGAGTCCCAGGCCTACAGGATTGCTTTCTCACTTTCCCTCTCTCTCACTCACTCTGTTCATCTCTGGTCAAATTAAAAAATAAATAAACAAATAAAGTTAAATGAGATAATTTTTTAAAGTGATATTATTAGATCAAAGCATAAAAGCTTATGTGATTTTTTTTTAGAGAGAGTTTTTATTTTGCTATAGGCACGTGCACTCGCCAGAGAGACAGAGAGACAGAAAGTGAGACATCACCCCCAGTGGAGATGGCCATGCCCTGCACATTCCCTTCTCTTCTATTCTTCTCTAGGGACTTTGGGCATGCACACACGGATTCCTGAGTTTAAGCTACCAGGTCCGGGTCTCAAAACATGGTCGACTACATGGGAGTCCAGCAACATAGCCATTATGTCATCTGCTGGTCCCAGCATATGTCATTTCCATAGCTATTGCCAAATTTACTCAAACTGACTACCATTTTGCATCTCCACTAATAACAAATGAGAGTGTCAGTTTCTTCATGCTTCATGAAGTGTGTTGTCAAACATTGGAATTTTTGTCAGTTTGATAGGTGAGAAGTGGTATCTTGTAATTTTCTTTTTTAAAATACATATTTATTTCATTTTATTTATTATTATTGTGTTTAAAATTTTGCTATAGGGCATGTGCGCTTACCAGAGGGAGACAGAGAAAGAGAGAGGGAAAATGAGAAAGCAAGCTGCCAGGTCTAGAATTCAACCTGCTGCCAGTCATGTAGGAGTCCAGCACCCTAACCACCATGCTACCTGCTGGCCTTGAAATTTTCTTTCACATTTCTTTCTCTCTTTTTCTTAAGAATTATTTTATTTTATTGATTATTATTATTTTAAAATTTGATCAAAGAGAGAGAGAATGAGAAAGAGAAAATGAGAAAACAAGCCACCAAGTCCAGGACTTAAACCATATTCAGCCATGTGGGATTCCAGAACCTTAATCAGAGTGCCACTTACTGGCACCATTTTTCACATTGCTACAAAGAATACGCTGAACACCTTTTTTGTGTAATGGGACTTCAAAAAGTTTGTGGAAAATTAGAATTAACCTATGAGCTTATTTTGGTGCCAAAAATGTAGGGTTTTTTCCCCACAATATTCATTTTCCTTAGACTTTTTGAAGATCCTCAATATGTATAGAACCTTTCACTTTTCTTTTTATGTTTTTCACTTATCCATTTTCTATTGAGTTTTTTATCTTTACAGTTTGTTTTTGTTTTTTGGAGAGGGTTTTTTTTTTGTTTGTTTGTTTGTTTTTGCTATAGGGCACATGCCCTTGCCAGAAAAACAGAGAGAGACAGAGAGACAGAAAGCAAGAAATCACCCCCCAGGGGGATGGCCATGCCGCAATCCCTTCTCCTCCATTCTCCTCTCGGGATCTTGGGCACACACACACATGCACCCAGTACGACTTTAAGCCACCAGGCCTGGGACTTGAACCATGGTCAACCACATGGCAGTCCAGTGACAGAGCCATTACATTAACTGCTGGTCCCTATTTTTTTTTAAGAGGTTTTTGTCTTAGGGTACATGGGCTCTCAGGGGAGAGAGAGAGAGACAGAAACAATGAGAGGGAAAGTTAGAAATCATCCCTCGGGAGGATGGCCACCCCCACAATCCCTTCTCCATTCTCCCCCTGGAATGTTGAACACACACGCACATACCTGGCCTGAGTTTTAAGCCACTGGGTCCATACTCGAACCACAGTTGGCCATGTGGGAGTCCAGTGATGTAACTGCTATGTCATCTGCTGGCCCCTCTTTACAGTTTTTAAAGAGTAGCTTTGTTTCATATCGTGTATTTTTTTTTTTTAATAAAATAACCACAAATAGGGACCAGCGCATGGTGTAGTGGTTACGTCACTGGATTCCACGTGGTTAACTGCAGTTTAAGTCCCAGAACTGGAGGTTTAAACTCACTCCAGGAGCATTGTGTGCATGCCCACCCAAGGTCCCGAGAGCAGAATGGAGGAGAAGGAATTGCAGCATGGCCATCCCCCTAGGGGTTGATTTCTTGCTTTCTGCCTCTGTCTCTCTCTGTCTTTCCGGCAGTGCAAGCACCCTATAGCAAAAACTGCTTTTTAAAAATCCCACAAATATAGGATACACTTACTAAGTTTATTATTTATAAATTAGTTATAAATATAGATCAAGGTGGATGAAATACGTGTCAATGGAAAGATTTCTTAGCTATGCTATTAGATGAAAATAGTAAGATGTGGAATAATTTGAACACTATGATTCGATCTGTGAAGAAAATAGGGGACTGGCTCCAAGGTGTAACAATAATAGGCTGCTTAAGGGATGCCAGATCCCACATGGCAACCATGGTTCAAATCCCAGCCTGGTTACCTTAAACACGCCAGTCTCACATGACTGTCCTGGATCTAACATGCCTGAGGACTGAAAGAAGGGGGTTGCATCACGACCATGCCCTGTGGAGGGTGTTCATATTTCCTTCTCTCTCTTTCTCTCACTTCCATGTGCATACATACATGCTCTATCATAAAGGGAAAAAAAAGTTTAAAAAAATTGTTAAAGATTTTTGTCATAAAGTATGTGTGCCCATCAGATTGAGAGAGAGAGAGAGAGGGAAAGTGAGAAATCACCTACCAGGGAGGATGGCCACGCTGCAATCCCTTCTCCTCCATTTTCCTCTTAGGATTTTGGACATGCATGTGCACATGCCCAGCGTGAGTTTCAAGCTGCTGCGTCAGGGACTAGAACAATGCCGCCAGCCATGTGGGATTTAGCACCTTAACCACCTGCTGGCCCAAGAAAAAAATTTAAAAAAAGAGTGAGTCTGTGGGATCAGGTGGCATGGTCATTAAAGCACTGGATTTCCAGGTGGTTGACCGCAGTTTGAGTTCTGGACCCAGTGACTTGAAACTCATGCCAGGCTCCTGTGTGCCCAAAACCCCGAATGCAGGAGAGGGGATTACACGGTGGCCATCTCTCCTGCAGGGTGATTTCTTATTTTCTGTCTCTCTGTCTCTCCCACGAGCACACACACCCTATAGCAAAAATCTTACCCCCACTACCACCAAAAAAAAAAAAACAAAAAAAGAATAATATTGTACTTAAGAGAGACTAAGCAGACTACTTCATGGCCTTGATGCTCAGCCCCTGGGCCTGGTAATGGAGAAATATTCACCAAGGAAGCAGCTGTTGCCCCTCTGTCCCAGGCACTGCTGGAACTTCGAACCTGAGAAAAACTAAACAGACTACAGTATGACCAGGAGCGGGGCGCACCTACCCGGGGTGGAGAGAGGCAGTCAGGGCTGCAGGGGCCAGCAGGATTGTGACACAGAAGGAGGGCAGGCGTAAACATCCTACCATCATCCTGTTCAAGGCGAAAGAGCAAGAAGGCTGGCTAGTAATACCCACCTTAGCCTCTCTCTGGAAGAAAGGCTAGTAAATGCCTCAGCAGTGAAGTGAGACTGATGAAGTACGAGAAGATGGCAAGAACTTCGGGAACACATCATTTTACCTACAAGTACAAAGAGGAGTCAACTGCTCAGAGCCAGAGAAGCTCCAGAGCAGCTCCCCCCTCACATTCTCTCCAGGGGAGAAAATGAGAGAAACTCTCTTCTCAAACTCAGAACCCCAGCTGAAGGATGCAGCTGACCTCCTGGACCTTTGCCAGGGGCACCCTTTGGACCTACAGCTATCCTGCCCCTGGCATCACAAAATGTACCCCAAAATAAGGAAGAAATGCATATTCCACAAAAAGCCTAAAAATCAGAGACATGAGAAACATGGGAAAAAAAGAAAAAAGGAAGTATCTCTCCCTAAAAGGATCACAATGACTCCCTACCAATGATTGATAAAACAACAGAAAATTACAGAAATTTCAGAAAAGGAATTTCTTTTTTTTTTTGGAGAGGTTTTCGCTATAGGGCATGTGCACTCACCAGAAAGAAAGAGAGACAGAAAGACAGAAAGCGAGAAATCACCCCCCAGGGGGGATGGCCACGCTGCAATCCCTTCTCCTCCATTCTCCTCTCGGGATCTTGGGCATGCACACACACACGCCCATCGTGAGTTTTAAGCCACCGGGTCCAGGACGCAAACTGCGGTCGACTACGTGGGAATCCAGCAACATAGCCATTACACTAACTGCTGGTCCCAGAAAAGGAATTTCGACTATTCATTGCAACAAAATTCAGTGCGATACAAGAGAAAACAATCAACTCTAACTAATGAAAAATCATCCCATAACATGAAGGAGAAACTGTATAGATACCCTAAAAAAGAACCAAATAGAACTTTCGAAGATGAAGTAAATTTAAATCCCTCTTAAACGTTTCAATAGCAGACCATGTAGAAAAAAGAATCTCTGACCTTAAAGACAAAACCTCCTACTTAGTCCAAACCACCACAAAGATTGAAAGATAACCATTAAAAATGAGGACGGGAGACCAGCAGTTGACGAAATGACTGTGTCGCTGGACTCCCACGTAGTCAACCGTGGTCGAGTCCCAGACTCGTTGGCTTAAACTCATGCTGGGCGCTTGTGCATGCGTACCCAAGATCCTGAGAGGAGAATGGAGGAGAAGGGATTGCGGCGTGGCCATCCCCCCTGGAGGTTGATTTCTTGTTTTCTGTCTCTCTGTCTCTCTCTTTCTGGCAAGCGCAGGTGCCCCCATAACAACAACAAAAAACTCTCAAAAAAAAAAAAAAAAAAAAAAAAAGAGGAGGAAGAAGAGAAAAAGG
>NW_006207133.1:5561969-5563519 GCF_000334495.1 Tupaia belangeri chinensis
GCCAGCCCTGGAGGCTTGCTTTCTCACTCTCCCTTTCTCTCTGCCTGTCTCTCTCTAGTCAAAATTGAAGAATAATGATAATAAATATAATAAATATAATTAAAAATAAATTTTAAAAAAGCGTAACTATTTAAAAAAAAAAGAGAGAGAGAGATTTTTTTGCTATAGGGCACATGCATTCACTGGAGAGACAGAACGTGAGAAATCACCCCCGGCGGGGATGGCCATGCTGCAGTCCCTTCTCCTTCATTCTCCTTTGGGGCTTTTGGGCACACATGCACATGTGCCTGGCATTTCAAGCTGCTGAATCTGGAACTCCAAGTGCGGTCGACTACGTGGGAGTCAAGAGATGTAACCATTATGCCATCTGCTGGTCTCCAGAATCAAGAAGAAAATTTTGAATTTAAAAAAATAAAGCAGGCCTAGCAGCGGTAGCACAGGTGGCAGGAATACTGCTTCATTTTACTAGAGCCTCAGGGCAGGAACAGATTCAGATCCTAGGTGGCCTGGACATGCGGGCCACCTGAGTGTTGCTGCGATGCTGGCTGACTGGGCGGCTGGGGGAGGATGTGGTGTGCTAAGACCCTGTCTTGGTACTTCCCTGGGGCCGCACTCACTCCTACTGAGATAAGTTCTAGCCATTGCCCTTAAGAACAGAAAGGCTAACACTCTTTGATCATCAGCCTGGAGACTTCCTTGAAGGTATCTTGCTTGCTTCCTTTGCCTCTAACAGAAGCGAGGCTATCACCCTTTGATCTTCACCTCCTGCATATTCACAGCTCTATCGCCCTTTGATCTTCACCTCCTGCATATTCACAGCTCCGATTTGTCCCTATTTAGCTTGTCTCCCAGGTTCAGCCTCTTAATTCAAGTTCCCAGCTTACTGCAGAGGGAGTCTGCATCAGCAGTTACAGACTAAGAATCAACGCCTACTAAAATAGATCTCTCTTCTGTAAGGTATCCTCTGATAGTAAACTTATATCACATCTATGAAATTCTCTGCTTCATTTTTAGATTTAGAGTATACAGTCAGACACACTCTTTTTTCAAAAATAAAGGAATACAGGGTTTTTTTTTTTTAAAGTTTTTTTGGTCATAGGACGTGTGCTCTAGAGAGAGATGGAAAGAGGGAAAATGAGACCCCCTCCCCTCAGGGGGGATGGCCATGCAGCAATCCCTTCTCCTACATTCTCCTCTTGGGATTTTGGGCACACACACACATACACGCACCCAGCTTGTTTTTTAGGCTGCTGGGTCCAAAGCTCGAAAAGCAGAGTCAGTCATGTGGAATCCGACACCTTAACCACCACACCATCTTCTGGCCCAAATAAACCGTTTTTAAAAAGAATGTTCAAACTGGGACAGCAGATGGCATAATGGTGACGTCGCTGGACTCCCACATAGTTGACCATGGTTTGAGTCCCGAACACAGCGGCTTAAAGCTCACGGTAGGAGCATGTACATGTGTGCCCAAGATGCGGAGAATGGAGAAGGGATTGTGATGTGGCCATCCTCCCCCCCCCCCCCCCCCCGGGGGGGGGGGGGGGTCT
>NW_006207133.1:5564016-5564977 GCF_000334495.1 Tupaia belangeri chinensis
TGGCATGCTTGTGTGCCGCATGGTTTTCTAATTTTTGGGTTTTATTGAAATTTTTTGAATATTAATTTTTTGTTTTATTTAAGGTTTTCTCTTCATTTTTTTTCTCTTTTTTCTTTGTTTCTTGTCTGTTTTTTTGCTGTTGTTGCTATTGTTTCCCTCTCTCTGTTTGCTTTTCTACACACTCCTCAACCCTCAGATTGAACTTCCAAGTAGGGGAAGAAACCAACCATCCACCAGATGACTAGAAATCACTGCAGGACCACAAGAAATATGGGGAAGCAGGAAAATACCTCTCCTCCAAGGGAAAAGGATAATTCCTCTTCATCCACACACAGTCCCAAGAAGTACAGAGGACCCCAAATAGAATCAGCCCTAGAAGATCTTCTCCATGACACATTATAACCAGATGGACCAAAACCACAGATACTAAGACTGGCAAGAGAAAAATGGCAAGTTACCTACAAAGGGTATCCCATCAGAGTAACAGCAGACCTCTCATCAGAAACAATGCGAACGAGGAAAGAATGGGAAAATATATTCAAAGTATTAAGGGAAAAGCAATTTCAACCAAGAATTCTGTACCCAGCAAGATTATCGTTCATTTGGGAAGAAAAGACATGAACATTCCTAGATAAACAAAACCTGAAAGAATTTACCAGCACCAGGGAGTGCTATGTCAGTAAAATTAAATGCAGACACACAGAAATAAGAGTTCAAAAACTAAGAAAATGGGCAGCTTAATTGTAAGGACAAAGACTAGAGTTGAGTATTATATCCCAGAGTTCAATCTGGAAGATCGAACCTCAACAGAAATAGAAGAAAGATTAAGTACATGAGACTGAACTGATGAAACAGCATTCTGTGACTTGACTAAAATATCGCTGCTTTGGGAACCAGCAGTTAGCGTAATGGCTATGTCACTGGACTCCCATGTAGTCGACCGCGGTTCGCGTCCCAGACC
>NW_006207133.1:5570024-5636618 GCF_000334495.1 Tupaia belangeri chinensis
GTAGATTATCCTCATTTTTCATGGTTGTTTTCTCAATCTTCTTGATACTTTTTTCTAGGTCAGATGTTTTGTCTTCTACGTTAGAGATTCGATCTTCTGCCTGGTCTAACCTACTTTTAATGCTTTCAAGGGAGGTTTTGATTTCCTGTATCACATTCTTCAATCCTAAGAGTTCCATCTGGTTCTTGTTTAGGGTATCCATTTCTTCTTTCAAATCATTAAAGGACTTCCTCATCTCCTGGAGCTCCTTGTCTCTTTTCTCTTCCATCTCAGTTAGTTTGGTCACTACAAATATTCTGAAATCCTTATCAGACATGTCCATGACGTCCATCGTATTGACTGTGGGTTATGTTGGCTTGATGATTTCCCTTGAGGGAGAGGCCTTTTGTTGGTTGCTCATATTTCTTGAGCCTCTGCGGTTGTTCCTAGTCATCAGGTAATCTATATGTTTCTTCCTAACTTATTTAAGGTATCTCTGAATCTTAAAAGTTGTACAGGCTTAGAAAATTGATGATTTATCTTATGGTTGGCCTACCTGTTGCTCACAATTACCATTAACTGTTGCCACTAGCCCTGGATGGCCCTAAGTCCTCGCTGTTTCTAAGGAGTGGTGAGCCTTCAACTGACCTAATAAGCAACACCCCAAGAGCAACGAAAAACAAAATGGAAAATGGAAATCGTGGGGCACACTACTCAAATCACCACAATTCAAACAGTCCAAAGGCTAGTGGAAAGGGATCAGACAATGAGTGACAGTACCAGGTTGGTGGGGTCTGCAGCCTCAGTCCGCCTGGTATCTGGAACTGCTGACTGGCTCGATCCTGATTGCGGGGGGGGTGGGGTAGGGGTTCGCCTTAAAGTTTCAGGCAACCAACCTGGGGTCCAAGGAGGAAGAACGGTGAGGATGCGAGGAGGTTCGGAAGGCAAGTCCAGCAGTGTTACCAACAATTATGCTAACTGCTGGTCCTTCTTTCCTTTTCTTTTTTAAAAATTTGCTACAAGGTATATGTGCCTACCAGAGGGAGACAGAGATAGAGAAAGTGAGAATGGTTGTAGCGCAATCCTTCTGTTTCGCCTTTCCAGAGTTTTGGCACACATGCACACGTGCTGGGCATGTTTTTCAAGTCATCAGGTTCAGTACTCAAACTATGTCATGGCCACATGGGATTCAGCCCCTTAATCACCACACCACTGGCTGGCCCTAAAGGAAGTTTATTCTAAGCCAATTTGAATGACCGTGTCCTGGGGAATCTCAAGATGCCTTAAGAAAGTGCTTCCCAGGCTACTGAATCACAGCAGATTTGTTTATTAAATTTTGCCAGAATGTGCATTCCCTTGCTGGAGAGAGGGGAAAGTGAGAAAGCACCCGCAGTGGGAAATGGTCATGCTGCAATCCCTTCTTTATTTCTCCCTCCTTTTGGGATTCTGGGCACGTACACACACATGCCAAGAACATATTCCAAGCCACTGGTTGAGGAACTCCAATGGGTCAGTTAGCCATGTGGGATCCAGCCGCCTCAACCACTAACCCACTGGCTGGCTCTAACAGCAGATCTTTTATACAGCTCAGGAAAGCAGAAGTTACAATCAAAGCTGTAAACTGAGGGCCAGCCTCATAGCACAGCAGTGAAGCCCTGTGCATAGAAACTAGATCCCACGTGGCCAACTGAGGTTCAAGTTCCAGCCTTGTCCCCTTAAAAACCGCAGTGAGTGTGCATGTGGGTGCCACAAATCCTCACAGGATGGAGAAATGGAGATTGTGGTGTACACCATGCCTCAGCGGGGGGTGCTCTCTCTCTCTCTGGGGAGTGTATGTGCTCTATGATGATGGAATAAAGTTGTAAGTTAATACAGGGAGGTAACCGTTGGCTTGGCCCTAGGTGGCATGAAGCAGGCTGCGGTGGTGTTGATACTTAGATCATACATAGATTCAAAGATTTCCTTAGTTTGTCACTGGCTTAAAGAGCAAAACATTATTAAAAACTCAGATTCAGCAGAAAAAGGTATAAGCTTAACCGTAACACAGATAGATGAGTTTACTAGCCATCACATGATGTTTTAGCAGAGTCAAGATATATGAAGTTAGCTACAATTACTGAGACAAGGTGACCTGTTACTTGTGACTGATGGCTGAAGGGCGTGACTCTTCCCAGGGCCTGTAGGAGGGAATTTTAGAAGGAAAAAAGTGTGGCCAGGGTCCGTATTCAACATACATAGGTATGAACTCCCACAGACATGAGCCTCCAAGAAGAGCCAGGTGATTGAACTCATATAGCATCCTGAGCTACACAAAGGAATGGAGTAGGCCAACTGGTAGTGTGTTGGTTAGGGTGGCTGGGTCCCACATGGCCAGCTTTACAGTTCAAATCCTAGTGGCCTGAGAAATCCATAGGGTATATGTTCTGTGTGCCCAGAATTCTGAAAGGAGAATGGAAAAGAAGGGATTGTGGTGTAGCCATCCCTCCTGGGTATAATAGCAAAATTTTAAAAAGAAAGAAAGAAAAGAAAAAGAAAGGAAGGAAGAAAGAAAGGAGTGAGGGAGAGAGAGGGGAAGAGAGGAAGGAAGGAAGGAAGGAAGGAAGGAAGGAAGGAAGGAAGGAAGGAAAAGACAGAAAGACAGAAAGACAGAAAGACAGAAAGACAGAAAGAAAGGAAGAAAGGAAGAAAGGAAGAAAGGAAGAAAGGAAGAAAGGAAGAAAGGAAGAAAGAAAGGGAAAGAAGAAACAGAAAGGAACAGGATCTGGGGACTTCTGGGGTGGTGGCAGAAGTTACCACCAGGAGAGGGGCGAGAATGCAGGGTAAATAAAGGTTGTCTTGTTATGCAGATCAAGTCTCTGGGGTAATCAAAGTTGTCTGAAGCAAACAAATTCCTGATGCAGATAGTGCATTTCACTAACTACAGTTCCTTTATAGATGTGTCTGCAGTTTTAGTATAAGCCGCTAAAAAAAAAAAAAAAAGAAGAAAAGAAAAAAGAAAGGAAGAAAGACAAAGAAAAGTATGTCAAAGCAGCATTTTGGGATGGCATATCCGTATTTTTGGGGCAGTGTGTTCTGAACCCTAATAATCCCACAGAACAATGTCTGACACATTATAGGTATCTAGTGCATAATTGCATTTTATTTTATGTACGTATGTATGTATGTTTAGTTTGTGTTATAGAGCATGTGCACTCACTGGAGAGAGACAGAGAGAGAAAGAAAAAAGGAGAGTGAGCAATCACCACTGGTGGGGAAAGGGGGGATGGCTATGCCACAATCCCTACTCCATTCTCCTCTCAGGATTTTGGGGGCAAAAGTGAACACATGCCTGGAGTGATTTTCAAGCTGCCAGGTCAGAGACTCAAACCAAAGAGTTGGCCATGTGGGATCTAGCTGCCTTAACTTCCATGCTACCTGCTGGCCCAAATAATTGTTAATGAAGGGTGAGTGGGTAAAAGAGCAGTCTTCTTTCTAGAACTCAGGCCTCTCTGAGTGCCCTGTCCAGTAAGAAGTCATCAGAAGCACTTTCCATGTTTAGTCTGTGTCTCCCAGGGCTGTAGCTGAGCATCACCATGCTGGGGCCTGGGGGATAAACCTGAGGAAGATCCTCCCTTAGTGCAGCTGCAGTCGGCTGCTAGAGCAGGTGGAAATTGTCCAGGAAAAGGCTGGACAGTCAGGGTGGGCAAGCAACGGTGGAGCTTGGTGGCTGCAGCTTCAGCTCAGGCCTCTGCATGTAGCCTTGCCAGTAAGCACAATTGCACAGGGACTTTGAGCTTCTGGAGAAGCCCCCACTAGTATTTGACACTGGGGACAACTGCAGAGGCACCTTCTCTGCCTCTCACTCCTTCTGCCCCTCCCCTTGCCTCTTCTTCAGGGCTTCAGGACCAGGCTTCAGGACCAGTTTCACAGACTCTTCGTACCTAGCAGCCAGGCCCACTTCCACCTAGGGGACCCACATATTATGAAACCCCACCAGCCCCTTATTTACACTGGTTGAATTCTCCTGCCAGGCAATGAGAAAAACCATCACCTTGGGCTCTGAGACACGAGGTCACATGGTGCAGGCCAGTCTCTGCACCCAGGCCGCAGTGGGAGGATTCATCCAAGCACTTGTCCCTACTCCACCCACACTGGCTGTGCTTCCTCCCTGCAGGGCACAGCTCGCCCTAGGGACACTGGATCAATGGCTACGCTTTCTCCCTTCCAGGGGTTCACTTACCATGGAGAGATTGGAAAGGGCCCATATGGCTGCAGAATGGGGGTCCGAATAGGGTCACCGTGGGAGGAACATACAGGAAGGGAAGAGACCATCAGGTTGAGGTGGTGGGAAGAGTTCAGGATCCTTCTAAGGAGGGAGATATTGTGAGGACTCTTGTGAGAAAGAATCTCTCTCCTGGCAGTCCGGAAAGGAGGCAGCCTGGTGTGGAGACATGTGTCCTCGTGACCAGCTGGTACACCCTGGCCAGCAGCCGCAAAGGAAGGGGCTGGTGAGGGTAAGGGCCAGTGTATGCAGCCCCTGTGGCAGCATCTGCACAGGGTAATTCCAGAAGGGAGAGTCCGGAGAAAACCCTGAGAGCTATGGGCAGTGGGAAAGGGATGGGAGGAGAATCAGGAAGACTGTGCTGAAGGGAGCAGAGGGCTGGGCTCCAAGAGAAAGTGAGGCAGCGGAGCGGGAGAGCAGAGGGGTATGGGAGACTGCACTTTCTTCATCCGTAAGGTGTGGGTTTTAAAACTGTGCATTAATTTCCTGTCCAAAAACCCTACTAAAAATAAACCAGGGCCAGCCCATGCTGTGGTGGTTAGTCCTACTGAATCCCACATGGCCTACTGTGATGTTTCAGTCCCAGAAGGAATGCTTGAGAAACACGCTGTACGTATGTACATGGGCAAAATCCTAAAAGGAGAAATGAAAGAGAAGAAATTGCAGAGTGACCATTCCCCATGGGGGTTGATCTCTCTCTCTCTCTCTTTTCTCTCTCTCTCTGGCTCTTTCTCATGAGCCCTCTGGCAAAAGATAAAAAATATAAAAGAAAAAAAAATGGGGTCAGAGAGGCTGATGGTGGCCTAAAATACCCTAGGCTTTGCAAGGCTGACCCACACAGAAAGGTTCTAGGCTCACGTCTAGAGATATCCCTGCGTCGGGCCTGTACGTGCCCATGATCATGGCTGGCTGAGGTTGGGCTGGATCACCAAGTCAAGACCCTGTTGGAGGTCATGTCTCTCTTTTTTTTCTTCTTGCATGGAAGGAATAAATCAACTTTAAAAAATTAAAATAGATTAATAAATGGATGAAAAAAATGTTATACCCATACAAGGGAGTATATAATAATTCAGCCAAGAAAAGGAAGGGAATTCTGGCACACGTTGTAACACAGCTGAACCCAGAGGACAGGGTGTAATATGAAGTAAGCCAGACATGAAAGGACACATAGTGTCTGATCCCACTGATGTAAGGTACTTAGAGCAGATACAGTCATAGAGACAGAGAATAGGAGGGCCTTTGCCAGGGGCTGGGGAAACAAAGAAATAGGGAGTTCGGATTTTTGGTTCACTATAGCATGTGCGCTCGCCAGAGACAGAGATAGAGAGATAAAGAGAGAGGGAAAGTGAGAAATCACCTCCTAGAGGGGATGGCCGTGCCCTTCTCTTCCATTCTCCTCTTGAGATTTTGGGCACATGCCCCTGGCATGATTTTCAAGCCTCCAAGTCTAGAACTCAGACTGTGCAGTCAGCCATGTGGGATCCAGCACCTTAATCCCCATACTGCCTGCCGGCCCGTGGAGTGTCAGTTTTTAATGATACAGAATTTCAGTTTTTCAAGATAAAGAGTTCTGGAGTAGCTGGTGGTGGTCCACAATGCGAATGTACTTAACGCCACTGTGCTATACACTTAAACGTGATTAAGATGACACAATCCAGGTATTTTACTCCAATAAAGAAACACACCAGTGAAAGATATACCAAGATACTGTATGTTGTTCAGCCCAAGTGACTAGAGAGTGATGATGCCATCCCCTGGGACAGGAAGTAGAGAAGGACAAGCAGGATTGTGGGCGAAGACCAAGTCTGCTCTTGGAGGCAACGAAGCTGCTGGTAGTCGAGGTACCTCAGAACATGCCTTCTGTGTACTGCCTTCAGTGTGTACCCACTGTGCGCTGTGTGAGGGCCACTTTGCTCCCCCAATGCAGCCTTACAGGGCAAGTATTCTTGTTTTTATTTCACATGTGAGTGACAGTGGCGCGTCAGGACCAGGCCTGTCCATCCCAATGTGTCAGGCTGGTTTTAGGGTGTCATAGGACACCTAGTGCAGTATGACTAGAGAGAGGCTGGTAAGTGGTCTGGAGCTTAACAAGCAAGATGAGGGACCAGCAGATGGTGTAATGGTTACATCACTGGACTCCCATGTAGTCAACCTTGGTCTGAGTCCTGGACCCAATGGCTTAAAACTCACATCAGGCGTGTGTGCTCATGTGCCCAAAATTCGGAGAGGAGGATGAAGGAGAAGGGTTTGCAGTGTGGTATTCCCGCCCCGCCCCGAGGGGCGAGTGATTTCTCACTTCCTGTCTCTCTGTCTCTCTGGCGAGTGCAGACGCCCTGTAACAAAAATCTCTCTCTTAAAACAAACAAAAAAAAAAGAAAGAAATAAAAAAGAAAAAGCATGCACAGGAATAACACAACTTTTCATGATGCTGAAGCCACATGGGAAAAGCGGGGTTCCTGTCCTAAGGTTTCCCTTTGCATGTTGGGTATGTGAGCATGACACCATGATCCTGGCTGAGACTAGGGGTGGATCATGGTGCAAGGTCTCTGTTGGGGGTGTCTCTTTCTCTCTTGCTGTCTCCCTTGCTTGGGGGAATTAATTAATTGTATTAATTAATTAATACAACAAATAGGGCTGACCCATGGCCTAGTGGTTAAGGGAGCCAGGTCCTACATGGCCAACTGTGTAGTTGGTATCCTGACTCAGCAGCTAAAAAACATGTGTATTTTAATATGTATGGGCATGCGTATTAAAAATCCCAACAGGGGGACCAGCAGTTAGTGTAATGGCTATGTCGCTGGACTCCCACGTAGTCGACCGCGGTTCAAGTCCTGGACCCAGTGGCTTAAACTCATGCCGGGCACATGTGCGTGCATGCCCAAGATCCCGACCGGAGAATGGAGAAGGGATTGCGGCGTGACCATCCCCTCTGGGTGGTGATTTCTCACTTTCTATCTCTGTGTCTCTCTCTGTCTGGCTGGCGAGTGCATGCGCCCTATAGCAAAAACCTTCCCTGGCTGGCTGGCGAGTGCAGGCGCCCTATAGCAAAAACCTCTCAAAAAAAAAAAAAAATCCCAACGGGATGGAGAAATGGAGGAGAAGGGTGCTTTCTCCTTCTCCCTCTCATTTTCTCTGTCTCTGACAAGCACACATACCCTCTGGTAAATTTCAAAAAGTAAATTAATTTTTTAAAAGCAGGTGAGAGTCAGGCGGTGACGGAGATGAGGGGAGATAAGGAAAAGGAAGAGAGTTGGGGTGAGCTTGGGAAGACCCATGTTCGTGCACTCTCAGTGCCATGGGATCTGCTGATTATAGCCCTCCTCCTACAGGCATCTACCTCATTGTCCCTAAAGTAAGACTCTGGCCTTGCCTAGCACCTGCCAGGCAGTGGGCTCTGGGGCCTCTACCAAGTACAAGGAAAGGAGCCAGTGACCTCATTCTAAATCGGGCTGGCTCCATAGAACCCCGTCAACACTCTGGACCACACTTGGCAGTCAGCATCCAGCCAGGAGGAGGAATATACGCGAGACTCCACTGGAGACTGCAGTAGCACTGCAGTGACAGCGAAGATGCCAGCTGCAGCAGAGCCAGCCAAGCCAGCCCAGCACAAGAAGGTTCAAGAGGGGTCAAGGCCTCCATGTGAGCTCGGTTTGGTGTTCTGGGGTTTAGGGTGGTCACTGTGCAATTTCCAATCTGAGTAAAAATTTGCATGAGTTTTGAAGAGGAGGTCACTTCCTAGCTCCAAATAATAGAAGCATCCAGAAGGAAATAACCAGAGGCTTCTGCCAATTGATCTGGAGACTGGGAAAAGGTCCCACAGTTATTAATAACCTCTGTGTTCTGGGAACTGATTTCATGCACCAGACAAAGGGATTAAAAAGTTGCTGTTGAAGGCAAAGTGGTTTCAGCCAAAGCTCCACAAATGCTCCTCCAATAAGTGAGCATTTTTCTCCATGGGAACACTTAGAGCTGATTGGCCCCTTGACAAATCTGGTGAGCTGGGAGCTGTGCAGTTGATTGGCGTATTTTTATTACTACTCCCTCTTTATGGTACCCTTTCTCTGGGCAACCCCCATTGTAGTCTCTCTGAGTGTGGGGGTGATACAGTTACTTGTGTGGCTTCTGGGAAACAGGGCTGAAGGTGAAGAGCACTCTGGGTCTGAGGCCTTAGCAACTGTGCAGCAGGGATCCTGGAAGACAGACGCTATGCTAGTCAGGCCTCGCAGTAAATTTACCTTGTCCAGCCGAGGTGCAGTGATACTGCTCTACGGCTGCCCTTTCTATGTCTCCTGTCCACTCAGTAAGAGGCTGCCAATAAAGAGATTCAAGGCCTGGGGCCAAATGATGGGGCAGTGGTAATGCAACTGCACTCGCGTGGGAGGGGCTGGGGTTTGCACCCCTGTGTATGCTGAGTGTACACACGTGTGCCCATAATCCTGACTGGCTAAGGCTGGGGTTGAACTGTGACATGAAGACATTGTTAAGGATGCCAGTCTCTCTTTTTCCCTCTCTCTCTCATGGCACAAGTAAATAAACTAAAAAAAAAAAAGAGAGAGAATGTTCCAAAAACACAGAAGTGATGGTCAGGAGCCAGCCCCATAGCCTAGTGGATAAGAGAGCTGATTCCATATGACCAATCCTGGTTCAAATCTTGGCCCCAGCAGTTTTAAAAAACATACCAGGTGCATGTGCGCGCATGTCCAAAATCCCAGCAGAATGGAGAAATGGAGGAGAAGGGATCGTGGCATGATGATATTCCATTGAGGGGTGCTTTTTCTTTCTCTCTTTCTTTCCCTTTATCTTTCTCTGGAAAGTTCTCTAGGAAGAAAAGAGAAAGAAATGATGGTCAGTTTATTTTACTCACTTGCTAAACCATTAGCAACTTGAGGGTAGGACAAAGGTCTCACCCAAATCTGTGTCCCCAGACCTGACATGGTGCCTGTCAAGATCAGCTGCTCTGTAAATTAACATTGAATTAGTTGAGTGCTGTTGAAACATGGTGTTATTTCAAAAGATAACTAACAAGGTCTAGATATGGTGGTGTGAGCAGGAGAGCACTGCTGAGTGGTGGCTGAGGCTAGTGTTCAGCTCCTGGGCCAACCTAAATGGGCCAGGTGCAGTGGTGTGTACCTGTGGTCCTAGATGGCTAGGAGGCTGGGGGGACAGGAGAATTACCACAGCAAGACCCTGTCAAAAATACCTCTCTTTCTCTCCCTCTCTTTCTCTCTCTCTCTCTCTCTCTCTCTCACACACACACACAGAAATAAATAAATAGCTACTTCTCAGAACTCTATTTCCGTGAGGGTTTATTTCATACTCCCAGACAAGGAGATAAAAACTGTCTCTGCTTTGTTCCCTTTCCACTGCCATTGAGTCCCTGGTTCTCAAAACAGGATCAGAAGCAGGCCTTTACCAGGCTCTGTGACTCACTCATAGTCCAATCCTGGTTAAGTTCACATTTCCTCTGGGCATTTCGTGTACTCAGCACATTTGAAGGTTAATTCTTCTCTACTGTCCCTCTTTCTGCAGTTCCTATATCTATTGACATGAAAATTGGTCAGACATTTTATAATTGCCTGTCAAAGCCTCCCACCTTGCTTATTATAAAAGCCACTAAATTTGTCATCTACCCCTTTATACTCATTTTCTTTTCTGTAGGAGGAGTGATTTTATTAAAGCACAATCTGAAATGGCTTAAATTAAAGATCGACGTATCAAGTGTTGGTATAGATGTGGAGGAACTGGAACTCTCATACATTTGTGGGAAATGAAGAAAATGGTTCTGCCACTTAGGAAAACAGTTTGGCAGTCTCTTATAAATGTAAATATCCCTATGACCTAGAAATTCGCTCCTGAGTATTTACTCAAGAGAAACAAAACAAGTTTATATAAAGTCTTTTTTAAAAAAGAATTTATTTAACTTTATTTATTATTATTATTTTAATATTTCCAGAGAGGGACACAGAGAGAAAGAGAGAGAGTTAGAAAGCCTGCAGGTCCAGGATTCAAACTATGGTCATCCATGTGGGAGTCCAGCACTCTTAATCACCACGCCACCTGCTGGCCCCTCATATAAAGTCTTGTACTTGTTTTTCACAGAAGCTTTATCCATAACAGCCAAACACTAGAAACAATACAAATGTCATCAATTGGTGAGCAAATTGTAGTGATCTATGTAATGGAATACTACTTAGCAAAGTGAAAGAATGAGTTACTGGGACCAGCAGTTAGAGTAATGGCTATGTCGTTGAACTCCCATGTAGCCGACTGTGGTTCGAGTCCTGGATCCCATGTGCATGCGTGCCCAAGATCCCAAGAGGAGAATGGAGGAGAAGGGATTGCAGTGTGATCATCCTCCCTGGGGGTGATTTCTCACTTTCTATCTCTCTGTCTCTGTCTTTCTGGCGAGCACACGTGCCCAATAGCAAACCTCACAAAAAAAAAAAAAAAAAAGAGTTACTGATAGATCACTCATGAATCTCAAAGTATTATGCTAAATAAAAGAAATGACACCAAAGACTACATACTGTATTTATATACAATTACAAAAAGGCAACAATAGGGGCTGGCAGATGGCATAGTGAGTAAAGTGCTGAACTCCCACATAGCTGATTGCAGTTCAAGTTCCAGATCTGATGGCTTGCTTTCTCACTCTCCCACTCTCTCTCTAGTCAAACTGAAGAAGAATAATAAGTAAAATTAAATCTTTTTTTTCTTTTCTTTGTTTTTTTAAAGGCAGGGCCAGCAGGTGATGTGGCGGATAAGGCGCTGGATTCCTAAATGGTTGACCATGATTCGAGTCCTGGACCTGAAGGCTTAAAAGTCACTCTGGGTGTGTGTACATTCGTGCCCAAAATCTTAAGAGAAGAGAGGAGAAGGGATTGTAGTGTGGCCATTCCCCCTGGGGATGATTTCTCACTTTCTCTCTCTCTGTCTCTCTGGCAATGTACGTGCCCTATAGCAAAAATAAATAAATAAATAAAATAAAATAAATAAAAAAATTCTCCAAAAAAAGGCAATAACAGCTTTTCAGAAAGCTGATTAGTGGTTACTTGAAGGCAGAAATAGGAGAAGGGAGTTGCTGTGGGTTTGAATGTGTCCCCCCAAAGTTCATGTGTTTATGTTTGGTTGCTGTTGTGATGGTATTAGGAAGGTAGAAACTTAATCTGACTATTGTTTTAAGAGGTGAGGCAAGTGGGAGATTAGGATTACGTAAAGGCACTGAGGTGGGGCACACATGGTTGAGTAAGAGGGAGAGAGACCAGAACCGACACAGGCTCTTTCTCTGCCATCATGTGATGCTGAGAGCTGCTGCAGGATTCTGCAGACACTGACCACCAGCAAGAACACCCTGACCAGATGCAGCTCCTCCACTTTGGACTTTCCAAACTGTGAGCTGAATGAATATTTATTGTTCATGAATTATCCAGTCTATGGTATTCAATTATAGCAACAGGAAAATGAGCTAAAGTAAAGGAAAGGGGAAAGGAAACATTTGAGGGTGACAGTTGTACAACAGCATGCCTTTATTGGAACTTGTTGAATTTTTTTGGTTTAAAACTGGTACATTTTGCTGTGTGTAAGTTACACCCAAATAAAGCTAAGTTAAAAAGTAAATGAAGGTGTGTAAAAATGAAAAAGCCCCACAGTCTGGAAAAAAGTTAAACGCAGGATAGAAGATTGTGTAATGTGGAGACTGAAGATATTGAAATCTGTAGGAATCAGGTTCCATCCAATGAGCGCTATGGTTGGCTTGGTGTGGGAGAGGTAGCCTAGTGAATTTTTCTTCTAAGGCTGACGTTCTCAATCTTCGATTGGGATCAAGACAGCTTGGAGAACTTGGCACAAATAATACAGCTGCCGGGGCCCTGTCCTGATGCAATGGGCGTGGGTCTCTGTGTCCTTTCCCAGTTCTTCATCAGCCGTAGCTGTGTTGGACTTCACGTGTTTTATCACCCTCACCCTGCTTGCTCCCTCTTCAGAGCTGTGAGCACATTCTTTCACCTCCTGGAATGCTTGTACACTTTTTTGGCCCTTGGAATTGTGTTAGGTCGTCCACCTGTTATGAACCCCTGGCTTATTGGACTTGCTTTTCTAACACATTTGACTTTCACTTTTCTTTTTTTAATAATTAAATTTTTTTCTGTCTTCAGAGGCTGAAGAGGGCTCACCAAAAAGAGAAAGAGAAAACCCTTCAATAGCGTGTGGACACACTGCAATCCTTTTTACTCCATTTCACATCCCGTAGGATTTGGGGCACACATGCCCAGCATTTTTCAGTTACATAACATTCAACTCCCTTAATGGTTGAGCCACAGGGCCAGTCTCACACTTTTATAATTGCTTGTTTGTTATTTATCTTCCACTGGACAGTCAGATTGTGAGGACAGGGCACTGCTCACCAAGTGTTGGAGGGTACCTGACACCCTGTGACTATACCTGTTCTGTGACCTGCAGAGATGCTCACGGGGCTTGAAGGGTTGAGGTCAATACTGTAAACCAGATCTGGCTCCATGGTGCAGTGGTTGAGCACTGTGGAGGAGCCCAGATCCCACATGGCAGACAGGGTTCAAGCCCTGAGGGCCTGCACCCTGGACATGCGTACACATGCTTGGGATACTGACAGGATGGAGAGTTGGGGGCAGGGGTTGCAATTTGGCCAGGCCACATCGGGGGAGGGTGGTAGTGGTGCTTTCTCTCTCACTCTTTTTCACATATTAAAAAAAAAAAGAAAAAAGTTTGTGGCACAGTGGGTGGAGCTCCAAGCCAACCAGCTCCCTTTAAAACCAGAGCGGCTGCACAGTTTGGTAGGTCTAGTAGACTCATCTCTTCACAGGTAGGTAGTGGGCTTCCTTAACCAACTAAGATTTGATGCAAATCCAGGGTGGGGTTTTCCCCCCGTCAAAGGGTAGGCTTTTTTCTACATGGGGTCCTGGGATTTGCCTCCTCCAGTTATGGCCTTCAAGAAAACCAGGGATGCAAATCCCACACCTTGACCACTCTGCCTATGATTCTGTCAAAATGAGAGGCAAAAATTAAAATTCGAATGAGATATCATTAAACACTCACTAAAATGGTTGAAATTAAAAATTCAGACTGCATCAATATTGGCAAGGGTGAAGAGCAACAAGGACTCTCACACATTGCTGTCTGGCCGGCTCCTATTGAGTTAGAATACACTGGCATTGCCCAGAGATCCCAGTCCTAGGTATTTACCCAGAGAAATAAAAACATACTTTCATTCAAAGCCTGGTACATGACTGTTTATAGTTCTTTCTTTATTTTATTTATTTATTGTTTTATTTTTATTTGATTAGAGAGAGACAGAGAGAGAGAGAGAGAGAGAGGGAAAGTGAAAAAGCAAGCCACCAGGTCCAGGACTTGAACTTTGGTTAGTCATGTGGAAGTCTAGTGCCTCAACTGCCAGGCTACCTTCCAGCTCCCCCTTCTTTATTTTTTAAAAGAATTACTTATTTAATTTTATTTATTATAATAATTATTATTTAATTTGCTATAGGACATGTGCACTCACCAGAGAAAAGACAGAGAATGAGAGAGAGAGAGGGAAAGTGAGAAAGCAAGCTGCCAGGCCCAGGAATTAAGCCACAGTTGACCACATGGGAGCCCAGCACCTTAACTACCACACCACCTGGTAACCCATAGTGTCTTACTAATGGTCAGAAAACTGAAAGAAATTAAACTATCTATTAGCTGGAGAATGGACACACTGTTTCATTCCCACAGTGGGATACTATTCAGCAATAAAGAAAACTAAGTACTAATACATGGATGATCTTGAAGGCATTATGTTCTGTGAAACAGACAAAAACAAGTCCACGCTGCATGATTCCACTCATATTTAATTATAGACAAGGCAAACGATAGGGTGAGAAATAAGGTCAGTAGGTGCCTGGAGTCAAGTTGGCTGCTAAGTAGCATGAAGAGAGTTTTGGAGTGATGGAGATATTCTGTATGTTGTTTGTGGCACTGGTAGCACAAGTGTATGTTTCTGTCGTAAGTCATTCAATGACACACTTGACATTTTAAAACAAAATGAGATTAGGACCACTGAAGACCTTCTGCCTGGACTTTACCCTCCTGCCCCCCAGATCTAGCCAGGAGCCAGGACAAACCAATCACTAGCCATCTATATTGAGTTCTTAGTGTCCCTTTCAGGGATTAGGACCACTGAAGACCTTCTGCCCAGACCTCACCCTCCTCTCCCCAAGATCTACCCAGGAGCCAGGTTAGAGCACTCTATTTATTCTCTGTCTCTCTCCATCTCTCTATATATATATATTTTTAATTTTTTAATTTTTATTTTTAAACTTTGTAGTTCTCTGTCACTTTATCTTGCTAGTTCTTACCTTTCCTCCATAGGGCAAGCCAGTCACCAGTCACCTATATTTGAGTTCTGAGGGCTGTGCGCCACAAGGATTTTTTGCTTACCATTTTTTTCCCTCTTTTTTGTCTTGTTTTCTCTCTCTCTCTCTCTCTCTTTATCACTCTTTTGATTATTTTCTTTTCCTTTTCCTTTTCTTTTCACCTTTCTCACTTTTCTGCTCAGCCTCCACACATTGTTTCTAGACAGGTCTAGGTGCACAAGTAGCCAAATATCTGAATACTTTTAGAGTCAGATTATATCCAATTTCCATTGAATCTACTGCACAAAGGGAGAAAAATGGTACTGTTTTGAGATTGCAGGTCATCTCATCTGGCACGCCTCTGAATGCTCAGATTTAACTCCAAAAACTATGGAAAAATGTATAACCCATCAGATGACCAGAAACCGCTGCAAAGGCACAAGAAATATGAGAAACCAAGAAAATATCTCTCCCCTAAGGGAAAAGAATAACTCCTCTACAGACAATACAAGAGAATTCGTGGAAATGCCGGATAACAAATTTAAAATATTCATAGTGACAAAGCTAAGAAGAGATGCAAGAGAATAGAGACAATGAACTTCAAAAGATGCAGGAGAAAAGAGATGAGTTCTAGGAGGTGGGGAAATTCCTGCACAATCTGAAAGAGGAGATACACATCCTAAAAATGAATCAACCAATTGTTAGAGATGAAGGCTGTAATACAGGAAAGCAAAACCTCTCTTGAAAGTATTAAAAGCAGATTAGATCATGCAAAAGATAGAATCTCATATGTAGAATACAGAACCTCTGACCTATAAAAATTCACCAAAAAGACTGAGAAAATAACCCCCCAAAATGAGAATAACATAAACGTAATACTAGGTACCATTAAACACCCAAACATCTGGATCATCAGTATCCCAGAAGGTAAAAAAACTAATAAGGGCATTGATAATCAATTCCATGAAATCCTGGGAGAAAACTTTCCAAACTTAGACAGGCACTCACATATCCAGACCCAAGAAATACAAAGGACCCCACATAGAATCCAAGACAAGAAGAACTTCCCCAAGGCACATCATAGCCAGATTGACCAAAACCACAGACAGAGACAAGATACTAAAATTGACAAGAGAGAAACATCAAGTTACTTTCAAAGGATATCCTATGAGGCTAATGTCGGACCTCTCATCAGAAACAATGAGAGCAAGGAAAGAATGGGAAAATATATTCAAAGTGTTAAGTGAAAAACAATTTCAACCAAGAATACTATACCAAGCAAGATTATCTTTTGTATGGGGAAAAAAAAAAAAAGACAAAAACATTCTCAGATAAAACCTGAAAGAATTTACCAATACCAGACCAGCTCTCCAAGAAGAGCTTCAGGGTGTGCTATACCAGGAAAACTAAAATTGGACACACAGAAATAAGAAAACAACCAAGAAAATGGCCAGCTTAATGGTAGGGAGAAGTCTGGAGTTGAATGTTAACTTTCAGAGTTTAAAGGGAAAGATCAGACCACAGTAAAACTACAAATTCAATAGGAGAGAGATTAATTACATGAGACTGAACTGGAGAAATAGAATTTTTTGACTTTAGACTAAAATATTATTGATTTTCTTCTATGCCTTGATTTCCAGATTTAAGGGTTTTTGTCTTCTCTTAAACTATTGACAGTTTCATCTACCTACTATTTGAACTGAATCCTAACCTTATTCCTGTCTTTCAGTCTCCCCCCACAGATACACAGGGTTTGTACATTTATTAGGATTTCTAAAAATCTGTGATTACAGACAGCTCCACTTTCTGTGTTTATAATATTCTTGGCATATAATAATTTATTTAGAAGAACGCTGAAACAGTAACATACAGGAGCCAATGCAGTATAACTCAGAGATACCAGAAGTTTTAGCTTGCATGTCATTACAGACCAATGATATCACCTGAAACATCGTGCTGAAGGGATCTAAACTCTAATTTGGCTCAAAAAGAGAGTTTTAATTTAATGTGACTGCTGTGATGCAAACCAAATGCACCAGGAAGCACCGGGTTTCTGGCAGCCGCATTCCTACGGAAGTGTAGGAAGTATGGAAATATTTTATAGATCATTAACCTCATGATGCGCAGACTAAAGCACACAACTCCACAATAAGATTGATTAAGCTGCAAGCTGGAGTGATTTAAGAAACATATTTCTCCAAATAATTGAAGATTCAAATTTGGGCTCATGACTTTACCATGTTCAAATTGGATGCTTTGAGAAAAACTAAACAAAACAGACCAAGAAACTGTTTAAAGAAGTGGGTGAGGCTGCACTGGAGGTGTAAGATGAATGAAACACAGAACCCAACATAAAATAGAAATAAGGCAACACGAGATTCACCTGTAATGAAGACTTTGGTTGTAATCAAAGGAAGGGGACAGATAACATCAAATTTGTCAAGGGAAAGGAAACTTTCTAACTGCAGGCACATACGAAACATTAAGCTCCATGCTTTTGGGAAAAAATGGAGGAAGAAGTGGAGAAAGTAAGACTTGTTTCAAAGTGTCAACAATTAAAATTGGGTTAATTGAATGCAACCAGAGACATTATTTTGAGATACTTTAACCTTTACCCAAAGCAATTCAAAACCCTGATGGATGTGCAGCAGCACACCTTGGGATTTGTCAAATGTGCCCCATGACCTTGGGTCAGCAAGGCCTTCTTTCTTACTGTATACATACTCACCCACGAAATATCCATTTCCCTGAACACTAAGTATGATTTCCTCACAGGATCCTGGTGAGTTTAAACCAAACTATAGTGAGTCCTCTGCCTCCTGGTCCTCTGAGCTCCCTTTGATCCTTCTCTGGACAGCCCATGTGCAAGCGAAGGTTTGTGGCCTCACAGACAACATATCTGGGATGTGACCTAGCCAATAGACTGTGTATTCTGGATGGAAAAATCTTATTTTGTATACTGTATTGATGTACAGTGAATGAATGTAAGTAAATAAATTTAAATAAAAATTTTATCCTACATAAATTGTACCTTGGTAAAGCTATTTTTTTAAATCATTGCTGTATTTTTATATTACATTCAATCACATATATATTTTTTGAGAGGTTTTTGCTATAGGGTACATGCGCTCGCCAGACAGACAGAGAGAGACATAGAGACAGAAAGCGAGAAATCACTCCCCAGGGGGGATGGTCACGCCGCAATCCCTTCTCCTCCATTCTCCTCTCGGGATCTTGGGCACACACGCACATGTGCCCCGCGTAAGTTCTAAGCCACTGGGTCCGGGACGCGAACCACGGTCGACTACATGGGAATCCAGCGACATAGCCATTACGCTAACTGCTGGTTCCCAATCACATATATCTTTACAGTGTATAACATTTCTTTTTTCAGAATGATTACCATTCATATTAGTCAAGACGAAAACATTACTATCCACATCATCATCATCATCAAATAGCTTTTCTTTTTTTTCAGATTATTATTATTATTTACTCTCATTTAAAAAAAAAAAAAAAAACACAATCACTATACATCATTTGGCTTGTAAAGAGAATTTACTTAACATGAAATACTTCCCAGACCAGTCTAGTTGAGAATACTATACATGTTACCATCAAAGGTAATAAACCATTTCTGTGTCCCACAAATGTCATGCCTCTCTATTTGTTCTCTTGTTATCCTTCTCTATACTCTTCCTTTCTTCCCCCACCCCTGTTCCACACTGTCTTCAGTGTTCATAACTATTTTCACTGCTTTTATGCCCTTCAATACTTCAATCTCTACTGCTGAGTGTGGATAGTCAATATATATAAAGTGGATACATATCATATCTTTCTTTCATAGCCTGGCTTGCTTCACTCAGCAATAATCTTCCATATTCGATCACTTTCTATCAAATGCCAGGTCTTGTTGTCTTTTTTTATGGCTGAATAGTATTCCATAGAGTATATGTTCCACACTTTTTCCATCCATTAATCTCTTTGTGTACATTTGGGTTCGTTCCATGTCTTCACAATCATGAACAATGCTACAATAACATTGATGTGTAAGCACCTTTCTGACTGAGCATTCTCCTGTCATTTAGGTAGATACCCAGAAGTAGGATTGCTGGATTAAATGTAGTTCTATTTGTAGATCTTTGAGGAGCCTCCATATTGTTTTCTACAGTGGTTATTGTTTTCTACAGTGGTTAGACCATCTTACATTCCCACAACAGTGTAGGAGAGTTCCCCTTTCACCACAAACCCACCAACACTTACCATTTTTTGTATTTTTAGTCTTTGCCATTCTGACAGGGGTTATGTGGTATCTCATTGTGATTTTAATCTACATCTTCCTTATGATGAGGGATGTTGAGCATTTTCTCACATGCTGTTAGTATATCTTCCTTAGAGAGATTTTTATTCAACTCATTTTCCCATCTTTTAATTGGATTAATTTTTTTTTTCAGGTAAGCCACTTGAGTTCCCTGTGTATTCTGGTTATCAGCCCCTTATCTGAGGCATAGTTTACAAGAATATTCTCCCATTCCGAGAGTTGTCGATTCACACTACAAATTACAAAGGAATTTACTGTGCAGAAACTTCTTAATGTGATATAGTCCCACTTGTCTATTTTTGGGATTATTGCCCATGCTTTGGGAGTCTTATCTAAGAAATCTTTGCCTACTTCAATGGCTCCTAGAGTTTCCCAAATGTTTTCTACCAGTAGTTTTATTGTTTGAAGTCTTAGGTTCAGATCTTTGATCCATTTTGAGTTGATTTTTGTTAATGGTGAAAGATGGGGGGGTTCAGTTTCATCTTTCTGCAGCTGGATACCCAGTTTTTCCAGCACCATTTGCTAAATAGGTTTTCCTTTTCCTAAGTTTTGACTGGTTTCCTTTGTCAAAAATCAGTTGGTTGAAAGCTTTGAGGTTTATTTCTGGGGTCTCTATTCTATTTCATTGGTCTACCTCTCTGTTTTTGTGCCAATACCAGGCTGTTTTGATTATCATAGTTTTATAGTATATTTTGGGGTCAGGAAGTGATATGCAGCCCATTCCACTTTTCTTGTGCAGGACTGCTTTGGCAATGTGAGCTGGAAAAGCTATTTTTTAAAGCTTTTTAAACCACCTAGGGCCAGCAGATGGTGTGGTGGTTAAGGCAATGAATTCCCAAATGACATGACATCAGTTCAAGTCTCAGAACTGGTGGCTTGCTTTCTCATTTTTTTTTTCTATCTTTCTCTCTCTTTCTCTGGTGAGTGCACATTTCCTATACCAAATTAAGTTAATAATAATACATAACAATTAAATAAATAATTTTGGGGGGCTGGCAGGTGGTGTGGTGGTTAAGGGTGCTGGGCTCCCACATGGCAGACCATGGTTTGAGTCCTGGACCTGGTGGCTTGGTTTCTCACTTTCTCTCTCTCTCTTTCTCTCTATCACGCTGTTTCTCTGGTCAAATTTAAATAAGTAAATAAATAAATAAGGTAAATAAAATAATTCTTAAAAAAATAATTTTTAAAAGCTTACCCATCTATTTCTTCCATGAGTGTGCATGTATAGTATGAGAGAGAGAGAGAAAAAAAAAAAAAGAGAGAAAAAGAGAGGTAGCCCTCCAACAGCATCCTGACACTGAACCACCCTCTGCTTCAGCCAGTCCCAGATTATGGGCATGTACATGACTATCATGCTAAGGAAAGTCCCTGGACACTAACCCAGAACCTTCTCTGGTTGTCAGCCTTACAGAGTATCACATTTTACTGCTGCCACCATCTAACCCTAATAAAGCTGATTTTTTAAGATGAGGGACAGGGACTAGCAGTGGCATGGTGGTTAAAGCTCTGGACTCTCACATGGTAGACTGTAGGTTGAGTCCCAGACCTGGTGGTTTCCTTCTTCACTTTCTCACTTTCTCTTTCACTATCTGTCTTTCTCTATCTCTCTCTGGTGAGTATGTGTGCCCTATAGTAAATTAAAAATAATTATAATTAATTTAATTTAATAAATAATTTTTAAAATGAGGGACAAAGACAATAAATGCCCTGAGAATATCAACAGGGAGAAAATCAGCTTACAATTTAGATTTCTACTTAAATTTAAAATCTGGCTATTGTTTCATCCAGGAGGGAGGAGGTGGCAGAAAGTGGACAGAACACAAGGTGTTGGGTCCAACAAACTGTGGGAATGCTCCCTCACCTGCATACTAGCTCTGTGACCTTGAACCAGTTGCTTAACCTGTCTGAACCTCATTTTGCTTGTCTGTATGATACTTTAAAACATTTTTTCTAGAGGGTGTGAGTACTCACTGAGAGAAAGACAGAAAGAGAAAAGGTACCACCCACGGGGTTGGCCATGCTACAATCTCCTCTATTCCATCTCTTCTTTTGGAATTTTGGATAAAATATTTCGCATGTATACCTGGTGTTTTTCTTAAGCTGCCAGGTCTCGGACTCAAACCACACAATTGGCCGTGTGGGATTCAGTCACCTTAACCACCATGCCACCAGTTGACCCAGTATGATACTTTTGCATTGAAAAACAACAACAGGGGCTAGCAGGTGGTGTGGTGATTAAGGGTGCTGGATTCTCACATGACCCATCACTGTTCAAGTCCCAGACCTGGCGGCTTGCTTTCTC
This sequence comes from Tupaia belangeri chinensis, assembly GCF_000334495.1. Classification (NCBI taxonomy): domain Eukaryota; kingdom Metazoa; phylum Chordata; class Mammalia; order Scandentia; family Tupaiidae; genus Tupaia; species Tupaia belangeri. Next base: position 5,591,252 of record NW_006207133.1, read on the forward strand.
ATTTTTTTCTTTCTCTTTCTCTCTCTCTCTGGTGAAATTAAAATAATAACAATAATAATAACAAATGTAATTAAATAAGTAAATCCCCCCCAAAAAAAAGAAAACAACAGCAAAAACAGAAAACAAGGCCAGCTGCCATAGTTCAGTGGTAATGCATCATTTCACAATGCTTAGACCATATGGAAAGGTCCTCGGTTCACCCTGAGGTCTTTCTGTGTGTACCCTCTTCCTCTGTCTCTGGCTGTCATGGAATAAATAAATAAATAAACTTAAAAAAAAAAACTGTAGTCACATATACATCTTTTATGGGTCTGTATATGAGATAAGTACATTAAAAGCTCCTCCTAGTACCTGCCTAGTACCTAGTGTAAGGAACATCAACTTTCCAGCAGCAATGTCATTATCAAGTGACCTTCATGTTTGCTTTGCTTTTGAGGAATACGTGGGAAGCTTCAATACATTGAGAAGCAGAACCAATTTTTAGTCTCTGAAAACAAGGTTTTCAAAAGGAAAAGTAAAATATTTTGCCAGGGGGCTGTGTTGCTTGCTTAGAGGAGCTGGCTCCTGAATGCATGTAAGGTCCTTACAACATCAGAGAAAGCCATCTTCCTGATAACATGTAGTGTCTGGGTGGACAATTTGTTGCAACCCGACACCCTTGCACAAGTGCCTTTTATGGTCCAGGTTGTTAAAATGAAGGGTCAACATCCCTGCTGGTTAGTGGGAAATTCTTTGCTGACACATACCTGCTTAGTGATTTGTTGGCTGTTTTTCCATCCTGCAGGCAGCTGTGGTTAATGTTTAACCAGAATAAGAGAGTCTAAATTATTCAAGACATGTTTACAATGTAAAGGGGGAAGGCTCCCCCACTGGCCACACTGGGGGTGGCAAGCATGTGTATGGGCTTCCTTGCATTTTATAGGAAGACAGGTGCCAGACACCCCCATGGGCTTCTGAGAGTCCTTGCTGAGCCTGTTGGAAACTCTGTTTGAAGGCAGCAACACCTGCTAACAGGAAGACACAAAAGTGAGGTTTCTATTTTCTGAATTTGCTGGGATGAGAAGAATGTCCTTTATCCCTTGTATCCCCTGCACTGTGACCATGTCAGCCCAACCGGACCAGGGACGGCCTTGGCAGCTTGCTTCTGTCCTAACATTGCCTTCTAGGCCATCTCTAACAGTGTCTTCCCAAAGCAACTGAATGTGCTGTTTTTACTCTTCTTTTCCCTCTGCCAGAGGGTGTGTACACTTGCCAGAGAGATAGACAAAGAAAGCATCCTTGAGTGGGGCGTGGTCACACTACAATCCCTTCTCTATTTTTTCGTCCTGTTAAGGTTTTGGGTACTCACACATATGCGCCTGTCTTTCTTTATTTCTTTTTGATGTAGGGCATTGTGTGCTTGCCAGAGAGAGACAGAGAGAAGGAAAGTGAGAAATCACTCCTTGAGGGGACGATTCTATTTACCTCTTGGGGTTCTGGGCATGCACGTATATGTGCGTGGCATGATTTTCAGACCACTGAGTCTGGGACTCAAACAGCAGTTGACTATGTGGGAGTCTAGTGACTTAACAACTGTGCCACTTGCTGGTGTTTTTCAAGCTACTAGGGCTGGGATTAAAAGCACCCAGTTGGCCACATGGGAACCAGCTGGTTTAATCACCAGGCTATGGAGCCAGCCTGACTTTACTTTTAAACCTACAATTGTTTCAAATCTGCTAGTGTAAAAATATTGCTTCTGGGCCAGCCAGGTGGAGTGGTGGTTAGGGCAGCTGGCTGTCACATGGCTGACTACGTGGTTTGAGTCCTGGATCCAGTGGCTTGAAAAATATGTAGGGTATCCATGCATGTGCACCCATAATCCCAAGAAGAGAATGGAGGAGAGGGGACTATTGTGTGTTCATTACCACAGGAGTGGTTTCTCACTGTGTTTCTCTCTAGAAAGCACAAGCACATACACCTCATAGTGAACTAAAAACAAACAAAACAAATCTGTTTCCCACAAGCCTGTGGTGTGGTGGTTAAAGTGCCTGGATTCCATGTGGGTGACTGCACGGTTTGAGTCCCAGGCTGGTGGCTTAAAAAAATATACCAGGTATGAGGGGCCGGCAGGTGTCATGGTGATTAAGGGTGCTAGACTCTCAAATGAGTGAGAGTGGTTTGAGTCCTGGAACTGGTAGTTTGCTTTCTCCCTTTGTCTCTCTCTCTCTGTCCCTCTCTGGTCAAATTAAAATAAAGAAATAAATTAAATAAAATAATTCCTTTTAAAAAAATTCCCAGGTATGTGAGTATGCGTGCCCAAAATCCTGAGAGAAGAATGGAGAAAGGATTGCAGCATGGCATGTCACTTTCTGACACCAAAATGCATTAAAAAGCTGTGATAATCAAAACAGCATGGTACTGGCACAAAAACAGGCAAGTAAACCAATGGAACAGAATAGAGAACCCAGAAATAAACCCCAAACTGACTTTTGACAAAGGGTACAAGGTAACCTTATGGTGAAAAGGAAATTTCTAGAGCAGATGGTGCTGGAAAAACTAATATCTACCTGCGGAAAAATAAAAATGGACCCCTATCTCTCACCATTAACAAAAATCAACTCAAAATGGACCAAAGATCTAAACATAAAACCTCAGACTCTAAAACTACTGGAGGGACCAGCAGACAGCGTAGTGGTTACAACATTGGACTCCCACATAGTCGACCATGGTTCAAGTCCTAGACCCAGTGGCTTAAACTCATACCTGGTGGGTGTGTGTGCATGCCCAAGATCTCAAGAGGAGAATAGAGGAGAAGGGATTATGGTGTGGCCATTTCCCCTTGGGGGTCGTTTAAAAACAAAACAAAATAAAAAAAACTATTGGTGGAAAACACAGGGGAAATTCTTGGAGACACTGGAGTAGGCAAAAGCTATTTACTTATTTATTTATTTTGCAAAACTCTCTTAAATAAGACCCCAAAGCACAGACAATAATCTCAAAAAAGACAAGTGGAATTATATCAGGTTAAAAAGCATCTGCACAGCAAAAGAAATAATTAGAGTGAAGAGACAACCTTAGAATGGGAGAATACATTTACAAACTATGCCTCAGATAGGGGACTGATAATCAGAATACATAGAGAACTCAAACAGCTTAGCTGAAAAAAAAATCAATCCAATTAAAAGATGGACAAATGAGTTGAACAGACAACTCTCAAAGGAAGACATATAAACAGCTACAAGCATATGAAAAAATGCTCAACATCCCTTATCATGAAGAAAACGTAAATCAAAACTACAATGAGATACCACCTAGTCCCAGTCAGAATGACTAAAATTTAAAAATTTTTAAATGAGGAGTCAGCAGCTGGCAAGGTGGTTAAGGCACTGGAGTCCCACGTGGTTAATTGCTATTTGAATCCCAGGCTAAAGGCTCTGCAGGCATGTGTGCTTGAGTGCCCAAAATCCTGAGAGGAGAAGAAATTGTGGCATGACCATCCCCCCTTGGGAGAAGATATCTCACTTTCTGTCACTCCATGTCTCTTTGGCAAAAGCACATTTCCCATTGAAGAATCTCTCAAAAAATTTTTTTTAATTATAAAGGGTAAGTGATGGTGAGGCTGTGGTGAAAAGGGAACTATTCTACACTGTTGGTGGGAATGCAAATTAGTACAGTCACTATGAAGAACAATATGGATGTTCCTCAAAAACCCTACAAATAGAATTCCATATGATCCAGAAATTCTACTCCTGGATATCTAACCAAAGAGTAGAAATACGCTCAGTCAGAAAAATACTTATATATTCATGTTTATTACTGCATTTTTCACCGTGGAATCAACCCAACTGTCCAAGAACAGATGAATGGACTAAAAAATGTGGCATATATACACTACAGAGTACTACTTAACCATAAAAACCAATAATACTTGGCATTTGATAGAAAGTGGACAAATATGAAAGATTTAATGAAGCAAGCCAGACTATAAAAGAAAGGCATTGTATGTCCCCACTTAAAATATACCAAATGGAGACCAGCAGGTGGCATGGTAGTCAAGGTGCTAGACTCCCACATGGCCAACTGTGGTTTGATTCCCAAACCTAGCAGCCTACTTTCTCACTTTCTTTCTCTCTCTCTCTTTCTCTGGTGAGTGCACATGCCATATAGCAAATTTAAAAATAGTAATAATAAATAAAATTAAATAATTCTTTAAATTTTATATTTTACATATATGTGTGTGTGTATATATATATATACACCAAAAGTCAGTACTCTATTGCAGAAACTGAGAAATTTTTAAAAATATTTATTTTATTTTATTAATTTTTAATTTGATGAGAAAAGAAGAGAGAGAGAGAAAGTGAGAGAGCAAGTTGCCAGGTCCTAGACTTGATATGTGGTCGACCATATTGGAATCCAGCACCTTAACCACCACGCCACCTGCTGGCCCCAAAAACTAAAAAATTAGAAAGTATAAAAGTATGGCCAGCAACTGTGGATACTAGACACGATGTGGGAGGAGGGTGGAAGATAGTGGGCAAGGGGGAGTGAATCAAGGGGAAAAATAAAACATTTAACAGACACAAAATTGAAAAATTATCTGTTGATGATGATGTGTATGGTAATATCTTTGATTGGACCAATATGCAGTGTATTCATGCTGGGAAAATTAATTTTGTATGCTGTGAAGATGTACAGTAATTAAATATTAAAAAAAGCCTTCCTGACCATCCACTTAGAATGGCAACCCTATTCTACCTCTAGGAGTCCCTATGCCCTTTTTTTGTTTTATTTTTTCTCCACGGCACCTACCATTTTCTGCATCAGGTATGTTTCTTTTATTTCTTTAGTTAGCTGTTGCTTATCTCAGAATACTAATATAAGCCCCATCAAGGGCAGGACTTTTTGTTGGTTTTGTTCACTCTTAAGCCCCAGTGTCTGACACATAGCAGTCACTCACAACTATCTATCTATATCTATATACCTATATCTATGTATCTATAGTTTTACTATAGGGCACGTGCATTTGCCAGAGAGAGAAAGAGAAAGTGAGAAATCACCCTCCGGGAGGGATAGCCATGCTGCAATCCCTTCTCTTCTATTCTCCTTTTCGGTTTTTGGGCATGCATACACATTCACCCAGTTGTGTGTTTTTTAAGCTGCCCAGTCCAGGACTCAAACTGCTTAGTTGACCATGTGGATACCAGTCACCTTAACCTCCATGCCACCTGTTGGCCCAGCAAGTTTTTGTTTTTTTTTTTTTTTTTTTTTTTTTTTTTTTAAAGAGAGAGAGATTTTGCTATAGGGTGCGTACACTCACCATAGACAGAGAGACAGAAAGTGAGAAATCACCCTGCCCCCCCGGGGGGATGGCCACTCTGCAATCCCTTCTCCTCCATTCTTCTCTAGGATCTTGGGCATGCACACACATGCGCTGGTGTGAGTTTTAAGCTGCTAGGTCCGGGACTCGAACTGCAGTCAACTATGTGGGAGTCCAGCAGCATAACCATTATGCCATCTGCTGGCCTCCCAACAAGTAATTTTTGAATGAATGAATTTAGTAAATGAGATGTGTGAGCATTGTTTCAATCAACTGGGGATATAACTACCAATGAGACAGAGTTCTTGCCCTTAGGAAATGTCATTTGTATAGTTGAGCTAGCGTAGTATTAGTGTTTGGGTAATGGTTTTCCTTCCAAAGTTCATGTTTTAGACTTTGGTCTTAGTGGGACATGACTGGCTGTCCCTCAGAAATTCACATGTTGGAATTTAATTGTTGTAAAGGTGTTAAGTAAAAATTTAATTCCTTTTTGGTGTCCCAGTGTGGGTCCTTTGCTGTGATAATGTCATTAGGGCAGAGCCCCTACTATTGAGTTCTGGTTGGGCTTAAAAGCAGAAAGAATGAGACCAAGAATGACCGAGGGAAAGCTATGTGAATGCAGACCATACTCTGCTATACTAAAAGTTCTGCCTTCTGTCATTTTGTGATGTCTTCCCACCAGCCAGTGGCATGGTGGTTAAGGTGGCTGGATCCCATGTGGTCAACTTGGTGGCTACCAAAATTGTGAGTTAAAATTAACCTCCATTTACTTAAACTCACCCAATCTCAAATTTTCTGTTAGCAACACAATAAAGGACTAAGAAATGGAGAGAAAAAATAAATTAGGAAACAAGTAAACAAGACAACAAAGGGTATCTTAGTTCATTTGTGTCTTGCTTTACAGAAATACTTGAGATAGGGGTCTCTTCCTTTTTTTTAAAGAATTATTTTAACTTTATTTTTTATTATTTTTATATTTCCAGAGAGAGACACAGAAAGAGAGAGAGAGAGAAAGAGGGAAAGTGAGAAAGCAAAACTCCAGGTCCAGGACTCAAACCATAGTTGGCCAATGTGGGAGTCCAGTGCCCTTAACCACCATGCCACCTACTGGCCCCAACAAGTGTTTTTTTTAAGGAATAGAAGTATATTTGACTTACGATTCTGGTGGCTGGATTGTTCGAAATCATGAGGCTGGCATCAGGCTGGCTATGTCACAACACCATCAGGCACACCTCCTGAGGAGGCAGCATCCCCCGCGATTGGGAAGCTGAAGCAGAGGACTGTGGGTGAATGCTTTTCCACCTGAGCACAGAAGGCACTTGTAGGTTACAGCCGAGTGTGGAACAGAGGTTGATTGTCCACCAGACATATTCTGGAACTGTTTGAATATCTGTACCATTTGCAAATTTTATCTATTCAAGTAAAAAATAAATTGAAAAATAAAGGGAAAAACTCACCAGACAACAAGCCAAATGAGTAACTTATGCCTTTACATGGCTGACTTTTTTTTTCTGTAACTAATTTTTTAAAAATTTTATTTAAAATTCTTTTATACATTCAATCACATTATTTAGTTTGCAAAGTGAATATTCCAACATGTGTACATTTCTCCCTACTCCAGTTGATAATACTATAAAGTTATCTTCAACAGATAATACCCCATTTCTTTGTCCCATTAATGCTTTGCCTCACTATTTTTCTTCTAAACGTCCTTCTTCAGACTACTCTTTCACGCACCCTCTTCCCACACTATATCTGGTATTCACAACCATTTACTGTGTTTCTATATCCTTTAGTCAATCAGTTTCAGTCATAGAGTGTGGACACTCAGTATATATTAAGTGGGGACATACAACATCTCTCCTTCATAGCCTGGCTTGCTTCACTCAGTAGTAAATCTTCCATATTCATCCACTTTCTGCAAAAGCCAGGGTCTTGTTGCTTTTTTATGGCTGAGTAGTATTCCATAGAGTATATGTGCCACAAGTTTTTAATTCATTCATTTGTTTGTAGGCATTTGGGTTGGTTCCATGTCTTAGCAATTGTGAATAATGCTTCAATAAACATTGATGTGCAAGCACTTTTCTTTTTTTAAAGAATTATTTTATTTAACTTTACTTATTTATTTTAATTTGATCAGAGAGGGACAAAGAGAAAGTGAGAAAGCAAGCCACCAGGTCCAGGACTTGAACAGTGGTTAGCCATGTAGGAGTCCAGCACCCTTTGCCACCACGCCACCTGCTGGCCCCATGCAAGCACTTTTCCGATTAAGAATTCTTCTGGGGACCAGCAGTTAGCATAATGGCTATGTTGCTGAATTCCCCTGTAGCCGACTGTGGTTCGAGTCCTGAACCTGGTGTCTTAAACTCATGCTGGGCACGTGTGTGTGCGTGCCCAAGATCCTGAAAGGAGAATGGAGGAGAAGGGATTGCAGTGTAAAAACTGGAGGGTGATTTCTTGCTTTCTATCTCTCTGTCTCTCTCTGTCTTTCTGGTGGGCACACACGCCCTATAGCAAAATCTCTCAAAAAAAAAAAAAAAAAAGAATTCTTTTGTCCTTTGGGTAGATACCAAGGAGTGGGATTTACATGGCTGATTCTATCAAAGTAGATAACTGGCTATGCACAAAATTGCAAGGTGAGAGATAGTTTACGGTTTGCATATACTAAACTATTGGGTGTATTTTTCATTATTCCAGGCAAGCATCCACACTGATTTCTTAAAAAATAAGCCAGTTAGAAAAAGCCATTATATTTATCATCAAGCTAAGTGTTAAAGCAGAAATAGAAAGGCCAGCTGTGGTGGTGAGTCCTGAGGTCTCCCCGCACCCACTGGATGCGCATGTGCACTGCCCGTGATCTTGGCTGGCTGAGGTGGGGGGGCAGATTGTGGCCCTCTTGAGGTGCCTCTCTCCCTCATGTGATATAAATAAACAGAAGAAAAATTGACACATTATCTCAGAAAAAAGATGCCAATGATTATCCTGTATCACTGCTAAAAAAAAAGCTTGTAAACAGTTTCTCTTCTGGGACAGATAATCAGGATGTTTATTTTGGTTTGTCTTGCAAAGTCTTGCTTTCCATCAAATGAACCTCATACTAGTCCTGTATGGAATACCCAAATCACAGAGGAACCTGTGAATGAAGTGCTGGAGGACAACAGCATTACTCACGCACATTTGCTGCGGAAACTATGTTTGGCAAGTATCAAATGTCTGAACTTCTTTTCCTGGGCCTTGCAGGGTTGACAGCCCTTATTTATAACAGGGAAGATACTAAAATTGGCCACTATCAGCACAGAAAAGTAGCGTCTATGACATTCCTATAAATTCATTTCCTTCTTATTGTTAGCACAAATAGAGGTGGAATGGGCCGCGGAGATACTTGGTAAGCGATTAAATTATAAAGCAGATTGGGGGCCATTTCTATGTCCTACTGGTTAAGGGGGCCAATCCCACATGTCTGACTGGGGAGTCTGAATCCCAGCCTTGTGGCTTGAAAAGACATGCCAGGCACGTGTGTGCATGTACCTCATTTTCTGACAGAATGGAAAAATGGAGAAGGGACTTCAGTGTGATCACGCCCCATCATGGAGTGCTTTCTTCCTCTTCCTATCCCTATCTTTGTCTCTGGCTAGCAAGTGCATGAAGGCTTTAGCCAAACAAAACAAAACAGTTACTGGAACATGAGACATGTATAGATAGGTATGTGAGACGTTCTCCAGTTGGACTAAGGGACATTAACTCCTGACCTCAGGTAAGCCCTACTTACTAGTTTTTTTTGTTTTGTTTTTGTTTATTTGTTCTTGAGAGGAAAAAGGCCGTATATCACCTACCTGTAATTTGAAAATAATTTCAAAATGTTGAGATTTACTAACTGAAGTAGAAAAAAGTTCCTATTTATTTATTTATTTTTTATCATTTATATTTTTGCCATTGGGATCATATGTTTTACAGAGAAAGACAGAGAAAAGGAAAGTGAGAAATCACTCCAACCAGGGGGATGACTACACTGCAATCCCTTCTCCAGCCTCTTGGAATTTTGGGCACACATGCACACATGCCTGGTGTGATTTTCAAGCCACTGGGTCAGGGACTTGAACCACAGTTGGCCATGTGGGAATCCAACACCCTAACCACCATGCCACCTGCTGGCCCCAAATGCTCCTTACTTCATGCTTATATTTCAGGTCTTATGAATATGGAATAAAACGAAAATGAACACAGTAAGTGGAAAATAGGAAATGTTCTGAACAGCATGGGCTAAAGATTAAGTGTTTAGAGTGATTATGGCCGTAAAGCAAAGTTCTCTTTTGTGAGATTTTGTTTTACATAAAGACATCAAGGCTGGCCCCATACTGTAGCAGTTAAACACTGTGTTTAGGGAGCCAGGTTCTTCATGACCTGTCACGATTCCAATTCTGACCCCAACAATTTGAAACATGCACTGGGGATGTGTGTATGCCCCACATCCCGACAGGACGGAGAAATGAAGGGAAAGGATTTCAGCGTAACCACACTCTGTTGAGGGTGCTTTCTCTCTCTCTTTCTCTCTCTCTCTCGGCAGTGCATATACCCTCTGGCAGTAAAAATGATAAATAGTAGATAGCATAATTGTTATGTTGCTGGACTCTCACGGTTTGAATCCTAGGCCCAGCAATTTGAAATTTATGTTGGGCGCGTGTGCATGCATGCCCAAAATCCCAAGAGGAGAACGAAAGAGAAAGGATTGCAGTGTGGCCATCCTCCCTGGGGGGTGATTTCTTACTGTCTCTGTCTCTCCAACAAGTACATGTGCCCTATAGCAAAAATCTCTCTCTCAAAAAAAAAGTCATTATTATGTTTTTAAAGAATTATTATCATTATTTTTCAATTTTGACTAGAGAGAGACAGAGAGGGAGAGAGCGAGAAGAAAGAGACATAAAGCAAGCCACCAGGTCTGTAACTTGAACCACAGTCGACCTGGGAGTCCAGCGCCCTTAACCACCACACCACCTGCGGGTCCCACAAAGTCATTATTCTAATACACTGGCAACACTAAATTATAAAAATTTTGCCCATAAATATTGTACAATCAATCAAAAGTGTTATTTATTATTTATGTTTTTATAGTTTCACAAATTAAAATTTTCCATAGTTCATGTTATCAGTGTGTTGTATTGCTTGTGTTCCAAATTCCTTTACCAAATATATTTTCAACAATTATCAGAAGATGCTTATTAGGCATCCAACTGCTTAAGTCATTTGATACTGCGGCATGGTGGTTAAGGCTCTGGACTCACATGTGGCTGACCACAGTTCAAGTCCTGGAACTTCCTGGTGGTTTGAAAATCACATCAGGCATGTGTGCGTGCATGCCCAAAAATCCTAGGAGAATGGCGGAGAAAGGGTTGTGACGTGGCCATCCTCCTGGGGTATGTGTGAGTGTGTGCGCATGTGTGTGTGTGATTTCTCACTTTCCCTTTTACTGTCTCTCTGTGTTGCTCTTTAGCGAGCTCATGTGACCTATGGCAAAACCCTAAGAACAAAACAAAAACAAAACCAACAGTCATTTGACACTGGTAGTTCCTGTTCTCTAGTGGTCTAAAAAATGGTGTGTGTATGTGTAAAATGTTGCTTCTGAGGGAGGTCGTTTGTAAAAAGTTTGTTAACACTGGGATATAGGGACTGGCAGGTGACGTGGTGGTTAAGGGTGCTGGACTCCCGCATGGCTGACTGTGGTTCGAATTCTGGACCTGGCAGCTTGCTTTCTCACTTTCCTTCTTTCTCTATCCCTCTCTGGTCAAATTAAAATAAGTAAATAATAAAGTTAAGTAATTCTTAAAAAAATAATTAGGATATAGCTTTTCCAGCTTAGGCCCGGCAGAATGGCTCCTGCAAAGAAGGGTGGTGAGAAGGGCCGTTCTGCCATCAACAAGGTGGTGACCAGGAACACACCATCAACATTCACAACTGCGTCCATGGCGTGGGCTTCAAGAAACGTGTCCCTAGGGCACTCAGAGAAATACGGAATTTTACCATGAAACAGATGGGGACTCCAGATGCGCGCATTGATACCGAGTTCAACAAAGCTGTCTGGGCCAAAGGAATAAGGAACATCCCATATGGAATCCGTGTGTGGTTGTCCAGAAAACGAAATGAGGATGAAGATTCACCCAACAAGCTCTACACTCTGGTGACCTACGTACCTGTTACCACTTTGAAAAAATCTACAAACAGTGGGACCAGCAGTTAGCATAAAGGCTATGTCGCTGGACTCCCATGTAGTCAACCGCAGTTCGAGTCCTGGACCCGGTGGCTTAAACTCACGCCGGGTGCGTGTGTGTGCGTGCCCAAGATCCTGAGAGGAGAATGGAGGAGAAGGGATTGCGGAGTGGCCGTCCCCCTGGGGGGTGGTTTCTCGCTTTCTATCTCTCTGTCTCTCTGTCTCTCTGGCGAGCACATGCGCCCTGTAGCAAAAACCTCTCAAAAAAATATCTACAGACAGTCAATATGTATGAGAACTAACTGCTGATTTTCAAATAAAGTTATAAAACCAAATTTAAAAAATTAAGATATAAATCCCTTTCACAATGCTGCATTTTTTGCCAGTCTCTGCATTAATGGACTGTGGATTTGAAGTGCCTGGATCTACTGCCACCTAGCGTTACATTGCTCCCGGTTATTCCACAACTGAGCACATAGAACTGGAAATTGCAGTTCCAGTGCCTGTTTCTGCCCAATTTAGAAAGTCACCAGGTCTTGTAAATGCAAGCTTTTTGTCTCTTTCCTTCTCACTGCCATGAACAATCTAGTATTCACGTTTATTCTGTTGAAAATAAACTTTAAGGGCTTGATTTAATATAACTGCCTTACCATATATACTATCTGCGGTGTTACCTAAACTTTCTGGGTTTCAGTTTATTTATTTATTTATTTTATTTTAGAGAGTTTTTGCTACAGGGCGTGTGTTCTCGCTGGAGAGACAGAGAAAGGCAGAGAGATAGAAAACGAGAAATCACCCCACAGAGGGGATGGCCACATCATAAGCCCTGCTCCTCCATTCTCTTACGATTTTGGGCATGTACACACCCGTGCCCGGATTTGAGTTTTAAGCTGCCAGGTCTGTGACTAGAACCACAGTCAATTTATTCTTTTTTTTTTTTTTTTTAAACTTGCTATAGAGGTCAGATGCATGCACTCACTGGAGAGAGACAGAGATATATAGAGAGAGGAGAGAAAGAAAGCATCTGCTACAGGGGTATGGTCACAATGTAATTCTCTTTCTTCCATTTCCCCTTTTTTAGGGATTTTGGGTACACACACACAGGTGTCTAGCATGTTTTTCTTTCTTCCGTCTTTTAAAGATTTATTTAATTTTTATTAATTATTATTATTATTAATTTAAATTTGCTATAGGGCACCTGTGCTCACCAGAGGGAGAGAGTGAGAGGGAAAGTGTGAAAGCAAACTACCAGGTCTGACACTTGAACCATGGTTGGCCATGTGGGAGTCCAGTGTGCCAATCATCATACCACCTGCTGTCTCCAGTATGTTTCTCAAGCTGCTGGAGCCAAGATTCAAACTGCAAGGTCAGACACGAGGGAGCTGGCTCCCTTAACCACCAGGCCATGGTGCTGACCCCAGTTTACTCATTTTTTAGGTGGGAATAGTAATACCTACTTTCAAAGAGTTGTTCTGATTAGATGAGTTCATATATTTCAAATGCTTACAACAGTATTTGACACATACCTGAGTCCAAGGACCATGCCCGGGTCCTTACATGGGAATACAAGTGCTAAAAATAGTCTATTTGGGGAAACCAGCAGTTAGCGTAATGGCTATGTCGCTGGACTCCCACGTAATCGACCGCGGTTCGCATCTCGGACCCGGTGGCTTAAAAAACTCATGCCGGGTGCGTGTGCGTGTGTGCCCAAGATCCCGAGAGGAGAATGGAGGAGAAGGGATTGCGGCGTGACCATCCCCCCTGGGGGGTGATTTCTCGCTTTCTGTCTCTATGTCTCTCTCTGTCTGTCTGGCGAGCGCACGCGCCCTATAGCGAAAAAAAAAATAGTCTACTTGGGACCAGCAGATGGCATAATGGTTATATCACTTGACTCCCACATAGTTAACCACGGTTCAAGTCCTAGACCTGATGGCTTAAAAATCACACTAGGTGTGTGCATGTGCGTATTTAAAATCCTGAGAGGAGAATAGAGAAAGGATTGTGGTGTGACCATCCCCCCTGGGGGGTGATTTCTCGCTTTCTGTCTCTCTGTCTGACTCTGTCTTTCTGGTGAGCGCACACGCCCTATAGCAAAAACCTCTCAAAAAAAAAAAAAAAAGAAAAGAAAGAAAATAGTCTATTTCATTTTCCACTTCATGGTCAGAATGTAGAAGGTAGTTCTTTTTTTTTTTGGAGAGGTTTTTGCTATAGGGCGTGTGCGCTCACCAGAAAGACAGAGTCAGACAGAGAGACAGAAAGCAAGAAATCACCCCCAAGGGGGGATGGCCACGCCACAATCCCTTCTCCTCCATTCTCCTCTTGGGATCTTGGGCATGCACGCACACACACCCGGCGTGAATTTAAGCCACCGGGTCTGGGACACGAACCGCGGTCAACTACATGGGAGTCCAGCAACATAGCCATTATTCCAACTACTGCTGGTCCAGAAGGTAGTTCTTTTTTTTTTTTTTTAGAAACAACTTGTATTTTTAATGAAAAACACAAAGAGAAGCACTACTTTACTTTCAGAAGGTAGTTCTTTATGACAATTTGGGCTGATTGTTTCGAAAGGGCTATTTTGAATGACAAGTTTTTTTGCCAATATTTACACTGGGTGAAAATATCATTCTCTTAACTGTGTTTTCAATGAATGAGTTTTAAATTTTGATTAATTCTAACTTATCAATGCTTTATTTTATAGATTATACTTTTGGTGTCATGTCTTAGGAACTCTGCGTAGTTACAAGTCATGAAGATTTTCTTCTAAATTTTTTGTTTTATTTTACACTTAAGCCTATGATACATTTCGAGTTACTTTTTGTAGATGTGAGGTTAGTATTCATCATCATTTTTGAGTGTTCACCTGTTGATGTTGATATGTAGTAAGATGTGATGTATTTCATCTTTCATTATGTTTTGTTTTTTGTTTCCACAGTGCACATGTGCTCACCAGAAAGAGATAGAAACCCCCCCCACACACACACACACAGGGTACAGTCTTGCCACAGTCCTTTTCCTCCATTTCTCTTCCTGTCTGGATTTTGAGCATGTGTATACACTCACCTTGCATGTTTTTCAAGTTGTTGGGGCCCAGGATTCAAATCACGGTCAGCCATGTGAGGGTCAACTCCCAGTACCAGCACTTAAGCACGGTGCCATGAGGCCAGCCCCGTATTCTTTCTTGTCAGTTCTGCTACAGGGTGTGTGTGTTCCCAGGAGAGGGTGTGTGTTCCTAGGGTGTGTATGTTCCTCCCCCATGCCACCCCCAGTGGGAATGGCCACACTGCAGTCCCTTCTCCCTCATTCTCCCCTCAGGATTTTTGGGCACACATACATACGCTGGCCCATTTTTCAAGCCACCAGGTCTGGGACTCAGAACATGCAGTAGGCCACGTGTCCTCCAGCTGCCTTAACTTCTGTCACCACCTGCTAGCCTTCTGTAGTTCATCTTTTGAAAGTAATGAGTACTTAATATCAATCCCTAACATATGATTTTCATAGAATATATTTCTCACTTGGAAAGTGTTCTGGTTTGAACATTTTTTCCCTTCTAAACTCATGCTGGAAATTAATTCCCAGTGTAACAGTATTAAGAAGTGAGGGCAACAAAACAAAACAACAAAATAAAACAGGGGCCAGCAGGTGGCTTGGTGGTTAAAGGTGCTGAATTCCCTCATAGCCAACCGTAGTTCAAGGCCTGGACTTCATGGCTTGCTTTCTCATTGTTTTCTCTCTGTCGGATCAAAACGGTCAAATAATAATAAAAATAATAATGTTAAATGAAATCATTCTTAAAAAAATAAAAACACAAAATGAAGTGGAGCCAAATAAGAGGGTAAGGGCTCTGCTATCATGCATGAGTAACCCACTCATACACTAATGTATTAACAGGGTATGGCAAGTGGGGTGCTATGAAGGTGGCCCTCTCCTGCTGACACATGCTTGCCTGCATCACATTATGATGCAGTAAGAAGGCACCACCAGATGCTGAGCAGATGACAGTGCCATGTCTTCTAACTTCCTTCTAGGACTCCACTAGGAAATAAAATTATTTTCTGTGTCAATGACCTTCTGTTATTGCAACCAAGAACAAGACAAAACACAGTTGTAGAATTTTATATTACTTTTTCGTCTTGATAGTTACTAACTTATCACCACATCATAGGTATCCCATCCTGCATACTGCTGAAAGACAGATGGAAACTGCTGTCCTACAGTTCAGTAGATTTTAAAATGTGGACACTCCCATTTGCACTTGCATTGAGGTCTGAAACTATTGCTGGAACTATAGTTTGAGGCTGGAAAATATATCTATTGAAAGTGAATCTAGGGGCCAGCAAGTGGTGTGGTGGTTAAGGCGCTGGACTCCCACATGGCTGACTGCAGTTCAAGTCTTGGATCTGGTGGGTTGGAAATTACTCCAGGTACATGAGTGTGTTTGTACCCCAGATCCCAGGAGAATGGAGAAGGGATTGCAGCAGGGCCATTGCCCCTGAGAGGGGGAGATTTTTCACTTTCTCCTCTCACTGTCTCTCTCTTTCTCTCTCCAGGGAGCTCACATGCCCTATGGCAGGAATCTTAAAAAAAAAAAAGAAAGAAAGAAAGATGTATCTGTATGGGTATGGAGTTCTCACTTTAATGTCCAAAGTCATTTGCTGTGTGATAGTGGTGGTCATGGTGGGCAGGAGCTCTTCTCATTCTGAACTTAATACTAACGCTGAACTCATAAAGTCACATTAAGACTTTCTCGTTGCTAAATCATAAAACTGCTGTGTGGTAAATCAAGTCAGGATATTCGCTTTCTATTTATCAAAAAATTCACAGAACTGATGATGGAGAAGTCTATAAGAACAAAGCTCACTAGTTACCCTATTAGTTTAATAACACATGACAAGTTCATATATTTTAAAAATTTCATTAAATTATCTGCTAGTAAATAATACAATGACCAACAACAGCCTTCAAAAACCTTATATTTTCACAAACGATAAATCTGTCTGTCTAAGCCCCTTTTATTCTCCAGACATATTTTTATCACCATCATTTTTGGCATATTTGGGCAGATTCCACTGGATTTTTTCTCAGCTTGGAAATATTTTTGCTTATAGTTTCTCCACATTGACTATTTACAGAAGCTAATTCTTTCATCACTTCTAGGGTGACAGACTGTCCATTTTCCCTGGGACTAAGGAGATTCTTGGAATGTGGGACTTGGGTAAACTGAGATGGCTGGTCATCCTGGCACGTCACACTTGATTCACTGAGCAGTATTGGTAGCATCAGTTAACTCACGACAGCCAAGAAGAACCATTCTGGATCATCTATCCTGTTTTAAAATGCACTATTGATGTTGCTTTCTTTTTTTCTTTCTCTATTCTCCTCTTGGGATTTTGAGCATGCACACACATGCACCTTGAGCATCTTTTCAAGCTGTTGAGTCTCCGACTCAAATCATGTGGCCATGTGGGATCCATCTTACTTAACCACACCACCAGCGGGCTCTGATTTTTTTTTTTTTTTATCTTTTTCTCTTTTTTTGTTTTTGCCATAGGATATGTGTGCTAGCTAGAGAGAGACAGAGACAGAAAGGGAAAGTGAGAAATCACCCCCTGGGGGGATGGCAACACTACAACCCCTTCTTTATTCTCAAGATTTGGGGTATGCACATGTGTGTGCCCAGCATGATTTTTGAGCCACCAACAGGAAAGCTAACTGCAGTCAGCCAAGTGGCAGTCCAGCACCTTATCCACCATGCCACCTGCTGGTCCCCAATGTTACTTTCTTAACTCTTCAAGCAACTGTCTTGATGAAAAGCCAAGCCTTAATAACATTATTTTCTCTGGATACATTTCTTTGGCTGCTGCAATCAGGCACAATTTAATTACTTCAACATTGGGAAATCCAACTCCTTGCTTGACTAACAAGCCACCTGGAAACTTTAGTTATAGTTTCATTTTCACTTTTGTCAAGAAATTGCATGCTAAGGTAATTTGATTCTAAATATCTAATTATCCCAGTGCTTTCTTATGAGTGAGGGATATTGCAATGAATGATTAGTCTGGTAATATCAACATATAATGTGTTCTTTTTCTAGCACAGGTGGATTGTCACTGAAAAATAAAAATGTTTTACCATCTAATTTGATAACAAAAGACTTACAAGTCATGGTAACATGATACATGTAGTTTTCAGAATGCATTGTTAAAATTACATTGCTGGGGTTGGCAAGTGGCTTCATGTTTAAAGGTGCTGGACTCCTACATGGCTGACTGCAGTTCAAGTTCCAAACCTGGTGGCTTGCTTTCTTACTTTCCCTCTCTCTCTTTCTGTCTGATCTAACTGGACACTAATAATAATAATAATAATAAAAAAGGAAACTACATTGCTGGGGGTCCAGCAGGTACATGGTGGTTAGGGTGCTGGACTCTCACATGGCTGACCATGGTTCAATTCCTGGACCTGGCCCCTTGCTCTCTCTTCTTTCTCCCTCTGGTGAGCACATGTGCCCTATAGCAACCTTAATTTTTTTTTTTTTAAATTTACATTGCTGGGACCAGCAGATGGTGTGGTGGTTACATTGCTGGAATCCCACATGTCGACTGTTCAAGTCTCAGACCTGGCAGCTTGAAACTCATGCCAGGCATGTGTGCATGCGTACCTGAAATCCCAGGAGAATGGAGGAGGGGGATCGCAGTGGCCATCCTCCCAGGTGATTTCTTGCTTTCTCTCTCTCTCAGCTGAGTGCACGCACCCTATAGCAAAAATTTCTTAAAAAAAAAGGGAAGTTACATTGCTGTTTGGCCAGTCAGTGGTGGTGGTTAAGATGACTGGAGTCCGCTCACATGGCCAACTGCATGGTTTAAGTTCTAGGCACAGTGTATTGAAAAATATGGTGGGTGGGGCCAGCAGGTGGTGTGGTTAAGGCTGCTGGGTTCCTACATGACTGACTATGGTTTGGGTCCTATACTCAGAGGCTTGAAATTCATGATGGGCACGTGTGTGGGTGTAACCCAACTACTGAGAATGGAAGAGTTCTTCATATAGCAGTTACTAATATGTAATAGCAACATATACTTCTATTAAAACTTTTTTTTTAGGAGGTTTTTGCTATAGGGCGCGTGTGCTCACCAGACAGAGCCAGGGAGAGACAGAAAGTGAGAAATCCCCCCCCAGCGGGGATGGCCACGCCGCAATCCCTTCTCCTCTATTCTCCTCTCGGGATCTTAGGTACACATGCAACACGTGCCTGGCGTGAGTTTTAAGCCACCGGGTCCGGGACGCGAACCGCGGTTGACTACGTGGGAGTCCAGCGGCATAGCCATTATGCTAGCTGCTGGCCCTCCTCTGGTGATGCAGGTGGTAGGATGCTGTGTGATATTGGAGCCATATGGGAGGTTCCAGAGACCACAGGCTACCTGTCTCTGACAGAAATTTTAAAAAGCTAGGAAAGGGAAAAATAACCTGTAATTCCACAGCATTAGTATTGGCTTGTTGGCAAAGTCATGACTCACTTTAAAAAAACATTATTTATTATTTCAATTGGATATAAAACACATGTACTCACCAGAGACAGAAAGTGAGAAAGCAAACTGCCAGGTCGACTTGAACCGGGGTTGGCCATGTGGGAGTCCATAGCCTTTAACACCATCATCACCTGCTGGCCCAAGATTCATTTTTGCAACAGATGGTGCTAGTTCATTTTTGGAAGTACCGGTCATTCACAACTATGTTCTTGCTATGTCATTTGACAGCTGACAGTTTTAGCTTCATTCTAAAAATAAATTGATTTGGTTGAGTTTTGGAGATTTTAAAATAAGTTGAAGTTGGGAAACCAAACTGCATGCTCACCATATTTTACCATTTTACTTCTGTACATGGAAGAGTGCCTGTCAAGCTTGTTCGAGAAGTTGCGTAGCTTACGGTGACAATGCTCTACAAGAATATCAGTGGCCAACGATGGTTCTTGAATTTCTGTGCTGATGATTTTGATCTCAATATTCCTTGGTCAAGGAAGCCCAAGGTTGACAAAATAAAGGCATTGATGGAGTCAAACCCACATTACAGAAACACTGAACATCCATCATTCAAGTGTTCACAACTACCTGAAGCCGATATGTAAGCAAGCTCGATATTTGGGTTCCTCAGGAACTCAAAGTTCATTGGATGGCACGTATAAACATATGCGACATCCTCATTAAATGTGAGGAAAATGATCCTTTTTTGAAGCGACTGATAACTGGTGATGAGAAGTGGATTGTTTACAACAATGTGGGGCATGGTCTGGCATGGTCTTGGTCCCAATGTGCTGATGTGCCACAAAGAACATCGAAAGCAGACATTCATTAGTGGAAGGTTACGCTCTCAGTGTGGTGGGATTTTAAAGTTGTCTTTTTGAGCTCCTACAAAGAACCCAACAAGCAATTCGAAAGTGTACTGTTGGCAACTGCAGCACCTGAACAAATCCATCATCCAGAATTGTCCAGAAGTTGATCATAAAGGAGTTGTGTCCCATCATGACATGAGACCACACACAAGTTTGATAACCCATAAAAAATTACTGGAGCTTGGATGGGATGTTGCCACACCTACACTTCCACTTGTTTCTCTTCAAAACTCCTTGTATGGTGGGGCCAGCAGGTGGCATGGTGGTTAAGGGCACTGGACGCCCACTACTGGGCGGTTCAGGTCTCAGATCTGACAGCTTGCTTTCTCACTTTCCCTCTCCCTCTGTCCCTCTCTGGTCAAATTAAAATGAATAAATAAAGGAAGTAGAATAACTCTCTAAAAAAAACTCCTTGGGAACCAGCAGTTAGCATAATGGCTATGTCACTGGACTCCCACATAGTCGACCGTGGTTCGCGTCCCGGACCCGGGGGCTTAAAATTCACGCCGGGCGCGTGTGTGTACGTGCCCGAGATCCAAAGAGGAGAATGGAGAAGGGATTGCGGCGTGACCATCCCCCAGGGGAGGTGATTTCTCGCTTTCTGTCTCTATGTCTCTGTCTGTCTGTCTGGCGAGCCCACGCGCCCTATAACGAAAAACCTCTCCAAAAAAACAAAAAAACTCCTTGTATGGTATAATGTTTAATTAAGATGAAGCTGTAAATCAGCACCTTGTTCAGTTCTTTGCCAATAAAGCCAGGTCTATAAAGAAGTTAAAAAGCTCACTGAAAGATGGCAAGAGGTTATGGAACAAAACAGGCAAAATATATTCATCTTTGTATAAATGACCTCTGAAAAAAAGTCATGACTCTTCTGACAACACAATATTTTGATATATTATCTTTCCATTAAGAGATGTGTCTTCGGGACCAGCAGTTAGTGTAATGGCTATGTAGCTATACTCCCACGTAGTCGACTACTGTTCAAGTCCCGGACCTGGTAGCTTAAAACTCATGCTGGGTGCGTGTGCATGCATGCCCGTACGCCCAAGATCCTGAGAGGAGAATGGAGAAGGGATCGTGGTGTGGCCATCCCCCCTGGGGGGTGATTTCTCTTTCTGTCTGTCTGGTGAGCACACGCACCCTACAGCAAAAACCTCTCCAAAAAAAACCAAACAGAGATGCATCTTTGGGGAGCCAGCAGGAGGCAAAGTGGTTACAGGTGCTGGATTACCATATGGTTGGTCATGGTTGAGTCCCAGTTCTGGTGGCTCGTTCTCTCTTTCAATCCCTCTCTGGTAAAATTAGAAACCAAATAATGATAATGATAATGATAAGAAATGAAGTGGGGCTGGCAGGTGGCATGGCGGTTAAGAGCGCTGGAATCCCACGTGGCTGACCCGTGGTTCGAATTCCGGACCTGGTGGCTTGCTTTCTCGTTCTTTGTCCCTCCCTGGTCAAATTAAAATAAATGAATAAAAGAAGTTATTATTTTAAAAAATAAATACTATATACAGTAAAAACAAAATAAATGAAGTGAAATAAATGAAAAACACAACAAAAAAAAACCACACAAAAAACGAGATGTATCTTTGGGACCAGCAGGTGTGATGGCTATGGCCCCGGACTCCCACATACAGCCCAGACCAGAGGCTTGAGGAGCAAGCTGAGTGTGTATGTCCAAAATCACAGGAGAATGGGGATTGCAATGTGGCCATCCCCCTAGGGGGTGATTTCTCACTTTCTCACAGTTTCTCTCTGGTGAGTGCACATGCCCTATGGCAGACCCTAAGAAAACAAAAGATCCATCTTTAAGTTTTGCTATAGGGCATGTGTGCTCATCGGAGACCAAGAAATCACTCCTAGGCGAAGATGGCCCCATTATAATTCCCTTTCCTTCAATCTCTTTTCAGGATTTTGGGGCTGCATGCAGACACCACCCAGCCAGCTGGGTCTGACCTAGTCGTCTATTGGCAAATCCTGTCATTTGGGATTTAGCCACTTTATCCTCCACACCAACTTTTGGCCCCAAAAGATGCATTTCCAGGGGCAGTTAGAACCTGCAAGGCTAGTGGTCACATAGCTGACGGATTTCCATCCATGTTGACCTGAAAACATGACTGGGGGCACCAAGGATTCTGAGGAGCTAGAGGGCAGAAGAGTAATGTGGTATGCTAAGATCCTGTGGTTTGCTTCTACCTCTGGCACGCACACGTTACCCACCCTCCCCATGCATTTTCACATAGTTTTGAGTTATGCCCTTTCCCCCTCACTTGATCTCTTACCTACTGAAAACCTTAATTACTGCTGAGTCTATTCGTCAGACTCTAGCCAGATTATCTACTACAAAACCTTTAAACCAAACCCTTACCACTTTAATAATGCTCTATGTAATCACATAACTTCATTAGAAAAACAAAACACCTCCATGCTATGACACACTAAGAATGTAATCTTGGGACCAGCAAGTAGCATGGTGGTTAAGGCGCTGGACACGCCCACATGGCTGACAGTGGTTCAAGTTCTGGATCTGGTGGCCTGCTTTCTCACTTTCCCTCTCTCTCTGTGTCTCTTTATGGTCAAATTAAAATAAATGAATAAATAAAATTAGGGTTTTTTTTTTTTTTATAAGTTTTTGCTAAAGGGTGGGTGCACTTGACAGATAGACAGAAAGCAAGAAATCACCTCCCGGGGGGATGGCCCTGCCACAATCCCTTCTCCTCCATGCTCCTCTCACTATCTTGGGCACGCAAGCACACAAGCCCAGAGAGTTTTAAGCTTCCTGGTCTGGGACTCGAACCGCAGCTGACTACATGAAAGTCCAGTGACATAGCCATCACGCTAAATGCTGGTCCCATAAAATTACTCTTCGAAAAAAAAATGTAATCTCACCCTCCCCACTCTAGGTTACATATTGAACACCAATGAATAGTACCATACCTAAGAATGTAGGTTGGTGGGAGTTTGGGAAGAGGGGCTATATTTAGTTATCTTGTCAGGTACATGATGTCTACATACTGACCTGCTATGTGCTGGGAACTACTCTAGAGGCATAATCTGTTCTTTGCATATACTTCAATTTCATTTTGCATTTGAATCACAATACCTAGCCTAGTATTTTTTCTTTTGGCCATACGGTGTATATACTTACTGGAGACAAAGAGGTTAAGTGAAAAATAACACTCTAAGGGAGGGCCATACTGCAGTCCCTTCTCCTTTATTCTCCTCTCAGCATTTTCCCAGGGTGTTTTTTCAAGCTGCTGAGTCCCTGACTTCAACTGTGGAGTCGTCCATATTCGGTGCCTTAACTACCACAGCTCCTGCTGGCCCATCTAGCCTAGTATTTTATATTGAGATTTAACAAATACTGGATTGAAAAAAAAAAAAAAAGATTATGGCAGTGGGTATTTTTAAAAAATATATTTATTTATTCATTCATTTATTTTTTAATTTGACCAGAGCGAGACAGAGCATGAGAGTGAGAAAGTGAGAAAGCAAGCCACCAGGTCCAGGACTTGAACCCCAGTTGGCCATGTGGGAGTGTCCAGTGCAGTGCCTTAACCACCACGCCACCCGCTGGTCCCCGGCAGTGGGTATTTTAACAAATCTTGGGACTGGGAACCAGCAGTTAGCGTAATGGCTATGTCACTGGACTCCCACGTAGTCGACCACGGTTCTCATCCTGGACCCGGTGGCTTAAAACTCACGCCGGGCGTGTGTGCGTGCATGCCCAAGATCCTGAGAGGAGAATGGAGAAGGGATTGTGACATGACCATCCCCCCTGGGGGGGTGATTTCTCACTTTCTGTCTCTATGTCTCTGTCTGGCGAGTGCACGCGCCGCGCCCTATAGAGAAAACCTCTCCAAAAAAGAAAAGAAAAATCTTGGGACCAGCAGATGGCACAATGGTTATGTTGCTAGACTCCCATGTAATCAACTGCAGTTTGAACTCCAGACCTAGTGGCCTGAAATTTACTGTGGGGTAATCTCTCGCTTTCAGCCTCTCTCTGGTGAATGCACACATCCTACAGCAAAAATCTCTCTTAAAAAAATACTGATTAATACAAAAACACATTTCAAGAGCATGAGAAATTTACAGGTGATACTATATCCCCCATTCCACTGCTCAGTCTTCCTTACAAAAAAGTAAATCATAGAAAAAGCTAAGTTGTTGGTCATTGTGGGAACTGGGAATATAATTCCACATTGTTGATACAGCCAGAAAGTAATTTAACATTACTTCCAGATTTAGATATCCAATGTTGAAGTCTAAAAGCACTCTCACGGGTTAACTGTACACAACTATGGGGACAATGATGAAGATGGTTAAGCAAGACTGGTGATCTTTATTTGTGGTGCCAAAAAAATGCTTCAATTCAGTACTTATACCTGCAATTAATGGTGACCCTTCTTTTTGCAGAGTAAGAAGACATAAAATCTGAAAAGAAAACTGGAAGAGATGAGGACAGAGAGGCAGTGTTGAGAATCCAGTCACTGCCAGCTGCTATATGCCCCCCCTGTTTCAGCAAGGATAGACCGGCCAAAATTCTGGACTGCTTTCCTTACTGACTTGAACAGTGCAATTTTCCTCTGAAAATCTTGTCAACGGTTACATCTCATGGTACATATTAAAAATCAGCTATGATAACAAAATCACATTTTTTAGAAGAAATGTACATAATACATTTGGAATCACTGATTGCTTTTTCTTTGTCTTTTTTCCCCCGTTTAGGTATTTGAGTCTCTTGTGTTTCTTCCTTTACACTGGATACAGGCTGTTTGAAAACAATTTCATTATCTTTATCATCATCATTCATTTCAGCCACTTCAGATTTTCGTTTCTCCAAAAATGTTGGTGTACAAACTGGTGTGGGGCCCTGGATTCAAGAAATAAGAAATTGTAATACATAAATATAGAGCTGTATTAGGAAAAACATCACCTCTGGTCTATTTTTACAAGTTGTACCATGTTACTTTAGATCTGTTTCCATCTTCTGATAATACAATTTCGATAATAAGGAACTTAGGTGGTTATCATACTTAGTTTAGAAACTCTGAATTAACTGTAATATTATATGCTCCATTATAAGCTTTTACGTAGAAACTGCTATAACATGGGGCTGGCAAGTGGCATGGTGGTTGAGGGCACTGGACTCCCACATGGCCGACTATGGTTCAAGTCCTGAACCTGATGGCTTGCTTTCTTACTTTCTCTGTCCCTCTCTGGTCAAATAAAAATAAATGAATAAATAAATAAAAAATAATTCTTAAAAAAAAAAAATTGCTAAATTACCACTAAAAATCTACCAAAAATGACACAAAAATCAAATCAATGTAAGCAACAGTAGCAGAAACTGCTTTGCTTTTTTCAAATTAGTTTTACGATATCTGGTGCCCAGAATATTGATAATTTTACCTGGCTATCCACAGTCTTCTCAGGAGTGTTAGGGGTGCTTGAAACCTTTTTCTTCTTCTTAGGTAAAACCTTCAAATAAATTTTGATATATTTTTTATCAATTTGCATATTTATCAGCTATTGTAGTCTTAAATGTATTTTCCTATTTATCTTCCTCTAATATCTAGCATTTAACACAAATAAAATTTTTACCTGGCTTTTTGTAGATTTCTGAAGATCAGTGTCTAAAAGCTTTTTCCCCTTTTTCTGTATAATCTTAAATAAAAATAAAAAGTTATAAATTGGCAGTCTCAACATCCTGACTTTTTTAAACTTACCATTAGATCCTCACACATGGTAAATTCTTCCTAAATGACAGAGTATTTAAAAAACAAAACCCATAAATATAAAGAATAATCTCAAGTAAAGGTCAAAATCAGAAAAGGGGCCTGAGGAACTGGCAAGAACTGCAGAGATTTAAGAGCAGGGCAAACCCTGGAGCTGATTCATAAAATCCTGCATTCATCGAGGCAGAACTAGGAAGGATATGAGAAGGTGGGTCCTGGGGGCCTGACCTGGTCGAGTTCAGCTCTGTGGCAATGAAGCCCATTGACTTTTCTCCTAAATAATCAACAGGACAGAGAAAAAGCAGTGCTTGCACACCCATTTCCAAGCTTCCCTGTCCCAATTCCCAAATAGCTCACCAGAGTGCCAGGGTCTAAGGCCTTGACACGTGTCCCAGTGCTGTTAAAGGCTCTGGGGTCTGGGCAAAGAACAAATGTCCAGGAACTGAGGCAAAGAAAGACAATTCAAATTTCTAATTTCTGGGTAAAGATGAAAGAGCTAATGAAACTTGGGAATATATACCATCCCTTACCAACTAATTATTTGAAAATAAGCTGACAGGGACTCAGGAAGATAGAAAACAATCTCAAGATGGAGTCAAGAATAGAAAAAAAGACCTTCGCCCATACTACCCACATTCTAAAGACCTGAATTCTTATTTTGTAGTAAAAAACATATAGCTCTTCTTACTTTGAGGTAGATTCATTAAGATTCATTCATTATTCTTTTAAGCAAGGAAGAACTGGATGAACATCTGTGCTAAATTATGTTCATGTACATAGCCTTGCAGTATTTTAATCCCTGCTCATTTAATTTACAGAAGCAGTGCCCACTCAGCTGGCCCCACAGCTCAGTGGTTAAGGGACTCGAATGCCACAAGGCCCACTGTGGTGTGAATCCTGGCCCTGGCAGTTTGAGAAACACAAGAGGGACTTGTGCATGTATGCCCTCAATCCTGACAGGATAGAGAAAAGCAGAAGGGACTGTGATATGATCATATTCCACCATGGGTACTTGCCTCTTACTCCTCCTCTCTGGTGAACCCATGTACTCTGACAATTGGGAAGAAAAAAAAAAGGTGCTTACTGGCTAATTCTATTTTAATATTCCCAGGTTAAAAGAATATGGACTGGGACCAGCAGCTGTTGTAATGGCTATATCAACCACAGTTCAAGTCCTGGACCAGTGGCTTAAATTCATGCCAGAGGCATGTATGCATGCCTGAGATCCCGAGAGGAGAAAGGAGGAGAAGCGACTGGGGTGTGGCCATCTCCCCTGGGGGATGATTTCTCACTCTTTGTCTCTCTCTTTTTGGTGAGCGCATGTGTCCCATAGCAACTCTCCCCGCCCCCCCCGCCCCCAAAAAAGAATATGGACCATTTTAACTAGAATGGCAAAAAAGTAAAAAAGGATGGTTAAGTAAGATCTTGATAGTAATATCACCTTTAAGGGTAATCTAAGAGTATTACAATATGGTTAAATAGTTGTTTATAAGACCAGCAGGGCATGGTGGTTGGGGTGCTGGACTCCCATGGCTATTCAGTTTGAGTCTTGGACCTGGTGGATGGCTTTCTCACTTTTTCTCTCTCTCTCCTTGGTCAAATAAAAAAATAAATAAATAAAAAAAATATCCTAAAATTTTTTTTAAAAAGTGGTTTAACGTCAATAACTTGCTTGCTTACAAGCTTTTAGGAGGGACCTACAATGCAATGTTTCCAGAAATCAGTCAAAACCTAATATGTGATAAGCACTAGATATCTTATATAAAGACGAAGATATACGTAAATAGGAAAAAAGTCCACCCCATCATAAAGTCACACACACATAAAATCATTTCATGAAGGAATATTTACCAAGGAAGGAAAATTATAGTCAATTCCTTTTTTAGCTAATCTACTCCTGAGTAATTTTTCTTTCCTCTTAAAACGCTTCTCCATCCGTTGCTTTTGTAGAGGTGTCCGATCTTTATTATATCGTTTCACTGCTGGGTATGATGGCTGCTGAAATGGAGTATTCCAGTTTCTGAAAAGTTCTTTATGTACTTTTTCGGGTGGTACAAAATGACCTATTATAAAAGGTAAAGAAGAGGTTTTCAACAAAATGGTAAAGAAAGGATTTTAATGTAACTTGAGCATCTACCCAGTGCTACTCTTTGCACCATAACCAAGATGACGATGCTAATCTCCCATCAGAGTGAAAAGGGTCAGTTCTACCCAACGTATTCAAAGCATTAGTACAGAAGCAACAAACTCTACAATTTAGAACTCTTTTAGTTACTTCTCACAAGGAAGTCAGAGCACAGTGCTGATCTGGCATATGTGAAACACCCCTCAGGTCACCCAGTCAACCCATTTCCTCCCGCCAAGAGCTGTGCTTTAAATGTGAGAATGAACCTATGAACTCAACCAGGCTACTTGGATTCTTTCTCACAATAATAGTACCTGGAACAGGAAGATGCTACTAAAGGGCTGGCCCTATAGCTTAGTAGTTAAGGGAATCGGATGCCACATAGTTGACCATGGTTCAAATTCCAGTTCCAGTGGCCTGAAAAACAAGCCAAGTGTGTGCTCTAAATCCTGACAGGGTAGAGAAATGGAAGAGAAGGAATGGTGACCATGACCCACCAGGTGGGATGCCTTCTCCCTCCCTGTCTGGTAAGTGCACGTGCCCTCTGGCAATTAAAAAACAAATTTCAATTAGTACCTGCCTAGAAAATACACTTAAATTTTCTTTGTACCATTTCTTAAGAGAATTATCCCCAAAATGAAACACTAAGCCCTCTGGCCTTTGCCTCACAGTCCGCCCCCCTCCAGCAGCAGGGTGCAAGGAACCCTGGGGATTAAGACTAGAGCAAGGAGGACCAGCAGGTGGTGTGGTGGTTAAAGGCACTGGACACTCCCACATGGCTGGCCACTGTTGGGAGACCTGGACCTGGTGATTTGTTTTCTTACGTTCCCTCTCCCTCTCATTCTGGTCAAATTAAAATAAATGAATAAATAAAATTAAATAATTCTTAAAAAAAAAATATCGACTAGAGTACTTACACTTCAGGAGTCTGTTACCAAACAGGTAGTTGTTCATGGTTTCAGCAACGATCTTGGCGACATCGTCAGATTCAAACTCTATAAAGGCATAGCCTCTGCTGTTTCCAGTCTGCAATGGAAAATTCACAAGAACTAAAACAACTAAACTCTAATGTGTCAACAAATTCCTAAAATGCTATTAATTTAAATAATGTACATTAGTCCCTTACCAAATATCTTTGACACCTTTAGTTCAACCTCAACTCACATATTCTAAGGATTGTTATGAGAAAAAGAAAAGATACAAAATAGTCTGAGCATGCAGGTGATGGCCCAGTGGCCATCTACCCATTTTCTATTTCATTAGTGTAAAGATGTACTATTTATATATTCATAATTCCCAGGGCATAGTATGATGCTTCAAAAGAGACAATATAATTCCAATTTCATATCTAAGTAACCAGATACTGACCCTTCTATGTCCCCCAAAACTAATAAAACACACGGTGCTCATTTCAACGTTTAGCAGTACTGTCCACTTTCATTGCTGGGGGCAAATGA
This sequence comes from Tupaia belangeri chinensis, assembly GCF_000334495.1. Taxonomy (NCBI): domain Eukaryota; kingdom Metazoa; phylum Chordata; class Mammalia; order Scandentia; family Tupaiidae; genus Tupaia; species Tupaia belangeri. The sequence goes on from NW_006207133.1 coordinate 5,620,456, forward strand.
ACATTCTCTGAAAAACATGACCTAAATTCCATGCCACACCACGAAGCACAACAGATTTTTTCACATGTCTTACCAACGTGGGTATGAGTTATAAAAACCACATGTCCGTTTTTGAATCCTGGCTCTGACACTTAATTGGGTAAACAATGTTTAAGTCTCAGTTTTTCATTCCGCAAAATGGCAATGATAAGGGACCAGCAGTTAGCGTAATGGCTATGTCGCTGAACTCAAGTCCTGGACCTGGTGTCTTAAACTCATGCTGGGCGCGTTTGCACGCATGCCCAAGATCCCAAGAGGAGAATGGAGGAGATGGGATTGTGATGTGGTCATCCCCCCTGGGGGGTGATTTCTGGGACCAGCAGTTAGTGTAATGGCTATGTTGCTGGACTCCCATGTAGTTGACTGTGGTTCGAGTCCTGGACCTGGTGTCTTAAAACTCACGCCGGGTGCGTGGGCATGTATGCCCAAGATCCCAAGAGGAGAATAGAGGAGAAAGGATTGCAGCGTGGCCGTCCCCTCTTGGGGGTGATTTCTCGCTTTCTGTCTCTCTGGCGAGTGCACATGCCCACAACAAAAAACAAAACAAAACAAAGAAAAACTCAAAAAAAAAAAAAAAAAAAAGTTATGATAAAATAACCATTTTCAGGCTTGGTAATCCATAAATATTCAACAAAATATCTGTCAAATACTCAGTAAGTGTTACCAATATTTAACAATCTTGACATACATGAAATAATTTTGAAAATGAATCAAAATTGGTGATCTGATTCTAGAAATAAGAAACTACTTAAAAGTCACATGGCTTAACAGAGTGGGAGTCAGGAGGCTCATTTCTAGACCAGCTGTGCCATTTTAAACAATCTGGACAGTCATGCAACTCTGAATCTCAGTTTAGTTGTCCGCAACAGGTGACTTTGGTAAAATTAAGATGCTTGGGGACCAGCAGATGGTGTAATGGTTATGGTGCTAGACTCCTACACGGTCGACCATGGTTCAAGTCCCAGACCTGGAGCTTTGAAATGCAGAGCATGTGTGCATGCATACCCAAGATCTCAAGATAGAAACAGAGAAGAGACTATGACATGGGCCATTCTACCAGGTGGTGATTTCTCGCTTTGTTTCTCTAGTGAGTGCATATGTCCTATAGCAATGCTCTCTCTCAAAAAAAAAAAAAAAAAAAAAAAAAAAAAAAATTCATGCTTGAAAGTCTATTTATAATTCTAACTCTTGAGAGGGACAAGAAAGGTAGTGGCATAGAAGAAACATCATAAAACCCAATTCAATGTACCTTTACTGGAAAGTGACATAAAGCTTCTGAAAAGTGACATAAAAATATATACTGTGTCAAAAAGCAAGCATACCCAAACTCCCAAACAAAGTAAACCCCACAAAAACAGTCAATCCTGCAGTAGTAAATAAGCCCTTTGAATTTGACCAGGTCCTACTTGGGGGGCATTTTCTATCTGGCAAGTACACATGTCCTCTGGCAATTAAAAACAACGACGACAACAAAACAAACAAAAAAACCCCAACAACTCTTACCTAATAATGCCAGAATGCTGGAAATACCAAGCAAATAGTCAAAACAGGTGGAGTGGAGAGGGCTTTACTGTTTAACAATTTTGGAAATGAACAATACTGGAGATGGTAAATTTTAGTGCTTCTCTTCTATGAGGGGGCCTCCTACATGCCAAGAGGCCTGAACATTTCACAAAAGCCAATTAACAACAAAGAATAAGGAGATACTGTCGTAGATAGGCAAAGAACTGTAATACCACCTGCAAGACCTTGACTGAAACCCAGAACAGGGAGAAAATAAACAGCTTAAGATATTTTGGGACAACTGGGGATATGAAGATGGTCCATTATATACTGTTTTACTATGGGAAAGGGAAGAAGACTGAAGATGGGTACCAAAAAAACCTCAAGTCTACCTAAAATCTATTTTTTAAACAATGAAGAGCTGAATCAAGTACAATGACATCAAATCGGCATTTGAGTAGTGGAAAGCTAGGTAGTCACTAAGATATATTCTCTAACAGGAGCCTTATGATGGTACAGTGATAATGCAACTGAACCCACATGAGAAGGTCCCTGGTTCATGCCCTGGGCCTCCCAGAACATGCTGGGCTGGCTGGGGATGGATCATAACCTGAAGACTCTGTTGCGGGGGTGTGGTGGTTAAAGGTGCGGGGGTGTGGTGGTTAAAGGTGCTGGATTCCCACATGGCCAAGTGTGGTTTGAGTCCCAGACCTGGCGGCCAGCTTTCTTATTTTTCCTTTCTCTCTACATCTGGCCAAATAAAAATAAAAACAATAACAATAACAAATGGAATTAAATAAATAATTCTTGGGACCAGCAGTTAGCGTAATGGCTGTCGCTGGACTCCCACGTAGTCAACCGTGGTTCGCATCCAGGACCCAGTGGCTTACAACTCACGCCGGGCGCGTGTGCATGCATGCCCAAGATCCCGAGAAGAGAATGGAGGAGAAGAGATTGCGGCGTGACCATCCCTCCGGGGGTGATTTCTCACTTTCTGTTTCTATGCCTCTCTCTTGTCTGTCTGGCGAGCGCACACGCCCTATAGCAAAAATCTCTCCAAAAAGAAAAGAAAAGAGAAATTCCAGAGATTCCTCATGGCTCCTGTGAACTAGTGATTCCAGGGTAAGAGAAATGAAGGTTTCCTACTGATAATTCATCCTCCAGCAAACAAGCTAGAGTGGCAGGAGAGGGGAGAGGCAGGCCTTCAGAAGATTCCTCATGGCTCCTGTGAACTAGTGATTCCAGGGTAAGAGAAATGAAGGTTTCCTACTGATAATTCATCCTCCAGCAAACAAGCTAGAGTGGTAAGGAGCTCCTCTAGCCTCCTATCTCTGTCTCTGTCCCTGTCCCTCCCTGCTTCTGTCTTCTTTTTTTGGTAATTTTTACTTTTTAAAATTTTTTAACGGTAACGTTTTCTCTTGTTCTCAGCTCCACCTTTTGTTTGGTTAATATTTAATAATCCGCTCTGCTCCTCCCACCCAGGCAGGCGAGGCGAGAGGCAGGCCTTCAGGAGAAGATTCCTCAAGGCTCCTGCAAACCAGTGATTTTGCACAGCGTGGCTTTCTATTTTGTGCTTTTTTATTTTTAAAGAAAAATAATAATTATAAATTTTTTAAAATTTTTTTCCTTCCTTATTTTTTTTTCCCTTTTCCTTTGTTGTTGTTTCTCTCTTTTTCGTTTCCTTTTATCTCGTCTCTCCACACCTCAATATCCACTTACTGTGTTTCTAGATGGATCTAAGGGCACTGTAGCTAAACATCCAAATAATTATTAGGGTTAACATATTCCTCAATATCTACTGAATCTGCTGCACAAAACGATCACAACAGAACGGAAAAGAGAGTCCAGATCACCTCTTTCTGCTTGCTCCTGAATGTTCAGATTGAACTTCAAGAATTAGGAAGAAACAAACCACCTGTAAGATGACTAGAAATCACAGCAGGACCACAAGAAATATGGGAAAGCAAGAAAAATACCTCTCCTCCAAGGGAAAAGAATAAAACCTCTTCATCTGCAAGCAGTTCAATGGAAATCATGGGAATATCTGATCAAGAATTTAGAACATTCACAAGGGTAAAGCTAACAGAGATGGAAGAGAAGAGAGACAACGAACTGCTAAAGAGAAAGGAGAAAGAAGTTGACGAGTTCCAGGAGGTGAGGAAATTCTTGCAAGATCTAAAAGAGGAATTATACACTTTAATAGACATGAAGGCTATAATACAGGAAGTCAAAATCTCCCTTGAGGGAACCAGCAGTTAGCGTAATGGCTATGTCATTGGACGCCCAGGTAGTTGACTGCAGTTCGCGTCCTGGACCCAGTGGCTTAAAACTCACGCTGGACACATGTGTGTGCGTGCCCAAGATCCCGAGAGGAGAATGGAGGAGAAGGGATTGTGACGTGACCATCCCCCCGGGGGGTGATTTCTCGCTTTCTGTCTCTACGTCTCTGTCTGTCTGGCAAGCGCACGCGCCCTATAGCGAAAACCTCTCCCCCCCCCAAAAAAAACACTCCCTTGAAAGTATTAAAAGCAGACTAGATCATATAGAAAATAGAATCTCAGACATAGAAAATTGCTGACCTAGAAAAATCTTCCACGAAGACTGAGAAAATTGCCCCCAAAATGAGATTAATATACAAGAAGTACTAGATACAAACATCCAAACATCTGGATAACTGGCATTTCAGAAGGTGAAGAGACTCATAAGGGCATTTATAATCTATACCTTGAAACCCTACAAGAAAACTTTCCAAACCTAGAGAGGCACTCAAAGATCCAGTCCCGGGAACCAGCAGTTAGCGTAATGGCTATGTCGCTGGACTCCCACGTAGTCGACCGCGGTTCGTGTCCCAGACCCGGTGGCTTAAAACTCACGCCGGGCGCGTGTGCGTGTGTGCCCAAGATCCCAAGAGGAGAATGGAGGGGAAGGGATTGCGGCGTGACCATCCCCCCTGGGGGGTGATTTCTTGCTTTCTGTCTCTATGTCTCTCTCTGTCTGTCTGGCGAGCACACGCGCCCTACAGTGAAAATCTCTAAAAAAAAAAAAAAAAATCACTGCATATGTCTTAGGTCATTAAAACTTTCCATATTATTATAGTTTCAAACCCAGCCCTTCACTCTGCCTTCATTTTCACAGCATGAGAAGCTTTTTGATTCTAAGTTATAGTTCCCATTTTTGTTTTTATTTTATAGCATCCCTATAAAGTAGAAGTGTTCAGTTGAGGAAACTGAGGCCCAGAAAAATTACGACTTTGCTTCAGGTCACACAGTGGTCATTGTAAAACTAAATTTAGCACCAAGAGGCCTGGCTATAAGCCCATTTTACAGAATTTTAACAGACCTACAAAACCGTATCATTCAGTATTACTTTAAAGTAAGAATGAAGAGAGACTGTGGAGATTACCAAGTTTGGGTATTTCAAAGATAAAAGAAATGCTCTAAATGAATGTGGGATAAATTCAATAACATAAAATAATCAAGTTTCTTTACCACAAGACTTTGAAGGGCTATTAGAACACTAATGGTTTTCTCTAAGTGTAGCTGTAGAGGATATTGAGTACATTTTTGTCCAGATTTGCTTGATCACACAACTCTTCTGAGCATTGCTGTGTCTTGCCAAGCACACTTTGGGAAACACTTATCTAAGCCAGATCTATTACTATGTAAAACAGGAAACTTAAGCATGGAGAAATGGAATGATTTATCCAAGGTTACTCTACTGGTTAGTAAATGATACCAGAGAGCAGGGGGAAGAGGATAAAAGCTCATAGAACAGCATTGCTCAAATGTATTTGAAAAATAAGCAGCATATTTTATAGCCTGTATAATGCTAATGAGAAAAAGGTTCCCATCGATAAAACCAAATAAGGAGTAATGAGCTATATATGTGACTTTTAAAAATATTTTAAAAGATGACTATTATCATTAAATGGGCAGACAGAAAACCCTGAAACAGATTATGGCAACACTGATCCTACTTTTGTGTTAAATACCCATTAGACATCTGGAAATGCAAAGGAGTAGCTTTTTTATAGCATGACTTTACTCTCACATGTAAATTATTTAATAATATACACGCTGCTGTAAACTCACGATTTCTTTATTCAAGCTTGCCGAAGCGGGTAGGGTCTTCGAGATCTCTTAATCTAAGTTTTACTCATTTTTTCAGATATGGGATCTAAGTCCTGGTCATGTCAAGTGCAAGGTCAAACAACTAATTCATGGCAGCATGAGGCTGAGACCCCAGGTCTCCATATTTCCACAGCAAAGTACTTCAGATCTTGTGTGAGTGTCTGTGTAACAAAGCCAAATTACTGGAGTTGGCTCACAGGGTGCCACATTTTACTCTGATTTAAATTCCCTTTGTTTTTCTAGGAAAGAGGATGATTCTGAAATAAGATGGCTTGTTATTCTTTGGCAGACAGTGTCCCTGTTCCATTGATGCAGAAAATGAAGACTGTGGTTCCACCTTCTGCTTAGGGTAACAGGTAAAGTATAGCTGCTTACTGCAGGCAGGGTTCATTAGCCAAGAATTCCTGTCTAAGAAACATTTCCATATAGATCCTACTTACCCCTTTTCTAAAGGAATAGTATCCCTTCTTTAGTCACTCATGGATGTCATCTGTGTTTCAAAGCATAAATAAGACCAATCATCAAAAGAATTATGATGATTGTCTAACTCAGAATTTAAGAACAGCAGATGACAGATTTAGCTCCTCTTTATAATATATGGTGAAGAGAAATATTGAAATAGGGGTAAAAAAAATACTAGAAACTAGAAATGGAAAATTTTTGGAAATAACATGCATGATTAAGCCACTATGCAGTATATTCTGGATGGGAAATTAAAACAAAACAACTACAACTGCTTCTCTTGAAATAAAAAAAAAATGCATTCAAAATACCTATTTGATGACTGCAGGAAGATATATAGCCCCAGTCAGGTGCTACTTTATAGGATGTTCATTCTACTCACTGAGGCTTATGCCTAAAGTTGCACTTGTGCTTGCTATGAAAATATTTAGATTAATTAAGATCTTTAGTGACTCAATAAAATGTGGGGAGAAAAAAGTATAGAAAGTAAACATAGATACCAGAGACAGTGTGGGAGGAGAGTGGGAGATAACAGAGGGTAAGAGATAGGGAATCAAGGATGGGGAAAAAAAAAAGCAAAACATACAGGAAACAAGAAATAGAAAATTATTTGTTGACAATAACATGTACGTTGATGTGCTTGATTGGAGCCAATATACAGTGAATGAATATAAATAAATAAATTTAAATTAAAAAAAAAAAGAGGAAAAGAAAAGAGAAATTCCAGTAAGATGTCTATGGCTACAACTAATAAAGGTGTATATGTTGGGAAAGAAAATAATGTGGGTTACTTTTCCTATTTCTGAAAAACGACATACACTTTTTTAAACTAGAAGGTAAGTGTAACAGAAACCCTTAAATGCTGTTTGCTGTGTGTCAGACAATGCTCTAAGAACCTTATTATTACTTCATTTAATGATCTGACTACTCCTAGAAAGTTGGTGTTACTTTACTCATGTTTTACAAATAAGAAAACTAAAGCACACAGATTTTATAACATATCCAAGGTGAGGTAACTGGTGAGTTGAAGGGCCAGGCCTCAATCCTAGATAGTCCAGCTCAGAGTCCTTAACCATTCACCATACAAAGTTTTGCTATTACAGGGAAACTTGTACTAGAAAGTAATACAAAAGGGGGCAGCAAGTGGTATGGGAATTAAGGTGGCTGGATCCCAAGTAGCCTATTGTGAGGGTTTGACTCCAGACCCAGTGGCCTTAGAAACATCCCAGGTGTGTGTACATGTGCCCAAAATCCTGAAAGAAGAACGGAGGAAAAGGGATTGTGGTATGGCCATCCCCCTCAAGGTGGTGGTGCTGATTTCTCACTTTCTCTCTGTTTCGGGGATATTACTTCAGCAAAACAAACATTTATAGTAATACTTAGGGCCAGCAGGTGGCATGATGGTTGAGGCTCTGGACTCCCACAGGGCCTGCCATTATTGAGTCCCAGGAACCTGGCAACTTGTTTTCTCACTGCCCCTCTACTCAACCATCCCCATTTCTCTATGGTGAGCACATATTCCCTATAGCAAATTAAAAAATAATAATAATAATAATAAATAAATATTTACTATAATGCTGATTTTTCTCTCGTGGCTTTTCAGAGTCTAAACCTCATCTACTTCCCATTCTGGAGTGAAATATAACAAGCAACAATAAAAGAACATGTCTGTAAAGTGTGAAGGCTGATATACACTCGGAAAACAAAACACTGCGAACATCTTACCCTTTTACTTCTGGACAGTCTAAATCTTGTAATAGTGCCAAACTGAGAGAAATATGCTTTGATCTGGGTTTCATAAAGTGCGCTAGGTAGGTGGCCCACGTAGATTACTCCAGGAGTAAGTTTTCCTTGTTCTCGTTGCTAAAGATAATAAAGACCAGGTAAATAAATATTATTTCATTAGAAAATCACATTGCAACAAAACCTGTGATCCTCCTAGCCCTTAGTCCAGGAACCTACCTCGTATTTCCACAGATCACAGTAGTACTTGATCAGTAAGAATGAAGTGCTTAATGTCTACCTCCCCACAAGTACAATCCTGAGGCAGCTGATGGTCTTTGCAGCCTTGAAGCCCAGCACCATTTAAATGTCCATTAACTACAGCTGAATGAATAAAATCTTTGAACGAGTCATCTAAAAATCTTCTGTCTAGAGAACTCCATATAAATGTACCTTCAATTTTTTAAGTAGGTCTCTCTTTACTCACACCTAACCAACAATTTTGCGAACCTTAACCTTCACAATGCAGATGACCCTTTCAGCATCTCAATCACACTCTTACTGGCTGTAACAAGAACTTTCACATTTTCCACAGTATAGTGATATTAAAAACCAAAGAGCCGGGGGATGGGATGGGAGGTGCTCAGAAAAGATGTTTAATAGATAGAAGAGTACAAATAAACAAGGAATATAGGAGGCTCGTTAGTGTGGCCATTAAGGCAGTTGGATTCTGTAACCGACTTAAATGGTTCGGGAGTCCTAGACCTGGAGACTTGAAAAACAAGAGGGTGTGTGCATTAACATGCCTAAAATCCTGTGAAGAGAAAAGAAAAGGGAATGCGGTGTGGTCCTAGAGGGATGATTTTTCACCTTCCCTCTCTCTCTCCCTCTAGTGAGCATAGGTGCCTCATACGAAAAGTAAAGATTCAAAAACAACAAAAAACAAGGCAAATAGGTTATGGAATGGCATACCACAACACAGTTTTTAATAAAGGGGAGGGGGTGGGGATATACTGCCAATCTTACATATTTATTTTGAAAAAATCTAGTAAAACAAAAACTGAAATCACATATCACAAAGCAGTGTTCTCTGCTGAAAACGAATTTTTACGGTAATATCCTTGATTTATCACATACTGCAAGCATGCTGTGAAAAACCATATTGTATCCCACAAAGAGGCACATTTAAACGTGAATAACAACTTATTAGGATTTTGGGGAAGTCAATAGTTACAACGGATTTTCGACCACCACGGTGTGTGGGGAGGGGTCAGTATCCTTAACCCCTGCAGTGGTTCAAAGGTCAAATTATAAACTTGATTTCAGGGGCCCTAGTCAGCAAAACTTGGCAATACTGTCTCTGAGGAATTCCCAGTCACCAACCCGCATACAGACCTCCCCCCAGGGTGGACAGGTCTGGGGTCCCCGTTTCTAGGGGCAAAGCGGCAGGGAGGGAGACAGCTCTACAGTGCGGCACCGGAGTGCCATTCCCTCCCCACGGCTGGTTCTCCTCGTCTTCCAGATGAAGACCCCAATGCCCGAGCTGACAAACGCCATCATTATCTCCCGTTCAGCGTAAACCTCGGACTTCCTGCTCAGGATCAGAAGACTCAAGTATATGGAGGCAGCAGAAGCGTGGGGCGGCCCAGGAGCGGCCGGCGGGCGGGCGACCCGAGACCCCCAAGCCCGGTCCGCAGCCTCCCTTCGCCGGCTCGCTCAGCTTGGTAATGCGCGGGCGAACGTGCGCGACCTCCTTCTGAAACTTGGTATCTTCCTGCGGATTCAGCGACAGGAGCGGCCCCGCCGGGACAACTAGACCCGCCAGGCTGAAAGCTCCCAAACACAAGCGCTCCACGCGGCGCTCCCGGAAATCACCGACCCTCAGCTCTTCGGAAGCGGAGGTAGGGGCGGGTGAAGGCGGGGCGGGGCCGGGCGAGCTCCCGCGCCCCCTGCTGGCTGGACCGCGCTTTCTCTAGGTCTCACCTCCTCCACCTGTCCGAAAGTCCCCACCTATGTTCTCCCATATTTTCAATGGGTTTATTAAAAATAGAGGCCGGGAGACCAGCAGATGACGTAATGTTTACGTCGCTGGACTCTCACGTAGTCGATCGCGAGGACCCCAAGTCTTCGAGTCCCAAGGACCCCAAGATCTGCGGAAGAGAAGAGATTGGGGGGTGATTTCTCGCTTTCTGTCTGTCCTGGGAGCGCAGGGAGAACAGCCCCCTAAGTGGTTAATAACCGAAGGCTTCTCAAGGCCTTTCAAATTTGAGTGAAGAGAACGGTTGCCTCAAGGTAGATGGTGATTCAGTGGGTTCGGGGCAGGGCACCGGTTTTGATTTCTGCATTTTCTTTTTTTTCCAAATGCATAACATTTTATTGTCATTAAGTTCATAATATAAACACCTTTTCATCCTTGACAGCTGTTAACAATATATCCATGATGAAGCTGTGGACCAGGAGTTTCACTTTTTAGTGATTTCACAAGTAGCAGGTGCCGAGGTAGCTGGACGACATTAGTCTGCATATACAACAACTTTACAGTAGTTACACCAGAGGGCTTGGAATAGCGCTTCTCAAAGCTCAGTCTGAGAACGTGTTTTAAAAAGGCTATAACTGGGACCAGCAGTTAGTGTAATGGCCATGTCACTGGACTCCCATGTAGTCGACCGCAGTTTGAGTCCCGGACCTGGTGGCTTGAACTCACTCTGGGCATGTGTGCGTGCGTGCCCAGGATTCCGAGAGGAGAATGGAGAAGGGATTGCGGTGTGGCCATCCCCTGGGGGGGTTATTTCTTGCTTTCTGTCTGTCTTTCTCTCTCTCTCTGTCTCGGTCTTTCTGGCGACCACACATACCCTATAGCAAAAAACTCTCTCCCTCCCCCCCAAAAAGGCTATAACTAGAGATGGCTCTTTAGAAAATAGTGTTTGGAATTGGTTTCAACTACTGGGTCATAGTTGCTTTAGAATCATCAGTGGTGGGATCAGCAAGTGGTATGCAGGTTAAGGAAGCTGGATCCCACATGGCTGATTCCATGGTTCGAATCCCGGACCTAGCAGCTTGAAAAAAAAAATCAAACAGTGGTTTAAGCCCTGGACCTGGCAGTTTGAAAATCATGCCAGGTGCATGTGCATGCACTTAAAATCCTGAGGATGGAGGAGGGATTTTAGCATGTGCCCTATAAGGGGATGGGGGAACCAGTGGCATCCAGTGGCATCCCGAGGTTCCCGTCTCCCACTGAATCAATCTCAGGAGGGCAATCAAAGAGGCCTCTTTACTAGGTGTATCATCTTGGATATTCCCAACTTCCTACAAATACATAGTCTTACAGAAAAATAAGCTAGAATATTTCTGAATCAATGTTAAAATCTCTTGAATATGGTAAATATGAGAATATACTAATCATTATTTATGTTGTGGTGAGATTGTAAAGAATGCTTTTAAACTTGAAGAACATCTTTGAAGGTCTTTAAAACGTAATCTTTGCTCTCTAGTCAAGAGAGTCCTGGGGCCTTTGCAGTATTATTTAAATTTAAGTTGAATTGAATTAAATACAAATGTCACAAACTTCCATCTTCCGGGGAATGGTCCATTCATCTTAATTAAGGAAATATATAGAAACTACTCTGACTTAAGTCTTCATTCATGGTATGTGTGTCAGGACGTCTAGACAAACAGCAGGGTGAAAAGTTCTACCACCAGGGGAACCAGCAGTTAGCGTAATGGCTATGTCGCTGGACTCCCATGTAGTCGATCGCGGTTCGTGTCCCGGACCCGGTGGCTTAAAACTCACGCCGGGCGCGTGTGCTTGCGTGCCCAAGATCCCGAGAGGAGAATGGAGGAGAAGGGATTGCGGTGTGACCATCCTCCCTGGGGGGTGATTTCTCGCTTTCTGTCTCTATGTCTCTCTCTGTCTGTCTGGCAAGCGCACGCGCCCTACAGTGAAAATCTCTCCAAAAAAAAAAAAAAAGTTCTACCACCAGACCAACATTTTAAACCTGCTGAAAGCTAACTCCACTCCCCATCGAGCAGTTCAAAAGTGAGCTGCCAAAGTTTAGTCCCATCATTTTGACTCCAGATAATGTCATTTCCTTACAATCTATAACCTCAGGGGCTTGATGGCTCCCTGTTGGTGATCCAGGACCTAGGATTTCTTCCTTTGGATTCTTTCAGTTGGCCTGGGCGATTCTGGTGTCAGAACCATGGAAGTTCAACATTGTAGTCACCAGCTCTGGAAGATCAAAATCATGTTTCCACCCCCAGTCCTTCTGATCATTGCTGTCATCAAAGTTCATCGGCCAGCTGTCCACTATGGCCTGTCTAACAGCATCCACATTGTAAGTGATCTGGAATTCCGGCATGTGCTTGAGAAGCTCCTGGGCCAGCTCCTGGGGCCTGAAGCTCATGGTGTTTACATTGTAGGTCTGCATGGGGAGGGTCTCGGCTGGGGCCTCCATGACCTCCAGGGTGGCCCTGAGGCAGTCGTCAATGTACATCATGGGGAGCCTTGTGCCAGCCCTTAGGTTGCACTCAAATTTGCCAGTCTTTGTAGCATCGTGCAAAATCTGGACTGCATAGTCAGTTGTTCCTCCTCCAGGCTGGGAGTCAGCTGAAATGATTGCAGGCTATCTCAGGCACTGGAAATCCAGCCCATATCAGTAATAATAATAGTCACCCATGAGCTCTGCGTGGACCTTGGACACCCCATAGATGGTCCTGGGTCTCTGAATACAGCGATCAGGGGTTGGGTTCCAAGGAGAGGTAGGTCCAAAAGCCCTGATCGTACTGGGCACAAACAACCGCAGGTTGTGTTCTGCTACAACGTCCAGAATATTATGTAATCCTGTTATGTTCACAGCACTCGCTAAGGACATGTTTGCTTCTCCGACAGCACTGAGCAAAGCACTGTAATGAAACAGCCAGGTGATGCGGTTGTTGACCACGATCTCACGAAGACTCTTATAATCCAAGATATCAGAATAAATAAATGGGCCACTATGGAAGACATGATTAGGGGGTTTTCTTATGTCAGACAAAATCACATTGTCCTTCCCAAATCGTTTCCTCAGAAGGTTAGCAAGCCCTACTCTCAGCTGGCCGAGACACCCTGTAATTAAAACTCGTGGATGATTCGTTTCAGAGAAAGAGGCTGAGTGAAAGTTGGCATCTGTTGGTACTTGCTGAGGGGAGATACCCAGAAACTGGACTGGCAAGACAGACGCCCAACAGCCAGAAGCTGGGCTCTGTACCTTCTAGCCCACCGCATGCCTCAGCATCTTAATGATTAGCATTTTCTTTTCAAACACCTTCACACGCACCAGCCTGGTGATACTGTGAACGCAGCCCCAGAGCCTGGACCACCAGGTAGAGACTGACTGGGCGCAGCAGGCAGACCCATTTTCTTTTCTTTTTTTTTTTTTTTTGAAAGAGATTTTTTCCTATAGGGCACATGCAGTAGCTAGAGAGACAGACAGTGAGAAATCATCCTCTGGAGAGATGGCCACGCTGCAATCTCTTCTCCATTCTCCTCTTGGGTCCCTGGGCATACATGCACGTGCACCCAGCCTGAGTTTTAAGTTGCCAGGTCCAGGACTGGAACCTCAGTCAACTACATGGGAGTCCAGTGACATAACCATTATGCCATCTGCAAGTCTCTGATTTCTAACAAGCTTTCAGATGGGACTGATGCTTGATGGTCCACACATTTAAAGTAGAAATAGAGATTTGGGGCATTGATCACTGCACTGGGTTAAAGTCTGTTGCACTCCAAGAGATATGCTAAAGTCCTAATTCCTGGAACTTCGATAAATGTGAATGTGACCTTATTGGAAATAGTCTTGCAGCTATATTCAAAATTAAGATGAGGTCATGTTGGGTTAGTATAGGTAGGCCTTAATCCAATGACTTTTCTTTTTTTTGGAGAGGTTTTTGCTATAGGGCGTGTGCGTTCGCCAGCCAGAGAGAGGCAGAGAGATAGAAAGCGAGAAATCACCCCCCAGGGGGGATGGCCACGCCGCAATCCCTTCCCTCCATTCTCCTCTCGGGATCTTGGGCACGCATACACACACGCCTGGCATGAGTTTTAAGCCACTGGGTCCGGGACTGGAACCACGGTCGGCTACATGGGAGTTCAGCAACATAGCCATTATGCTAATTGCTGGTCCCACTTTTGGCCTTGTGAAAAGAGGGAAATCTGGACCCACACAGAGACAGGAGCCACATATGACCATGGCAGAAATTGGAGTGATGCACTTATGAGCTAAGAAACACCAGGGGTTCCTGGTGACTACTAGCAGCTAAGGAGAAGCAAGGAAGGATTTGCCCCTCGGGCCTTCTGAGAAAGAGCACAGCCTTTCCAGCACCTTAAACCTGATTTCTGGTATCCAGGGCTGTGAGGGATTGAGTTCCTATTGTTCTAAGCCTATTGGTTTGTGGTAATTTGTCTTGGCAACCTTAGGAAGCAAATACAGTGACCATGGTGGGTGCAGCCTGCATGGTTTACTAAAGCAAACTTTCCCTTGTTCCTTTTTTGGTGTGATGGGAGCCACCTGTTAGGGCAGGTCCTGGAGAAACTCATTCTGTATGGATGCTAGGCCACCCTCTCCTGCTTTCCCTTCCTTCCTGCCATTTTTGTAAGTAGAAGAGGCAGGCTACTGATACTTTGGGTGGATGGCTCTTTACTGAGTTGGACTGTTCTATTCACCTACCTTTGTACCCCATTCCTTAGCACTCAATGTCAAGGCCACTCCAGCCGTTTTAACAACTGGGTCTCCAGGCACTTCCACATACTGACTGTAGGGTGCTCAGTGTGTGTCACCCCTTCCCTTCCCCACTGACCACCCATGCCACCCCCATTAGTATCCACCATCACCACCTACATACTAGAACACCTGTTGGGGGAAACATGATGAGTAAAGGTGGCTGGGAAAAGTGGGGCTGGGAACAAGGCTGGGCAAGCAGCAGGCTAGGCAGGGTATGCTGAGTGTCCAGGTAGGAGAAGGCTTTTGGGGGTGAACTAAATGATGGCAGAAGGGACACAGGTGGCACTGGGAGGGACTGAGGGTCCCCCTCCTGCCTACCTTCCCTCTTGTTTGTTCCCACAGCTGTAAGCAGAGCTCCATCTAGCATCTCACACCTTTGAAGACCCTCATTCTGAATTAAGTGCCCAGACAAATCATCCAGGTACGGACTTGGCCCAGCCGAAAGCGAGAAATCACCCCCAGGGGGTATGGCCACACTGCAACCCCTTCTCCTCTATTCTCCTTTTGGGATCTTGGGCACACACTCCCGTGCCTGGCGTGAGTTTAAGCCACCAGGTCTGGGACTTGAACTGTGGTCGACTATATGGGAGTCCAGCAACCCAGCCGTTATGGTAACGGTCCCTAATCTGCTTTTAATAATTTCAAGGGAGGTTTCTTTTTTGTTTTGGAGAGGTTTTCACTATAGGGCGTGTGTGCTCACCAGAAAGGCAGAGAGAGACAGAGAGACAGAAAGCGAGAAATCACCCCCCATGGGGGATGGCCACGCCGCAATCCCTTCTCCTCCATTCTCCTCTCGGGATCTTGGGCACGCATGCACATGTGCCTGGTGTGAGTTTTAAGGCATCGGGTCCAGTACGCGAACTGCGGTCGCCGCCATGGGAGTCCAGTGACATAGCCATTACGCTAACTGCTGGTCCCTCAAGGGAGGTTTTGATTTCCTGTATTACAGACTTCATCTCTAACAATTCTGTTTCTTTTTTATGTTGTATATTTCCTCTTTCGGATGGAGCAAGAACTTCCTCACCTCCTGAAACTCATCTCTTTTCTCCTACATCTTCTGGAGTTTGTTGCTTCTCTTCTCTTGCATCTTTGTTAGCTTTCTTTTTTTTTTTTTTTTAATTTTTGGATAGTCATTTGCTTTTTTATTTTAAATTTATTCATTCTCTACATTAATTCACTATACACCATCACAACACACAAATGAACTTTCCATCCAAAATACACTGTGCATTGGCTAAATTAAGCACATCAACATACATGTTCTCAGCAAATAATTTTCCAATTCTTATGTCCTGCATACCTTGCCTTTTGTTTTGCCATCCTTGATTCCCCATCCCCCACCCTCTGCCATGTCCCATCCTCCTCCCACATTGTCCCTCCCACATCCACGGTTGCCCTCCATGCCTCTCCCCCCATTCAATTGTTCTGCCAATGAACTTAATTAGTCTAAATATATCCAATAGCTAGCACAGCTGACACATACGTATACATGAACCCAAGTCTGACTTTAGGCATAAACCCCAGTGAGTAGAATGAACATACTATAAAG
>NW_006207133.1:5637830-5643727 GCF_000334495.1 Tupaia belangeri chinensis
CGTGGGGGGGGGGGGGGGGGGAGCGGGTGGCCCGGGGCCTAGGAATGCAGAGCAGAGCCCCGGCCATGCAGGCCCATCTTTGTTAGCTTTGTCACTATGAATATTCTAAATTCTTTATCTGACATTTCCTCGAGTTCCATGGTACTGCCTGCGGATGATGATGGGCTGTTCTTTTCCTTTGGGGGAGAAATTTTCTTGGTTTCCCATATTTCTTGTGCCTCTGCAGTGATTTCTGGTCATCTGACAGATTATACATTACTTTCTACTTTCTTGGAATTAATTCTGAGTGTTAGAGGCATGCAGGTGACCTGCAATATTTCTGCAGTTCTGTTTCCCTGATTCTCATCAAGCAACTTGCACTTTTGTCAGTGGAACTGGACATTTCAAAGGCCTCCCAGTTTCTAAAGAACAGGTGCGCTTAGGCTGAGCTGTGGGATTTCAACTAAGAATTTAGAGGTGTGTGGGAGATGAGCCATGCACTGTGCAGCTCCATATTTATCCCTGCTGCTCACTGTGCAGTTTGTCTTCTCTGATTTTTAGTCATTTGGTGGTATATTCATGTTCAGCTAATTTTCCCAGCACGATTTTCAAGCTATTAGGTCTGGGACTTGAACCATGGTTGGCCATGTGGGAGTCCATTACCTTAACCACTACACCACCTGCTGGTTCTTATACCTCATTTTCTTTATCCATTCATCTGCTGATGGGCATTTAGGCTGATTCTGTATCTTGTGAATAGCATTGCAATAAACATCAGAGTGCTGGGGACAGCAGGTGGTGCCGAGGTTAAGGATCCCACATAGCTGTGAGGTCTGAGTCCTGGATTTAGCACCTTGAAAATTATCCTGGGTGCATGTGCATATGAGCCCAAAAGCCAGAGAGGCGAAGGGATTTTGGTGTGGCCATCTCGAGGGGTGATTCTCACTTCGTCTCTCTCTCTGGTGAGCACATGTGCCCTAGGTGCAAACAAAATTGGAGGGCAGATATCTTGAAACATAGTGATTTCCTTTTTTTTTTTTTTTGCTATAGGGCATATGCTCTTGCCAGAGAGACAGACAGAAAGTGCGAAATCAACCTCCAGGGGGTTTGGCCACACCACAATCCTTTCTCTATTCTCCTCTCAGGATTTTGGGCATGCATGCACATGCACCCAGAATGAGTTTTAAGCTGCTGGGTCTGAGACTCAAACTGTGGTAGACTGTGTGAAAGTCAAGCAACATAATCATCATACCATCTGTTGGTCACACTTTTTGATTTCCTTTGCTTTTTAGTAATTCTACTTTAGGAATTCTGAGGAACTGCCACATTTTCCATAATTGCTAGAGTAACTTATATTCCTACCAACAGTGTAAAAATTTTATTTATTTATTTATTTAGAGAGGTGTTTGCTATAGGGCACATTGCTTGCTCAAGACACAGAGAGAGACAGAGAGACAGGAAGCAAGAAATCACCCCCTGGGGGGATGGTCATGCCACAATCCTTTCTCCTCCACTTTCCTCTCAGAATTTTGGGCATGCGTGAACACATGGCTGGAGTGTTTTAAGTCACTGGGTCTGGGACTCAAACTGTGGTTGACCACATGGGAGTCTGGCAATGTAACCATTATGAAATCTGTTGGTCCCAAGTTTTATTCTATTTTTTTAATTCTAAAATTTTCTTTTAAAAAAACATTTGCTATAAGGTGTGTACTATCATTGGAGAGAGACTAGAAGGGGAGAGAGAAAGCATGCCCCAGGAGAATGAGTATACCACAATCCTCTCTCCTCCATCCTCCTTTCAGGATTTTCAGCATGCTTGCACATGCACCTGGTGTGTATTTTCAGCTGCCAGGTCTAGGACTTGAATTGCACAATTGGCCATGTGAGATCCAGCTGCCTTAAACTCTACTCCACCTAGGTGGCCCCCATTTAAAAAAAAATTTTGTATTTTATTACCAAGAGTTTCTGGGTTTTTTTTGAGAGGTTTTTGCTAGAGGGCACATGTGCTCGCCAGACAGAGGGACAGAGAGACAGAAAGTGAGAAATCACCCCCCAGGGGGGATGGCCACGCCACAATCCCTTCTCCTCCGTACTCCTCTTGGGATCTTGGGCATGCACACACATGCGCCTGGTGTGAGTTTTAAGCCACTGGGTCTGGGACATGAACCACGGTCGACTACATGGGAGTCCAGCGGCATAGCCATTACACTAACTGCTGGTCCCGAGTTTCTGGGTTTTGTGAGACTTAAATTTTTTTTTCATTTAACTATATTCATTATTGTTCATCAAATAACTTTTTTTTTTAAGAGAGATTTTTGCTATAGGGTGTGTGGTGGCTGGGGTGGGGAGAGGAGAGGAAGAGAAAGAAATCACAGTCTAGTGGTGATAATTATGCTGCAATCCCTTCTCCATTCTCCTCTTGAGATTTTGGGCATGCATGCACATGCACCTGGTGTGCTTTAGTTTCCCGGTCTAGGACTTGAACTGCAGTTGACTACATGAGAGTTGAGTAACGTAACCATTATGCCATCTGCTGCTCTCATATGAAAGAATTTTTTTTTATCATGATTATTTTAACATCTTTGTCAAATAAGTCTAACATCTCTGTCATCTTGGTATTGGCATCTACCTTAGTCTGTTCAGGCTACTATAACAGAATCCTCAAATCCGAGTTATTTACAAAAGACGGAAATTTCTCATAGTCCTAGTGGCTGGGAAGTCCAAGATCCAGGCACTGGCAGAGGCAGTGTTCAGTCAGTATACTTCCTGGATCATAAATGGGCATATTTTCACTGTGTCCTCACATGGCAGAGGGGCTAGAGAGCTCTCTGGAGCCTTTTTATAGGGTATCAATCCCACTCATGAGGACTCCATCCTCATTACCTAATAACTTCCCAAGGACCCACCTCCTAATACCATCATCTTGAGAGTAAAGTTTCAACATATGAGTTGGGGTGGGGCCACAGATATTCCAGCTACAGCAGGGTCTGTTGCTTGTTTTTTTTTCCATTCAGTTTGAGATTCTCCTGGTTCTTGGGATGACAATTGATTTTCAATTGAAACCTGAATATTTATGTGTTTTAAGACTCTGGGTCTCATTCAAAGTTTCTGCTTTAACT
Organism: Tupaia belangeri chinensis; assembly: GCF_000334495.1. Classification (NCBI taxonomy): domain Eukaryota; kingdom Metazoa; phylum Chordata; class Mammalia; order Scandentia; family Tupaiidae; genus Tupaia; species Tupaia belangeri. The sequence continues at coordinate 5,640,929 of NW_006207133.1, forward strand.
GGTTCTTTCTGGCACTGCTCCTGCCTATTACTACCAAGTGGAGGTGTAAGACCAGGTTGCCTGCTTGGCCTCTGCTGACACCCAGGGGGAGAGGCTCCCCATTATTGCTGGATGGGTTTGGAAGTCCATCTCCCCATATGGTCTCCACTGACACTATGGGCTGGGATAAAAGTCCCAGCTCTTTTTTGGCCTTGGCACCCTCATGGCTGGGATGTTGGGGTGCTCCACTAAGACACATGAGGATAGAAATCCTCACTCAGACCTTGCTGGCATTGTGTAGAATGGGGCCAAAGTTTTTTTTCTCTGTGGTGTTTGGCTGGAGCAATTGTGTTATTATCTGCTAAGGTTTGGGTCTGTGTGTTATAATTTGGTCATGGATGCAATAACATTACATTACCAGCATAGGCTATTACTTCACAGACTGAGGCTGCATGGCAGGATGGATTGTGCCCATAGTCTAAGCCACTCAGGAGGCTGAGATAGGGGAATCTGAATGCAGTGACACTGACTTTAAAAAACAAAACAAAACAGAAACCAAAATGCAGTAGGGGGTGCCTTCCAGAACAAAGGAAGATAACTTGGGGCACACTTGGAATTTAAGTATGCATGTGTAACCTGTAGTGACCTTGTGGCCTGTCTCCACAGCAACTTAGCAACTCTAAGTCTATGTATGTCTGAGTATCTAATAGCCCAGTAGCCCAGTGCATACCTGCATAATTCTATAGCAACCTTATCACGTTACTTCATATGTTAGCCAATCAAAGTATTTAAACGTGTGTATAACCATATTAGCAGGGACAGAGACTAAAATGAATAAATGGAGGGACCCCCCGGAAATTCAGGGCTCAGGCTTTGGATGCGAATTTGCTGAGCCAGTGTTAGCACACTAATTAATCGCTGTTTCCCTGCAAAAGCTTTAGTGTCCTCTCCTTCTCTCTTGCTGAGTATCTTGCAACAAAAGCATTTGGTTCCTTCCTTCAATAATACCTAACTAGTACACAACCTTATACAAATCAATTATATCCACAGTAATTTTTTTTTTTTTGAGAGGTTTTTGCTATAGGGCACATGTGCTCTCCAGAAAGACAGAGACAGAGAGACAGAAAGCAAGAACTCATTCTCCAGGGGGTATGGCCACACCACAACCCCTTCTCCTCCATTCTCTTCTCAGGTCTTGGGCACGCACGCACACGCACCCTGGGTGAGTTTAAGCCACTGGGTCTGGGATTCGAACTGTGGTCAACTACATGGGAGTCCAGCGACACAGCCATTATGCCAACTGCTGGTTCCCCACTGTAATTATTTTATGTATAAAACAATAGTAGTATACAATTTCCAGGAATGTACTGATAATTAAATATGATCCTTTCTGTTAAGTGTTTAGAATAGTGTATGGCACAAAGCAAGCAAGTTATCCTTTTTTTTTTTTTTGAAGAGGTTTTTGCTATAGGGTGCGTGCTCTAGCCAGAAAGACAGAGAGAGACAGATAGAATACAAGAAATCACCCCCAAGGGGGATGGCCATGCCACAATCCCTTCTCCTTCATTCTCCTCTCTGGATCTTGGGCACGCAGCACACACGCCCGGCATGAGTTTAAGCCACCAGGTCTGGGACTCGAACCGCGGTTGTTTACATGGGAGTTCAGCGACATAGACATTACGCTAACTGCTGGTCCTGAGTAAGTTATTGTTTAGTTGGTAAGAACCATTATAATTTGGGCCAGCAGGTGGGGTGGTTAAGGCGCTGGACACTCCCACATGGCCAACCACAGTTCGAGTCCCAGAACTGGTGGCTTGTTTTCTCACATTCCTTCTCTGTGTGTCTGTTTTTCTCTGGTCAAATGAAAATAAATGAATGAATAAATAAAGTTAAATAAATAAATATTTTAAAAAAACACTCTATTTAAAGAACGCATTCTACACTTTGTTAGGTGTATGAAGTAACTCTTCAAAGACAAGAAACTTACAATTTTTGCCACTGGAAAGGGTAACGAGGCGTTAGTTGAACGGAAGAAAAACTTCCCAGTACACAGCCTAGAAAAATCCACTTAATTTGAAACTACTATTGGGGCCAGCAGGTGGCGCGGTGGTTAAGGTGCTGGGCTCCGATAAGGCTGACTGCAGTGTGCTTCCTGGACCTGGCGGTATGCTTCCTTTCTCTCTTTCTGTCTGTCTCTGGTGAGCATGCGTACCCCGTGGCAAATGAAAATAAAAGAAAAATAAAATTAAATAGTCCTTTAAAAATACTACTAGTAATATAAAGCTAGTAATAGTCATAGATGAGGCATCAAAGTAAAACAGACAGGCTTACAGAAAACTTTCATTCTCAATCCATCCCCTATCACAGGCCTACATACGTACTTGGACTTTCCCGTGCCTATTTTCAGATACGAAAGTATTGCTCCCCTACGTCTACGCGAAGACTGCAAGCTCTCCTCATTGTTTGGCACCTGCCTTTTCAGGCATACTCCCGTTGTCAAGCGTATCTCCCATCGGCTGTTCTACAAAGTATAAATACATATGCATAAATAGTCCCGCTCAACGCCCACGCCTCCCCAGGCCCGCGCGCTCCCAGAGCCCCCTTCGCGGGCTGTTTCCGGCAATGCCTGTTCGAAAGCCCAGGCCGAAGCCACGCCCACTCCCCCATCTTGCCCTCCGGACGGGCGGCTGGGCGCCGGGCTCGACGGGCGGCGCCTCAGGCAGCAGGGCGGGCAGCCCGGCCTCCAGCGCGCCGCGGGCCTCGGAGGACCCCAGCGACGGCCTTGGCATAGGACCGGGCGGACGCGGCGGCCGCCAACGG
>NW_006207133.1:5647082-5664572 GCF_000334495.1 Tupaia belangeri chinensis
AACAAGTTATCCTTTTTTTTTTTTTTGAAGAGGTTTTTGCTATAGGGTGCGTGCTCTAGCCAGAAAGACAGAGAGAGACAGATAGAATACAAGAAATCACCCCCAAGGGGGATGGCCATGCCACAATCCCTTCTCCTTCATTCTCCTCTCTGGATCTTGGGCACGCAGCACACACGCCCGGCATGAGTTTAAGCCACCAGGTCTGGGACTCGAACCGCGGTTGTTTACATGGGAGTTCAGCGACATAGACATTACGCTAACTGCTGGTCCTGAGTAAGTTATTGTTTAGTTGGTAAGAACCATTATAATTTGGGCCAGCAGGTGGGGTGGTTAAGGCGCTGGACACTCCCACATGGCCAACCACAGTTCGAGTCCCAGAACTGGTGGCTTGTTTTCTCACATTCCTTCTCTGTGTGTCTGTTTTTCTCTGGTCAAATGAAAATAAATGAATGAATAAATAAAGTTAAATAAATAAATATTTTAAAAAAACACTCTATTTAAAGAACGCATTCTACACTTTGTTAGGTGTATGAAGTAACTCTTCAAAGACAAGAAACTTACAATTTTTGCCACTGGAAAGGGTAACGAGGCGTTAGTTGAACGGAAGAAAAACTTCCCAGTACACAGCCTAGAAAAATCCACTTAATTTGAAACTACTATTGGGGCCAGCAGGTGGCGCGGTGGTTAAGGTGCTGGGCTCCGATAAGGCTGACTGCAGTGTGCTTCCTGGACCTGGCGGTATGCTTCCTTTCTCTCTTTCTGTCTGTCTCTGGTGAGCATGCGTACCCCGTGGCAAATGAAAATAAAAGAAAAATAAAATTAAATAGTCCTTTAAAAATACTACTAGTAATATAAAGCTAGTAATAGTCATAGATGAGGCATCAAAGTAAAACAGACAGGCTTACAGAAAACTTTCATTCTCAATCCATCCCCTATCACAGGCCTACATACGTACTTGGACTTTCCCGTGCCTATTTTCAGATACGAAAGTATTGCTCCCCTACGTCTACGCGAAGACTGCAAGCTCTCCTCATTGTTTGGCACCTGCCTTTTCAGGCATACTCCCGTTGTCAAGCGTATCTCCCATCGGCTGTTCTACAAAGTATAAATACATATGCATAAATAGTCCCGCTCAACGCCCACGCCTCCCCAGGCCCGCGCGCTCCCAGAGCCCCCTTCGCGGGCTGTTTCCGGCAATGCCTGTTCGAAAGCCCAGGCCGAAGCCACGCCCACTCCCCCATCTTGCCCTCCGGACGGGCGGCTGGGCGCCGGGCTCGACGGGCGGCGCCTCAGGCAGCAGGGCGGGCAGCCCGGCCTCCAGCGCGCCGCGGGCCTCGGAGGACCCCAGCGACGGCCTTGGCATAGGACCGGGCGGACGCGGCGGCCGCAACGGGCTCTGAGAGTGATTACGCTGGTTGTCCGCGGGAAGCGTTTCTCTGGTCTGGCTGATTGTGGTGCAGCGGGCACCATGTCTGTGAGCGAGATTTTCGTGGAGCTGCAGGGCTTTTTGGCTGCCGAGCAGGACATCCGAGAGGCGAGCCCCCTCCCCATCCCCTTTCCCTTTACTTGCCCATCGGGCCACATCTCCCGGTCCTCCTCCTCCGTCTCTCAGTCGCGGGCGGTGGGGACGCCTTCGAGGGTGGATTGCTTCCCCTGTAGTTTCAGGTTAGGGTACGCTCTCACGCCCCAGGTTACAACTATCTGTCTTAATTTCCTGTGTTCGAGTCTCAGCTTCTCAGCATTATCTTCCTCATCTGACAAGTGTCACTTTTCTTCCTTTTCTGCACTTGTTAATGTCCAAGACTTGGTTAGCGCCTGGGACTCAGCCGCCGTGCATTTCGTGTATTCGTTGTTGGTGTTAAAAGCTGTGACCCCTTTCTGCCCACCACAGTTAGGATAAACATCCAGACTCGTCTGTGGCCTATGTGATCTCTCTCCACTCTCGTTTTATACTATCTCTTTTTCTATATTGTGTTCAATTTCCTTTTTGTTTTTTCTAGTGCGCCAAAACAGTTTCCGGCGTCAGGACTCTTGCACTTACTGTTTGCTTTTCTCGGTCCCGTTAGTTTCTTGGTTATCTTTCATCACCGTCCTCAGTCTAAATGATCACATTATGGTTCCTAGTAGCATGTTAACTTTTTTTTTTTTATTTGTGTGGCGATTACTATTTTTAAAAAGATGTTTCATTTCCTCCATTATGTACTAAATTGCGAGGGGAAACGACTGTTTTCTTGCCTCCCCTGTAGTTCACAGTACCTGACCTATGAATGTACTCAGTGAATTTTGCAAAATGAATTGATGAAAAATAACCAATCTTTGTATTGCATTTAACTTTTTATTTTACAAGTTGCATTCGTATATGTCATCTATTTTAATTTTTATAGTGTCCCAGTTAGATACTTAGCTATGGTGGGTCACTTTTATCCTTTAAAGGCTATCAGAGAAAATAAGTGGAAAGTCAGATTTCAAACCTGATTTTTTTTTCCAGCAAGTTCCGTTCTTGTGAAGCTCATTAGTGTTTTGAGTGTGTGTGCAAAGTTGTGATACAGACCAGATATGCCGTTTAGTGCTTGTGATAATGAGTTTATGATAATAATTATGTTGACTTTATCTGAGTTTATGATAATAATTATGTTGAATTTATCTGATTTTAATTTTTAACTCTCTTTAGGAAATCCGAAAAGTTGTACAGAGTTTAGAACAAACGGCCCGAGAGATTTTAACTCTACTGCAAGGGGTTCATCAGGGTGCTGGGTTTCAGGACAGTAAGTTCTTTATATTCGCTTTTGATTTTGAATGTTTTTTCCCAATTTATCTGCCTCTTTAGCAAGTTATTTCCTGCGTAGAAGACATGTTAAGTCTGTGTCATTTTATTATGAAAATGCCCATTATGCTTGGTGAATAAAAGCTAGAAAAGTAGATGATTTTGTTATTTTATAGGTTTATAGTAATCTTTCTGTTTTGGTTGATTTTTTTTTTTTCCATTTCCACACAATGTGGGTTAAATAGGGATGTTTCTATTGTGATAGAATTCTGATAATAATTACAGTTGTTGAATAACAACAACTTAGTGAATCTAGTAACTTTTATTTGGCTTGCGTGTGTGTGTGTGTGTGTGTGTGTGTGTGTGTGTGTGTGTTTGATTCTAACAAATTAGTGATTGAATACCTTTTAATATGCGTTTGTAGATATGAAGTGATTGCTATATGGTGTTCTTAAATTAACGTATTTATAGTCAGTCTCCTGAATGAAAATCAAGTATGTCAAATGTAGGTATGTAACCTTCATTGTCCAGATGCAATTAGTATAGCTAAAATAATTGAGATATATTTTTAGATAAAGAATGATACAGTGATGTAATTTTTTGTGATGATAAGGAATTGGTAATCCTTATTGAATAATTGTTAAAGGCTCTTACTGGCCACATATGGGAGCTACAAGCAGTCTAATTTTAGACATCCTCTGAAGACTGAATAGGAGTAACAGCTATTGTTTTCTACCAATACGTTTCCTGAGGTATTCCCCAAAACATCAGTTTTTGTTTATTTTTCAGTATGGTTAATCAATAGAGAACCTAAAGATGGGAATTTAGATCCAGGTTGAAATGCAGAGATGTGTGCACTTGGTTGTGAGATTTCTTTGAAAAGTTGATTAATTTTCAGATAGACTACAAGATGATAAGCAAAAACTATATTTGGAATTTGTGAGTTTTTTATTATTGTGTTTGGTTATCTTTTTTTTTTTTTTTTGAGAGGTTTTTCACGATACGGCACGTGCGCTCGCCAGACAGACAGAGAGAGACAGAGAGACAGCAAGCGAGAAATCACCCCCCAGAGGGGATGGCCACACCGCAATCCCTTCTTCTCCATTCTCCTCTCGGGATCTTGGGCACGTACGCACACGCGCCCGGCGTGGGTTTTAAGCCACCGGGTCCGGGATGCAAACCGCTTTCGACTACGTAGGAGTCCAGCGACATAGCCATTACACTAATTGCTGGTTCCCGTATTTGGTTGTCTTTTGTAATCAGTTCCAAAGAGGTGTTTGAAAGCTCGAGAACATTTTGGAACAGTAAAAACACATCTAACGTCTTTGAAGACCAAGTTCCCAGCTGAACAGTATTACAGGTTAGTAAGAAAAGTATCATTTTCTAATGTTAAAATATATATATATGTATATATATATGTATATACTGAACGTTTGCTTACAACTAGGTAAAAATTTCTCTACATAGAAGAAACAACAAAAAGCAAAAGAAAGTGATAATGGTGGTGATAAATGGGTGATTTTATCTTTCTTTTTCTTTCAAGTTTCTTGGGTCAGCAGGTGGCATGGACATGAAGGTGGCTGGATCCCACATGGCTAACCTCACTGTTTGAGTCCTAGACATGGGAGCTTGGAAATCACACTGGGCATGTATGCATGTGTTACTGAAATCCCAAGAGGAGAATGGAGGAGAAGGGACTACAGGGGGGGCCACCCCCCTCATCGGGTAATTCTCATTCTCTCTCTCTCTCTCTCTCTCTCTAGCAAGCATATGTGCCCTATGGCAAAAAAAGAAAAAATGTTTAAGAACCATATATTACTTTTGTAATATAGTCATAAAAAATATTTTTAAAAGTCAGTTATTCATAGGGTGTGTGTGCTCACCAGAGAGAGAGACAGAGAGAGGGAGAGAGGGAGGGAGGGTAGGAGGGAGAGAAAGAGAAATTAAAGGGGATGGCCATGTTGTAATCCCTTCTCCTCCATTCTCCTGGGATCTTGGGCACACACACCTGTCTGGGGTGTTTCGAGCCACCGAGTCTGAGACTCAAACTGCAATTGGCCATGTTGGAGTACAACCATGTAACTACTATATTCTGGGAGCCATCTATTGACCCCCAAAATAACTTTTTGTCGTATTGCAGTTTCTTGTGAAATTGGATGAACTATATATTATAAAGGTTATGGGATTAGGTGACAGTATATATATTTGAGTCCATTTGTTTGTTACTATAACTGAATAGTTCAGACTGGTTAATTTTTCTTTCCTTTTTTTGGTAGAGGTTTTTTTGCTTTAGAACATGTGCGCTCGCCGGAAAAACAGAGAGAGACAGAAAGGGAGAAATCAACCCCCTGCCTGGGTTGGGGGGATGGCCACGCCGCAGTTCATTTTCCTTGATTCTTCTCTTGGGATCTTGGGCACACATGCACATGTACCTGGCGTGAGTTTTAAGCCGCTGGGTCCAGGACTTGAACTGCGGTTAACTACGTGGCAGTCCAGTGACTTAACTTACGTCATCTGTTGGTCCTAGACTGGGTAATTTTTCATTAATAAAATTTTATTACCTCACAGTTCTGAAGTTCCAAGGTTGAGGAGCTGTGGCCGGTGAGGGCATTTTTGATGGTGGAGATGCTGTGGAATATAGAGGTGGCGCAGGACATCATGCAGCAAGAGGACAACAATGTTAGCAGCTCTGGTCTCTCTCCCTTTTATAAAGCCACCAGGATTCAATCCTGGGGGGAAGTCCCACTCGAATGACCTTACTAATTCTTTCTTTCTTTCTTTATTTTTTGAGAGGTTTTCGCTTATAGGGCGCGTGCACTCGCCAGACAGACAGAGAGAGAGAGACAGAAAGCGAGAAATCACCCCCTGGGGGGATGGTCACGCTGCAATCCCTTCTCCATTCTCCTCTCGGGATCTTGGGCATGCACACACACGCGCCCAGCGTGAGTTCTAAACCACTGGGTCCAGGACTCGAACCACGGTCAACTATGTGGGAATCCAGCGACATAACCATTACGCTAACTGCTGGTTCCCTAATTCTTTATTTTTTTAAAGAATTATTTAATTTTATTTATTTACTTATTTAAATTTGACCAGAGGGGAACAGAGAACAGAGTGATTGAATGAGTGAGTGAGAGGATGAGAAAGCAAGCCGCCAGATCCAGGACTCGAACTGTGGTTGGCCATGTGGGAATCCTGTGCCCTTAACCACCATAGCACCTATGACCTGACTTGACTAATCCTAATTATCTATGAGAGTTTCCCCTCTTTTCCCCAGCATTATTACCATCGTTTTAGGGTTTTGGTTCAAGTTTCTACCCTCTTGATCCACCAGTATCCAAATTTTTTTTTTTTTTTTTTTTTTTTTAAAGGTTTATTTATTCTATGGCAGATGGGGGTGGGGGAGATAAGCACCCTCAGATGAGGTCCCCGTGTTGTGATATAGCCCTAACCAGGCAGGATCCCAGTTGTGTGCCCAGTGTGGACAGAGAGACCTTGGGGCACAAACAGAGACCTTTGCATGTGGCTTCAGCATTGTAGTGTGTTGTGTTACTGACACACCACTGCAGCTGTTTATTTATTCTATGGCAGATGGGGGTGGGGGAGATAAGCACCCTCAGATGAGGTCCCCGTGTTGTGATATAGCCCTAACCAGGCAGGATCCCAGTTGTGTGCCCAGTGTGGACAGAGAGACCTTGGGGCACAAACAGAGACCTTTGCATGTGGCTTCAGCATTGTAGTGTGTTGTGTTACTGACACACCACTGCAGCTGGCCCCAGTTATGAATTTTAATTTTTTTCAGTATCATTGTTATTGATTAAACTTTTGAGGCATAATTGCCTTTGTCATGTATAATCTTCAATTGTGAATTTTTATATTTATCAAAATTGGACCACGCTTTTCATGAATTAAACTTGTGGTAAATATATGTTACATTTGAACTTGTAAAAACATTTTTTTTTGGTAACAAGTCTTGCCATGTTGCGATCCTCCTGCTTTGCCCTCCCAGCTGGGACATGCCCCCATACCTTCAGACAGGCTCTTGCTGTGTTGTCCAGGCCAGCCTGGAGCTCAAAAGCCTCCATGTCACTGGCATTATAGGTGCATGCCATTATGCCTAGCCTTTAGGTTGGACTGGAAATCAAACCTGGGCCTTCCATGTGATTCCTGCCTGTGGAGCATAGCTTCTTAGCAGTGTGTGTCACAGTGCCTGGGCCGTGAACTTGTAAAATATATACTAACTCCATTTAACATACTGATTGTTTAATTACTTTTGGCACGTTCTATGTTTTGGGATGTCACATAAGATTTTAACTGAGAAAGGGCCATTTCTTTTATTTTTTGGGAGAGGTTTTTGTTATAGGGCGTGTGTGCTTGCCAGAAAGACAGACAGAGAGACAGAAAGTGAAAAATCACCCCCTGGGGGGTTGGCCATGCTGCAATCCCTTCTCCTCCATTCTTCTCTTGGGATCTTGAGCACACGCACCCGGCATGAGTTTAAGCCACCGGGTCCAGGACTCGAACCGTGATCAACCACATGGGAGTCCAGTGACATAGCCATTATGCCAACTGCTGGTCCCTCTTAGCTGTTTTAACATAACTACTAAACTCATTTTTCTGAAGGTCCCTAACCTCACAGCCTAAATGTGCTTGCTTTCATGCAGATTTCACGAGCACTGGAGGTTTGTGTTGCAACGCTTGGTCTTCTTGGCAGCATTTGTTGTGTATTTGGAAACAGAAACACTAGTGACTCGAGAAGCAGTTACAGAAATTCTTGGCAGTAAGTGTGGTCATTCGTGGTATCTGCTGTATCAGGCATGACTGCTTTGTTTTTGGTGGGAGGGACTGTTGTTTCTACTTTTTACTTATCAAATGGAACTAAATAGAAAACCAGTTTCTTAAAAAAACAAAAACTAAAGATGTGCAATGGCGTGCTCATTTGTGCTTTGGCATTTACTTTAGACTTTTTAATTTGTTGATTGATTGTGTGGTGTGTGTGTGTGAGGCACATTTTAGACAGGTTCTCCCTGTTGGTGATTTATTACTATTTCTAGCTCTCGAGTAACTGGCACTATTGATGTATGCCACCATGGCCAGCTCTTTTGGACAGGGTTTTGATACATTGTCCATGCTGTTCATGAACTTGCCACCCTTCTGCCTCAGCCACCTGAAGAGCTGGGACTCCAGGTGCACGCCACTGCACTTGGCTGTTTGGGTGGACTGAGAATTGAACCTGGGCCTCCCATGTGGCCTTATCCTGCCAAGCAGCAATGTCCAGCATATGCTGACCCGCTTTCAAAATTTAATGTTCAAAAATTTCAAGTGAATAAAAAAGTTGAAAGAAAGTGCAATGAGCACTTGCTTACAACCCACTTAATCTTTCACTTGTTAACGTTTCACCATATCTGCTTGGTCTCATGGTACGCATGCATATGTACCATTTGGAAGCTAGTTGCAGTTACTTTGACTTCTCCCTTAAATGCTTCAGTATATGTCTTCTAACAAGAAGAACATTCACTGATGTAACTAGAGACCATTCTTGCTGGTATTACTTTCTGAAAGAAAAGTAGAAGGAAAAATTGAATTTTGCTCAAGAGCTTAAAATTTACAATAATTTGCAATAAAGTCTAGTTTCCAAAGATGTGAATACATTAGGACACCAGTTTTTGAAAGATTCATCCTTTCTTCATTCACTTTTAGAGAAAATTTGTAAATACATTATCTATTTTTCAATAGGCTTAACTTAGATTTAGATGATGATTTTGTCCTTGTTTTGTTCTGTTTTTTTTTTTAGTTGAGCCAGATCGGGAGAAAGGATTTCATCTGGATGTTGAAGACTATCTTTCAGGAGTTTTAATTCTTGCTAGTGAACTGGTAAGAAGCTCAGTAATTTCTTGTTTTTTAAAGTGGTTGCTAAAATTAAGGATGTCTGAATTACTTTCTAAGCTGCAGGTCATCAGATAGTCACTGACTGTGCACTGTATACGTTATAATTTATTGGGATCAGACAAATGCCAGTTTATATGGTGGGGTGGCTGGGCATTTTTACTAATTAATGTGTGAATGTTTTTTTTTTTTTCCATAATTATTTAATTTTATTTACTCATTCATTTATTATTTTTAATTTGACCACAGAGAGACAGAGAGAAAGAGAAACAGAAAGTGAGAAAGGAAGTCACCAGATCTGGGACTCGAACTGTGGTCAGCCATGTGGAAGTGTCCAGCGTCTTAACCACTACGCCACTTGCTGGTCCCAATGTGTGAATGTTTAAAAGATGATGGGGCCAGCAGGTGGCGTGGTGGTTAAGTTGCTGGACAATCCCACATAGCTGATCACAGTTCAAGTCTTGGACCTGGTGCCTTACTTTCTCACTTTCCTCCCCTCTATCACTCCCTATCTGATCAAATTAAATGCATAAAAAAAAGTTAAATAAAATAATTCTTAAAAAAGAGTAAATAAAATTAATTTTTTTTTTACATTTCTTAAAGGATTATTTTATTTAACTCTATTTATTTATTTTTATTTGATCAGAGAGGGACAAAGAGAGAGAAGGGATGGGGGGCAAAGTGAGAAAGCAAGCTGCCAGATCTGGAACTCGAACTAAGGTCGGCCACTTTGAGAGTCCAGAGCCCTTAACCAGTACACCACCTGCTGGCTCCCAAATAAATAATTCTTATTTTTTTAAAAGAATTATTTAACTTATTTCGTTATTTCTTTTAATTTGCCCGGAGAGGGATGGGACAGGGGGAGTGAAGATTGAAAGCCAGCCGTCAGATCTGGGACTTGAACCGCGGTTGGCCATGTGAGAGTCCAGGGCCCTTAACCACCACACCACCTGCTGGCTCCATAAATATTTTAAAAGAAAAAAAAAAAGATGACAATATACGGTTTTTATTTTTTTTTTTTGAGAGGTTTTTGCTATAGGGCATGTGCACTTGTCAAAAAGACAGAGACAGAAAACGAGAAATGACCACCCAGAGGGGATGGCCACTGCGCAGTTCCTTCTCTTCCATTCTCTTCTTGGGATCTTGGGCACGCATGCACGCCCATGCGCGCCCAGCTTGAGTTGAAGCCACTGTCTCTGGAATTCAAACCGTGGTTGATTACTTGGGAGTCCAGTGACATAGCCATTATGCCATCTGCTGGTCCCGACAGTATACTTTTCTTTTAGAAGAGTAGCAAGACACATGTTCCTAGTAACTATTAATTCATGTAGTCTTTTTTTTTTTTTTTAAGTATCTATTGTATTTATTATTATTTTAAGTTTGCCATAGATCACGTGTTCATGAGAGACCGAGAGAGCGAGCGAGAGAGAGCGAGAAAATGAGATTTCCAGCCACCAGGTCTGGACCTTAAACCACAGTCAGGCATGTGGGAATCCCATACCTTAACCACCATGTCACCTGCTGGCCCTTCATGTAGTCATTTTGAAGAACAGTTTCCTTATACAACTAAGTTATCCTTTATCCTCTTAATCTCTTGGGACATTATCCTGTAAAATAATTATGAAGAAGAAAGAGAATGGACCAGCAGGTGGCATGGGTGTTAAGGTGACTGGATTCCACCTGGCCGACTATATGGTTTGAGTCTTGGACCTGGTGGTTTGATTCCTGAATGCGGTGGCTTGAAAATCACACTGGGTGCATGTGGGTGTGTGTGTGTACATTCCCCAAATCCCTAGAAGAGAATGGAGAAGAGACTGTGGTGTGGCCATCTCCAAAACACACTCAAATGTGTATGCCTTATAGCAAACCAAGAAAACAAAAACAAAAGCTTATATTGGAGACTGTATAGGAGAGGGTGGATGGTGGAAAGTGAAAGGGAGAGGTTCAGGAAAAAAATACATATTACACAAGAATGGACAGTTACATGCTCAGGATGTATATGATAATGTCTTTGACTTGATTGACTTGCAGTGCACGCGTGCTTTGAAAAACCATATTGTATGCTATAAAGACACAAAGATTAAGAAAGAAAAAGGACTTTGAGTAGTAAAGTAGGTGTGTGACAGAGACTGTACAGCCTACAGTGGTGAAGATATTTCCTGTCTGGCTCCATAAGAAAAAGTGTGCCTGTTCTTAATCTAGTAGAAAGCAGCCTGGGGTGGTTTGATGATTTCCTCTTCGCCCTTGGCTTCTAGCTTGTAGCTTCTCTCTCATTCCAGAGCTATGCTCTGGCTCTGACCATTCATATCTTCATTCCACCCAGAAGGAGGAGGAAATCCAGAAAGAGGCAAAGGACATTTTTTAAAAGCTGTACATAATAGCTTTTGCTTAATATTCTAATGCCTTGTTTGTATGGGAGGAATGAAGTCTATCACGTTGAGCATGTGTGCAGTGAAAGTTTGAAGAATTCTCAGTAAACAGAAGAAAGAAAAATTGAGGAAGTATCACTGAGGAAGATGGGGAGAATGGAGACTGGGAGGCTGTACACTGGCAGGCTATACACTTGCCTCAGTTGTGGGAGACTCATGACTAGAAAATTTGAAGCACCTCATTGGTGGTAGTTGTTAAGTATGAGGTGTCTTTAAGACCGCATGTGTTGGGATTGCTATTAAAGGAGCAGTTTAGAGAAGCTTGGAAGAGGTAAGATTTTATGGAGAAGGGGGCTCTTGTGTTGGGGTGAAATAAATCCCATCTGTCCTGCTTTAATTTTAGCTTACTGCCTGTCTCTGTGTTAATGGTTGTAGGTGACTGGAGTTGCAGGTCAGTAAGTAGATTCTAGAAAAGGGCTCAGTTGGCCTCGATTCAAAGAAACAGAACTGTGGTTACTCTGCCATTTCATTATTCTGTATGAACGAGTTGTAAGGTTGAGACTTGCATGATTTAGCACACTTTACTGCACAATAGTGTGAGAACTTAGAGACGTTTTAGGGGATGTTAATATATGAAACCCTCATTTGGTAGCACGTGTCATTTTCACGGAGAGTCTTTCCGAGAACCTCCTGTTTTATCTGTGTGTACAATGTGCCCTGAGATAGAACATTAGTGTAGCTGTGGAGGCCTGTGCTTTTTCTAGTGAGTGGGAGGAAGCCATGCTATAAGGGGCCATGTTGTAACACACCCTTTTCTCTTTTTTTAGTCAAGACTGTCTGTCAACAGTGTGACTGCTGGAGACTATGCCCGGCCCCTCCATATCTCCACCTTTATCAATGAGCTGGATTCTGGGTTCCGCCTTCTCAACCTGAAAAACGACTCCCTGAGGAAGCGTTATGATGGCTTGAAGTATGACGTGAAGAAAGTAGAGGAGGTGGTCTACGATCTCTCCATCCGGGGCTTCAATAAGGAGACGGCAGCAGCTTGTGTTGACAAATAGGAGGCTCTCCTGGCTCCTGGCTGTGCTGAGCTCAGCGGTTTGCCAGGGAGGGCCGAGCACAGAGTGCCTCGTTTGGTAGTTAGGATGCCCAGTTGCTAAACACTGCGCTTTATTTTCTTAACCAGTTGTGTGGTGTGAAAATCAGAATTGAAACACTTTTTTGGAGGTAAAAAATTAGCCTTTACATGGACAGAATTTTTGTTGTTGTTGCAGTGAATTTGCTCTGTAATTCAGTGTACTTCAGTTTTGTTAAAAGTATAAATGTCAGTCTCTTGGTAAAGTTCTTTTCTTGCTTACCCTGACTGTTGCTGTATTGATCGACAAGTTCATAGTATTGGTTGTGATTCTTTCAGATGTGAAAGTTTGATGTTTTCTATATCCAAGTTAGCCATTTATACCCAGGTGTAGCCTGGGTAGAGTATAAAAATAGATCATTAAAAAGAATGGTTACCAAGCAAGGAAAACTTATATTTTTCTTTCCTTATAGCCGTGGAAGTAAATCTCACATTGAATTTTTTTGCCAGAGGAGTTACAGCCCTGGATTCACTCTCACTGCCATTAAAACAAAGATGAAATGACACAGTCAAGCTCAACAGATTATTCTGGAAAGCTTTTATGTTAAAGGGTTTTAGTAACACCTCTCATTTGGTTCTGCTGGGTGGGGGGTAGGACTTAGTATTTTCAAATGCTCTGCTTTTTGATGTTGCCTGATTGTGCAGTTGCAGCAACAAAAAGTCTTCATACTCATCTTGATCTAACATTTCATATGACCTGTTCCTAAACTTCAAAATGTTTTCCTAACAGCCAGCTAGACTGTTTGTTCTGAGTGGGCAAAGTTGTCCACTTGAGTTAAATAGCAATACTCCCTGACTGGTATGTTCTTAGAGAACAGTGCTATACTTTGTCTATTGATAGAAGAAAGCTAAAACCTAGGATTAAAAAAAGTTCGTCTGGGACCAGCAGTTAGCATAATGGCTATGTCGCTGGACTCCCATGTAGTCGACCATGGTTCCAGTACCAGAACTGGTGGCTTAAAACTCATGCTGGGCGCGTGTGCATGTGTGCCCAAGATCCCAAGGGGAGAATGGAGAAGGGATTGAGGCGTGGCCATTCTCTCTGGGGGGTGATTTCTCGCTTTCTGTCTGTCTGTCTCTGTCTGGTGAGCACACACGCCCTATAGCAAAAACCTCTTCAAAAAAAAAAAAGTTCGTCTGATCTTTTTTTTTTCCCGTAGTAAATTTGTGATTCTTGATGGCTGTCCCGGTAGTCATGTTTTAAAGTTATAGTATGGGGTAAGTTGTGTAAATTTTATTGGCACCTGTCCCTTTCCCATTTTCAGATAGTACTAAGAACACTTGCCAGGTAACTCTTGCTCTTAAGTTGCAATTGTTAAAATGCTGACTTTAATCCACAGTTATTTGGTGTCCACTGAAAGAAAGGTGCTACATTTCTAGAATAATAAGAACTATTTAGAAGGATCACCTTTTCTTGATTATTACCAGTTTGGGCCTCCTGTTTGTACGACTCTTCAGCGTTGTCCTCACAGCTTTTGTCAGGCCAACTTAAAGGCTGACTACATTTTCTGTTATGAGGAAAAATGTAGACATAGGTGCATGAGTTGCTGTGCACTGTTGGGTTTTAGAATAGTTTTCTTGACAGCTGTTTTCTGTGGTGAGTTTGTAGAAAAAGAAAAAGGTGTTAGGTTTTTAAAAGTGCCTGGGATGGTCACTTAAAATGTGATTTAATAGTACTGCCTGGTTTGTGCATAAAATGCCTTTTAATAACATAATCAGACATAGGCACAGTGAGTTTGGTGGTAGTTTTGCCTCTCGGTATTGACTTTGCTTGAGGATCTTAGAGTTGTTGATTTTAGTTTTAACAAATGCAATTTAAGTATAGGAGCACATTTTGGTCTTGTAATTTCAATAGGGAATTTAGAAGTGTCATGTTTATAATTATTCAGTTGTGTTTGTGGTTGGCTTGTTACAAAGCAATAAAAAAACCTTTTTTTTGGACTTTTTGTAACTTAATGTGCTGCTGTGATAACTATTGTATATAGAGAGTAAATACTGAGTATTTTTTGGAGCCCCAGAAGACCAGGAGTGATATGCACATACTGTTCTGTAATGGTTACACTCACCAAGACCCTTAGGGTTCTGTACTGTAAAGTGCAGGTGACATTTGTGTGGTCTACCTTGATTGGGGACTTCAAAGTATTTTAACTGAAGATATTGAGAAACTGGCACTGGCTTTAGTAAACCAGAATTACTATTTTCAGCTTTAGAAAATCAAGCAGGTTAGGGCGAGTAGACATGAATTAGAGGATTCTTTTGTATAGCTTTATTTATAAGAAGAGGACAATCAGCCATGAATTTGGTGAAATTTATTCTTAATACCTGAATAGTATGAGTGATGCTTAAGAGAAGTTAATAAAAAAGGAAATTCTTGGCAGTGCTATGAGATCTTAAACAGGTAGATAAAGAGATGAAACAGACCCACACTCCGTTACTGGCATAGTTTCATAATTGCATACTCAGAAATTGTCTTGCTTGTGTCCTGGTCTGGACTGCATTATTTGTCCCTCTTTAGGGACAAAAATAATCTGTCCCTAGATAAAGCATGATTACTATGCCTGACACCAAAATAAGAATTTTCTTGAGCTTTAAATAATTTATTTTCTTGAGCTTTAAATAATTTATTTTCTTGATATCTTTTTTTTGTGGGGGAGGAGAGGTTTTTGCTACAGGGCACGTGCGCCCGCCAGACAGACAGACTTTTCTTGGTATCTAATTGGGACCAGCAGTTAGCGTAATGGCTATGTCGCTGGACTCCCATGTAGTTGACCACGGTTCACGTCCTGGACCCAGTGCCCTAAAACTCACGCCGGGTGCGTGTGCGTGCGTGCCCAAGATCCCGAGAGGAGTATGGAGGAGAAGGGATTGTTGTGTGGCCATCCCCTCTGGGGGGTGATTTCTCACTTTCTGTCTCTCTGTGTCTGTCCGGCAAGTGCACACACCCTATAGCAAAAACCTCTCAAAAAAAACCCAAAAACACAAAAAACAAAAACTCAATGAGGTAGCTACTACTGTTTCTCCCATTTTAGATATGGCTTGCAGAAGACAATTTATGTGATAGGAGTTTATAGCTGTGAAATGGAAGAACTGTGATTCAAACTCAGTTGCTCTGCCCTGACTTTCACATACACTGTTTTTTCTTGATTCTCTTCCGTGGAATCACTCCATAGCCTGACAAGGCAAAAATCAAATCCACAAGTAGTTGATAGTACACAGTGCATGTAGAACTTTAGGCTAGCTGCAGTTTGTTATAAAATTAGCATAACTAAGTGAGAGGTATAATAGGTATACAACTGAACCTGCATGGGAAAGGCCCTGGGTTTGTCCTGGCACTTCTGTAAGCATGCCAGACACTCACATGCCCATGATCCAGGCTGGCTGAGACTGGGGTGGATCATGGCTTAAAAACCTTGTTGGGAGTTGCTGTCTTTTTTTTTGGAGAGGTTTTTGCTATAGGGCATGTGCACTTGCCAGAGAGACAGAGAGAAAGCGAGAAATCACCCCCCAGGGGGGATGGCCATACTGCAATCCCTTCTCAATTCTCCTCTCGGGATCTTGGGCATGCACACACACGTGCCTGGCCTGAGTTTAAGCCACCAGGTATGGGACTCGAACTGCGGTTGACTACATGGGATTCAGTGACGTAGCCCTTACGCTAACTGCTGGTCCTGAGAATTACTGTCTTTCTCTTTCTGTCTCTCACTTTCACTTTCTCTCTGGGAAGAAATAAATGAATAAACTTAAAATCAGTGGGGGACTTTACTTCTTGTCCTCAAGATGTTTTAGATCTAGTTGTAGGTGAGAGAGTGGTAACAAAAGAATACAAAAAACAAAAACTCAATGAGGTAGCTACTACTGTTTCTCCCATTTTAGATATGGCTTGCAGAAGACAATTTATGTGATAGGAGTTTATAGCTGTGAAATGGAAGAACTGTGATTCAAACTCAGTTGCTCTGCCCTGACTTTCACATACACTGTTTTTTCTTGATTCTCTTCCGTGGAATCACTCCATAGCCTGACAAGGCAAAAATCAAATCCACAAGTAGTTGATAGTACACAGTGCATGTAGAACTTTAGGCTAGCTGCAGTTTGTTATAAAATTAGCATAACTAAGTGAGAGGTATAATAGGTATACAACTGAACCTGCATGGGAAAGGCCCTGGGTTTGTCCTGGCACTTCTGTAAGCATGCCAGACACTCACATGCCCATGATCCAGGCTGGCTGAGACTGGGGTGGATCATGGCTTAAAAACCTTGTTGGGAGTTGCTGTCTTTTTTTTTGGAGAGGTTTTTGCTATAGGGCATGTGCACTTGCCAGAGAGACAGAGAGAAAGCGAGAAATCACCCCCCAGGGGGGATGGCCATACTGCAATCCCTTCTCAATTCTCCTCTCGGGATCTTGGGCATGCACACACACGTGCCTGGCCTGAGTTTAAGCCACCAGGTATGGGACTCGAACTGCGGTTGACTACATGGGATTCAGTGACGTAGCCCTTACGCTAACTGCTGGTCCTGAGAATTACTGTCTTTCTCTTTCTGTCTCTCACTTTCACTTTCTCTCTGGGAAGAAATAAATGAATAAACTTAAAATCAGTGGGGGACTTTACTTCTTGTCCTCAAGATGTTTTAGATCTAGTTGTAGGTGAGAGAGTGGTAACAAAAGAATAAACAAGTAGGTTAAATATTAATATTTGAATGCCTGGTATTTTTTATATATATATATATATGTCCAAGACTCAGACCATGGTCAACTATGTGGGAGTCCAGTACCTTAACCATCATGCCACCTGCTGGCTCCTGTTTTATATATATTTAACAGCTTTATTAAAGCAAATTTTATGTATGAAATTGACTCAAATACATGATACAGTGACTTAATTTACCATGTGGTAGAACTATCCCCATAAATCAGTCTTAGATTATTGTTATTTTTTAAAGAATTATCTTACCTTTATTTTAATTTGACCAGAGGTGGGGGGGGGGTAGGGAGGGGGGGAAGGAGAGAGAGAGAGAAAGCCACCAGGTCTGGGACTCGAACTGTGGTCAGCCATCTGGGAGTCTTGTGCATTTAACCACCATGCCACCTATTGGCCCCTCTTAGATTATTTTTATCTCCCAAATCATCTCTGCTCCCACTGCCAACTCTAGGCAACCACTGATCTATCTGTAAGTTTACCTTTTCTGGACATTTCAGACAAATGGAATCTGTACATGATATCTTATATGACTTTTTACTTAGCATGATTCTTTTTTTATAATTATTTATTTTTTATTTATTCATTCATTTTTTTTTTTTTTTAATTTGACCAGAGAGCGACAGAGGGTGAGAGTGAGAG
>NW_006207133.1:5664917-5667460 GCF_000334495.1 Tupaia belangeri chinensis
CCCAAGCCCCGCTCTCCACAGCTTAAGCTTCAGCTCTTCTCCCTGACTCGTGATTTGTTTGTTTGTTTTTTGTTTTTATTTTATTTTTTATTTATTCATTTGTTGATTTTTTTTTAATTTGACCAGAGAGAGACAGAGGGTGAGAGTGAGAGAGAGAGAGGAAGTGAGTAAGCAAGCCACCAGGTCCAGGACTCGAACCCCAGTCAGCCATGTGGGAGTGTCCAGCGCCTTAACCACCACGCCACCTGCTGGTCCCCGATATATATATTTTTAATATTACGTGAGAGACAGGCATCTCCAACAGGGCCTTCAGGCTGTGATCCACCTATAGCCTCAGTCAGCCCAGATCACAGGCACATGCACATGTGTGCCCCATGTGTACAAGAGTGCTTTGGGATGTGAACCAGGGACCTTCCCAAGCAGGGCCAGCTTTGCAGAGCATTGTGTTATGTCTGTGCCACTAGCTGGCTCCAGCATAATGTTTTAAGGTTAATTTGTGTTATGGCATTTTACAGTGCGTCCTTTTTTATTGCTAAGTTGTAGTCCTCTGTATGGACATTCCACATCCTATTACATATTCTTCAGATGAAGATTAAAGGTTCCACTTTTTGACTGTTACAAATAATACAGTTCTGAACATAGTGTGCAAGTCTGTGTGTGAGTGTATGGTTTTCATTTCTTTTAAGTATACACTTAGGAGTCTGGCCAAAATAGTAATTTTTAAAAAGTTGCCTGATAGCACATACAATTGCTAGAGAGAAAGAGAGAGAAATCCCCTCAATATAGTGTGGTCATGCCACGTCCCTTCTCCATTTCTCCAACCTGTTGGGATTTGGAGCGCGTACACACATATGTCCAGCATATTTTTCAGGTTGTTGTAGCCAGGATTTGAACACAGTTGGCCACGTGGGATCCAGCTCTCTTAACCACTGGCCTATGGGTCTAGCCTCCAAAATGTTAATTTTATGTTTAGCTTTTTTTAAAAAAAATATTTCCTTAGAGAAGCACCCTCGACAAGGTCATCACTGTGACCCTTCCTTGCCACTGTAGCCAGCCAGGATCACAGTCATGCTGGCATGTTCAGGCAGACCTGGGAAGTGAACCTGGAGCCTTCTCATATGGTCTCTAGCACTGCACAGTGGCTCCTCCACCACCTGTGCCACTGTGGCTGAACCTGTTTAGCTTTTTAAGAACTGTCAACTTATTTTCCAAAGTGGCTACCCCATTTTATATTTTCTACTTTAACCAGAAATTTAAATTGAAAACAGTAATAGACAAGATGCTGTAATAACTGTAATAACAGTACTAGGTAACTTGCAAACAGTTGCTGTAGGAATTTAGAACTAGTTCATAAAAGGATTATGATAAGCATAGAACTAGAAGGTCTTTTAGGCTGGGGAGAATGATTGAAATCAAAGCAAAAATGTATCACGTCTATTTTTTCCCATGAATTAAAATATTTAAAAATTTTACATATTTAATCACTGTATATCATTATAGCTTGTAAAATGAATTTTCCCAGGATGAATACATTGCATATTAGTCCAATTAAAGATATTGTACATATTATCATCAATAGATAATTCTCCATTTTTGTGTCCCTTAAATGTTTTGCTTCTTTTCCCCCTTGATTTCCTTCTCCTCACCCTTCCCCATTTCCAAACCTCTTTCTACACTGTCTCTAGTATCCACAGTTGTTCTCTATGCTTTTATATCCTAATCTTCCGGTTTCTGCCACAGAGAGTGGACATTCGGTCTATACTAGATGGGGACATACAATGTCTCTCTTTCATAGCTCCTACACTGTTGATAGGAATGTAGGTTGGTATAGCCAGTAGAGATCTGTATGTAGGTTCCTCAAAGACCTACAGATATAACTATCTAGGATCCAGCAAGAGGATAGGAATACTCTCAGAAAAGTACTTGCACGTCCATGTTTATTGTTTCATTGTTCACAGTTACTAAGACATGGAATCAACCTAAAATGTCCATAAGTAGGTGAATGACTGGAAAAAGTGTGGCACATATGTACTATAGAATATTACTTGGCTATAAAAAACAAGATCCTGGCATTTGATATAAAGTGGATGAATATAGAAGATTTAGTGCTTTTGAAGTGAAACAAGCCAGACTGAAAGGGAGATATTGAATGTATCATATTTAATTGGGATGGAGTTGTCATCCATCTGAATGGAGGGGAAAATCTGACAAGGTTGGATTATTGCATTTAGAAATGCCTGAGTTCAGAAGTTAAAGAATTTGAACTCTGAATGATAGACATTGGAGGACTAGCATATATGTGTGTATATATTTATATATATGTATATATCTATATATATTTATATCTGTATAAATATAAACCTATGAATACATATCTATATATGTATTTTATTTATATATGTTTTATATATATAATTTTTAAAAATTATTTTATTTAACTTTATTTATTATTTATTCATTTATTTATTTCAATTTGGCCAGAGAGGGACAGAGTGAGAGAGAGAGAGAAAGTGAAAAAGCAAGGTGCCAGGTCCAGGACTCCA
>NW_006207133.1:5667585-5702670 GCF_000334495.1 Tupaia belangeri chinensis
TTTTTTTTTTTAAAGGGGGGAGAGAACAGCTTTGGAATCAGTCCTAGTTTTGCATCCTGTCTTTTTTTATGTTACTAGTGGGGTGAGACCAAAGGCAGGGAGACCTATGAGCAAGCTCTCATCATCTCTGAGGTTACAAGGATCAGGCCAGGTAGCTGGTGATGAGCATGTTGGGAAGATGAGTAGTTCAGTTTTGCATGTGTTGAGTTTACTGTGACAGGGAGACATGTACTGATGGGGGTACCTTTTGGACTAGAACTTCAATCAAAGGCTGGAGATGAGGGAATCCTTAGGTCCAGTGGCTATTTGAACTTGTGACTATTAGGAGGGGAAGTGAGTGAACAAAGTGGAGAGGTGAGTACCAGGAGTCAACCTACAGAGTCCAAGAGGATTGATGACTTTTGAGGAGATGAATGAAAAGCCAGCGACTCTGTCTTGGTCTGCCTAAGCAGGAGCTGGGACCCATATGTATGGATGTGTGGTACTTGTTCCTACTGTATCCTACTGTACTAGAAATCCTTCACTTAGTATGAAGACTTTAAAGTGTTTGACCGAAGGAAAACCTGTGAATACGTGTAAAGATAGGCTTATTAGAAAAAAGTAACAAAGGAAGCACTTTATTTACTTTGACCCTTACATGATTATTCGTGGTCATCTGGTGTCAATTAATATTAATTAACATTTACCTGCAGCCATCTGCTCTGGCTAGAATTCTGCGTTCTTCCATTGTAGCTGTGTGTTTTCATGACAGCATGTTGGCCTCGCTAGCTGGACACACCAGCTGGACTTGTCAGCAAGAACAGTCCAGAAGTCAGAAAAGATGGCACCTCAGTTTCCTCTGTCATGTCCCTGTTGTCAGACTTCACATTGAAAAACCTGTTGTTACTCCCTCCAACAATGGAAGTGAAGCCTGACCATTTCTCATGGTTGGGAAAAGCAAAGGGCAGTGTGTATGTGTGTGTTTGCTTTCTAGAGGAAGACTGCAAGACTTATCCTATAAGGGGTTGTCTTGGGAGCACAGTCAATGGGTTGGGCTCTTCTATTTTAATAGCAGTCAGACCCAGAAACTGGTACAATACAACTATGACAAACTCTTAATCCTCATTGTTAGAAACCAGTAAACTTTTGGGCTTTATGTATTTGCGTACAGAAGAGACCCCGGTTCTTTTCCTTTAACGATGTCTTCTAGCAGCACATTTTATGTTGCCCCAATTTTATGAAGCCAGTATTATTATGACTTAAGAAGCTCTAGAGGGTGCATACGCTCTTGAGAGAAAGAGAGAGGGTGTACACATACCACTTAATGTGTGGTCATGCCTCAATCCTTTTCCCTCCAGTTTTCCTTCCTCTAAGTAAAGGATTTCTAGTATAGTAGTAGCAAGTACCACACATCCAAAATCCTGTCAGGATTTTGGGCACACATGCACATCTGCCCAACATTTTTTTAAGCTACTGATGCTGGAATTTGAACCACAGTGGGATCCAGCTCCATGTGGGATCCAGCTTCAAAAGCACATGGCTTACCTACTGCACTATCAGGCAGGCCCTAATATATATAGTTAAGTTTATTTTTTTCCATGGGGTAGTACACTAAAAAGTTCTGATGCCGTAATTCACTTCTAGCCTCCGCCAGCCTGGGGCATGGGCGCATGTGTGCCCAGCATATCAGAGAAACTGCCAGATGCAAATCCGGGACATTATCATGTGGGTCATCCTTGCAGAGCATCATGTTTTACTCCATGCCAGTGTCTGGTTCCCAACTCTGGCATTACTAAAATAAACATAGAGTTAGAAATTCCTATGAAATTAGAAGAATTTTTTTTTGAGAGTTTTTTTTTTTTTTTTTACTATAGGGCACATGTGCTCGTCAGACAGGGAGCGAGAAATCCTGTGCCCCCCCCTCCCCCCCACCCCTGGGCGATGACCATGCCGCAATCCCTTCTCCTCCATTCTCCTCTACGGGTCTTGGGCACACACACACGTGCCCGGCGTGAGTTTAAGCCACCAGGTCCGGGACTCGAACGAACTGCAGTTGACTACATGGGAATCCAGCTTCATAGCCATTATGCCAACTGCTGGTCCCAAATTAGAAATTTTTGTGCTTTCTGGTTAGTCAAAGTATTTTACATGCATCAGATTATCTGACTTTCGGAGCTGCCCTCTGACCCTTTCTCTGTGAGGCCCAAACTCAGGATTGAGGCCCAGACAGATTGAGAAAAGGTGTTCCCACGGATGTCACTAATTTTCCTCTTCAGCCAGTCCTTCTTTGCCTTCATCCATTTGCATGTTGGTGGCTTGCTCTCTAGCCTTTGAGTTCTGATCAGCAATTGGACTCCTCAGTGTCAAGTGTTCAAAATCTTGTGCTGTTGTGGAAAACAGTCTGGTGAGTCCTCAAGAGTGTTACACAGAGTTACCATGTAACTAGCCACACTCCTAGGGATATACCTAGGAGAATTGGAAACCTATGGCCACATAAAAACACCAGTGTTCATAGCAGCATCGACAGTAGTCAGAAGGTGGCTAGATGTCCATCAACAATGAATGGACAAACAGCATGTGATATATCCATGCAGTGGAATATTTGCCAATAAAAAAGAAGTACTGACTCACGATAGAACAAAAATGACCCTTGTTATGCTAAGTGAAAAAAGCCAATCACTAAAGACCACAGCTTCTTATACAGTACTACAGTTATAGTGGGCTTCTGCCTTGGCAGGAAGAAGGGTGGGAAGGACTACAGAGGAGACATTTGCGAAGAGCTGAAGGACTGCAAATACTTAGATAGATGGCAGATTTGGATCAGGACTTGTGCCCATTCTGGTGTCTAGGCTGGAACTAGCTATGGTACTTTCCTAGAGCGATGGGGAGAGGTCACTTGGTTTTTTTTTAAAGAATTATTTTATTTAACTTTATTTATTTATACACTTTTTAATTTGACCAGAGAGAAAGAGAAAATGAGAAAGTGAGCCATCAGGTTCAGGACTTGAACCGTAGTCACCCATGTGGGAATCCAGCGCCTTTAACCACCATGACATCTGCTGCCCCCGGGAAGAGGTCACTTGTATGTATCATGGAGAGACTTGGAGAAAGCCTGGGGTAAGGCTTGTATGCAGCTTTGCTGACTTTGGGCCACACAATTTGGGCTGCCCTTGCTTCTGTTAACTGGGGAACCAATGCGGAACAGCCACATAAGTTCTGTAGTGCAGAGACAGTATCTTTGACACAGTGGGATGGCCTCTATATACTACCCGTGGGGCATGTGGTAACTTCTTGATTGTTACAGCCTTTAGTTGCAAGAATGTTAAACCACAGAGAAGGCATGTATTGGAAAGATAGAAAGCAGTTCAACAAAGTTATGCAGGTGCTTATTTACTGCACTTTAAAAAAATTATTAAATACACATAAAATTCACCAAGTTTAACCATTTTTTAGTGAACAGTTCTGTGACACTGTGCATTCACATTATAGTACAACCTTCATCACCATTCATCTTCACAGCATTTTCATCTTCTCTAACTGAAATTCTGTACCCATTAAACAATGATCCCCTACTGCCCCTCCCCCTTTTCCTGGCAGCTTTCATTCTGATTTCTGTCTCTGAGTTTGATTACTTTGGGTAATTTAGGAGGAATCATACAGCATGTGTCTTTTTGTGACTGGCTTATTTCACTTAGTCCTCACACTCAGTCTTCTCCTGGGGAGAGGATGGCTCCTAGGGTGGCCCTTGGACTGCTGCATGGGTTATGGTGGCCAGGCCTAAGGAGGAGGAGGGTCTGGTGCTGCCTGCTGGCCAGCTGGACTTTCTGCCCTACAACCCTCCCAAAGACTGGCTTCTGGAGTGGCTCATGGTTGGTTTGTAAGTCTGGAGGATTAATACAATCTAAAAAGATCACAATAGAGGCTGTGCCTTGAAGTATAGGCTGTATGAGATAGGTAGATAATAAATTACTTGAATCTTTCCATTTATTTATCTATTCATTTATTTATGAGGTTTTTGCCTTAGGGTTCGTGCAGTTGCTGGAGAGAGAGAGAGAAGAGATAGTGGAAAAGAGAAATCATCCCTCAGGAGGATGGCCACACCACAATCCCTTTTCCATTATCCTCCCAGGATCTTGAGCATGCACACATATGCACCAGGTGTGATTTTCAAGCCACTGAATTCAGAACTTGAATTGTGGTCGACCATGTGGGAGTCCAGCAGTGTAACTGCTATGCTATGTATGGGCCCCAAATCTTTCCCTTTATTGATCAATTTTTCAGAATAATAAATTAGAGCCTACTGTGGTCGTATTCCCTCCAAATCCATATGTTGGGATTTGGTTGTATTATAAAGGTATTAAGAGGAGACTTAATCCAATTGTGATGTTGAAAGGTGGAACCTTTGAGAAGTGATTAGGCCTCAGAGTGTGACCCCCAAAACTGAGCCCTGGGAGGTTTATAAGGAGAGAGACTGAGACTGGAACAGAGATGCATGGACACAGAGACATGTTCTGCTCTGTGGGTTGTTGCTTCCCACCACGTTGTGATGCCTTGTACTCCCCTTAGCAAGAAAGCCCTCACCTGATGTGGCCCCTGGGCCTTGGCCCTCCAAACTTTGAGCTTAATAAATTATTATCTTAAATTACCCAGATTCAGGTGTTTTCTGTTATTAGCACAGAATGAACTAAAATAGTGTCCTTATAACCCCCAAAAATGACCAGTTAGATTTCCTCTCTACTTTTTCTCTTCACTCTTAAAACAAACAAAAAAACCCCCCAAAGAAATGGCCTTATTGAGGTATAATTAGAATAAAATTCACTAGTTTTTTTCTTTTTTTTTTTTTTGCTAGTGAGTGCATGTGCTCATAAAGGGGGACGAGAATGCACCCCCTCCATGGGGAGTGGTCATGCTGTAATTGCTTCTCCATTTCTCCCTTCTTTTGGAATTTTGGACACACACACTTATATACCTGGCATGATTCTCAAGCTGCCAGCTCTGAGGCTTGAACTATATGGTCAGCCGTGTGGGCTCTAGCTGCCTTAACCACCAGGCCACAGGACAGCCCTGGAAAAGGATTTTGAAAAAATTCACATTAGTATGAAAAAATTGTACATCTGTTTAAAAGAGTAAAATTATTATCAAAATTGTGGTTTAAGATTGGCAGTGTGCCCTGGTGGTTAAGGAAGCCGGATCCCACATGGATGACAGTGATTTGAATCCTGGCTCTGGAAGCTTGGAAAACACATTGGGGTGTGTGGGTATATGCCCAAAATTCCTGCATGGGTGGAGAAATAGAGAAGGGAATGCGGCATGACCATGCTCCACTGGGGAGTACTTTTTCTGTCTTTCTTTCTGGTGAGTACATACTCTTTGCTCCCTGTCCCTCATAGTGGTTTCAAGGAATCAGGGCCTAAATGTTTATCAAAACCTAAAAAGAACAAAATACAGGCTGTACCTTGAAATATAGTCTGCACAGGAAAGGCAGATAACTACTTGATTCTTTCCTCTTAATTATAAGTTTTCAGAAAAACAAATTGGTGCCTGCTATGGCTGTGTCCCCCCAAATCTGTGTGTTGGAAATCATGCACTCTGTCTTGTAACACTATCACAGATGAGAGTTTCCAGGGCCCTAGGAAGGTGCTTCCCCACTCCCCTCTCTTGCACATGCCTTCTGGCAACTTAAAAAAAACTTTTCAGGGGGCCAGTAGGTGGTGGACTCTCACGTGGCCGACCGCAGTTCTAGTTCTGGATCTGGTGGTTTGAAACTCATGCTGGGTGCATGTGCATGTTGCCCAAACTCAAGAGGAGAGTGGAGGAGAAGGGACTGTGGCCTTGCCATCCCCCCTGTGGGGTTATTTCTCACTTTATGTCTCTGTCTGGTGAGTACATGCACTCTAGCAAAAAACCTCTCTCCAAAAAATATTCAACTCTGGGGACCAGCAGTTAGCATAATGGCCATGTCGCTGGACTCCCACGTAGTCGACTGCAGTTCAAGTCCTGGACCTGGTGGTTTAAACTCACGCTGGGCGTGTGTGCGTGTATGCCCAAGATCCTGAGAGGAGAATGAAGGAGAAGGGATTGCGGCATGGCCATCTCCCCTGGGGGGTGATTTCTCGCTTTCTATCTCTCTGTCTCTGTCTGTCTGGTGAGCGCACGCGCCCTACAGCAAAACAAACAAACAAACAAACAAAAAAAACCCTCTCCAAAAAAATATTCAACTCTGTACATTTCAGGTGAGATAAAACATTTTATAGGATGATTCATTTTCAGTTATAACTTATTTTAAAACATTTTTCTTTTTAAGATTTTGCCATAAGTCACATGTCCTTGCTGAAGAGAGAGAGACACACACACACAGAGGGACAGTGAGAAATTGGCCCCCTTGGGTAAACAGCCATGCCACAATCCCTTCTCCTCCATTCTCCTCTCAGGATTCTGGGCATGCATGTACACGTCCGTGGCATGATTTTCAAGCTACTGGCTCTGGGGCTCAGACTGCAGCCAGTCATGTGAGACTGAGACTAGTGCCTTAACCACCATGTGACCCACTGGCCCCAGTTTTCAATGATAACTTTAAGGACGTAGAATATTTCTACCTACTCTAAGAGCTCCTTTGGGCCCCTTTGCTGTCACTCCCTTCTCCCAATATCAGCCCCTGGAAACCACTGATATTCTTTGTCACTGTAATTTTGCCTTTTCTAGAATTCATGTAAATGGAGTCACACACCATGTAGTCTTATGTATCTGGCTTATTTCACTTAGCATAATATGTTTGAGTTTGTCCACGTTTTGAGTATATCAGTAGTTTGTTCCTCTTTCATTGCTGAGTAGATGCCTTTGTATGAATATACGCCAATTATTTATCTATTCACTAGTAGATGGATATTTGGATTGTTTCTAGGTTTTGGATATTTGACTAGTGCTGCTATAAGCATTCCCACACAGGGCTCTGTGTTAATGTGGTTTTATTTATCTTGGATAAATACCTAGGAATGAGATTGCTGATTCATATGAGAAATGTATGTTTTTAAGAAACTCCCAAAATGTTTTCCAAAATGTCTATACTATTTCGATTCTCACTGACCAACTAGTAATATATGTTCTGTCAAGTGTATAGCTAGATAAAATTTAAAAATGTATTCCTCAAAAACTTAAAAAAATAGGAAATCTTCATTTCTCTTTTTTCCCTGAAATCACTAGTTTTTAGGAGCCATGAAGGTGTCTTTTTTTGAAGGCCCACCCCTTGCCTCTCCTCTTTTTGAATGATATTACTTTGGTGTTACGGGGTCTTTCAGGATTCCAGTCCAATTCCATGATTGTTTTTTGTAATTCTGTGAAGACTGTCTCTGGTAATTTGATTGGGATTGCATTAAATTTGTAGGTTACTTTGGGTAGAATTGACATTTTTATTATATTAATCATTCCATTTTTTGTATCATTTTCAATTTCTTTTTAAAGTTTTTCATAGATTTCCTTGTAGAAGTCTTTCACTTCTTTGGTTTGGTTTATTTCTAGGTATCTTATATTTTTTGTGGCTATTGTAAATGGGATTGAATTTTTCAGTTTTATCTCAGTATGCTCATTTTTGGTGTATAGAAATGCTATAGATTTTTGGATGTCGACTTTATATCCTGCCACTTTACTGTATTCATTTATCACTTCCAGGAGTATTTTTTTTTTTTGTAGATTTTTTTGGATTTTCTGTGTATATAATCATGTCATCTACAAATAGAGATATTTTCACTTCTTTCTCTATTCAAATGCCTTTTAACTTTATTCTCTTGTCTAATTGCATTGGCTAGGACTTCTATTGGGTTCTTGGATAAGTCATAATGCATTCTTGCATGGAAAAACATAGAAAAGTATGTCATAACTTTCTTGACAACCTAAAGTCTATTGAAAAGAAATGGAGAAAGTAGTCAGCCTTGTTTTGTTCCAGTTTTTAGTGGAAAAGCTTTTAGTTTTTCCCATTCAGTACGTTGTTAGCAAGGGTTTTTCTTTTTCTTTTTCTTTTTTTGAGAGGTTTTTGCTATAGGGCATGTGTGCTTGCCAGAAAGACAGAGAGAGAGAGAGAGATAGAAAGCAAGAAATCACCACCCCCCCAGGGGGGATGGCCATGCCACAATCTTTTCTCCTTCATTCTCCTCTTGGGATCTTGGGCATGCACACACATGCGCCCAGCGTGAGTTTAAGCCACCAGGTCCGGGACTTAAACCGCGATCGACTACATGGGAATCCAGGGATATAGCCATTATGCCAAGTGAGGGTCCCATCTATGGGTTTTTCATGTTTGACTTAAAAAATATATCTTATTTAGCTTTATTTATATATTTGTTTATTTAATTTGACCAGAGAGGACAGAGCAAGAGAGTGAGAGAGAGGGGAAGTGAGAAAGCAAGCCACCAGGTTCAGGGCTCAAACCACAGTTGGCCATGTGGGAGTCCAATGCCCCTAACCACCACTCCACTTGCCGGCCCCTCCTGTATAACTTATTGTGTTGAAAAATGTCACTTGTGGGGAACCAACAGGTGGCATGGTGTTTAAGATGCTGGAGATTTCCACATGGCCAACCATGGTTCAAGTACTGGATCTGGTGGCTTGCTTTCTCACTTTCTCTCTCTGTGGTCAAATTAAAATAAATAAATGAATAAATAAAATTAAAAAAGAAAAATGTCACTTGTATGCTGATTTTGCTGAGAGTCTTAATCATGAAGGGATGTTGTATTTTATCAAATGTCTTTTCTGCATCAGTTGATATGATCATATGGTTTTTATCTTTCTTTCTGTTAATATATTGTATTACATTTATAGTTTTGCATGTTGAACCAACCATGCATCCCTGCAATAAGGCCTACTTGGTCATGGTGTAATCTTTTTAATGTGTCATTGGATACAATTTGCTAGTAATGTGTTGAGAATTTTTGCACCTAATATTCATCATAGATATTGTTCTGTAGTGTTTTTTTTGGTTTGTTTTTCCTTGTCTGTTTTGGGGATCAGGGTGATGAAGGCTTCATAGAATGAATTTGGGAGGGTTCCTTCCTTTCAGATCTTTAGAAATAGTCTGAGCAGTATAGGGGTTAGCTCTTCTTTAAAATTTTTTTCTAATTTAGAAGTAAAGCCATTGGGACCTGGACTTTTCTTTGTGGGAGGCTATTTATTACTGATTCAATCTCATTGCTTGTTACTGGTCTATTCAGGCTTTCTATGTCTTCCTGATTCAATCTTGGTAGATTATATATGTCCAGAAATGTGTCCATCTCATCCAGATTTTCTTGTTTGTTGGCGTACAGTCACTTGTATGATTTTTTGTATTTCTGTTATGATATTGCCAGCCGTATTGCTGATTAGGTTTATCTGATTCCTTTCTCTGTTCTTAATTAGTCTAGCTGACAGTGTGTCAATCTTATTTATCTTTTCAAAGAACCAGCTTTGGGTTTCATTTCCTTTCTGTATAGTTCACTTATTCTCTCTTTCATCTATTTCTGGTCTAACCTTTATTATTTCTCTTCTCTTTTTTTTTCTCCCAAGTTTTCTGAGGTGTGTTGTTAGGTTGGCTATTTGCCACCTTTCAGTTTTTTTCTTGTGAGCACTAATCGCTATGAACGTCTCCCTTTATGATTGCTTTTGTTATGTCCCATGCACCATTATTTCTTATATCCTACTATCCAACTATTTATACCCATGTATCTTAGTTTGTAATGCTTTCAAAGGACTGCTTCCAATGATATTAACATTAAATCTGCTGAATGTGGTTTAGAATTCCTTTATGATTCTTTTCTGTCCTGAGGATATATTCAACTAGAGATACACAATTAAAAGGCTGGCTTTAACAGTCCTTGAAATAATTTTTCTCTCTGTTGTTAGGCTGTAAAGTTAATATACTCTAAGGCTCACTAGTTTCAGCTTGATTGTGATTATTAGGATGGCTATGCTTATGTTTTTTTTAAGATAAATAAATGATTTATTTGGCTCATGATTCTAGTGGCTGCCAAGTGCAAAGGCATGTGGCTGGCATCAGGCTGCATCACAACCTGGCCAATAGCAGAGGAGGGCAAGCACCTGCCAAGAGAGAGGAAACCAAATTCCCTACTTCCTCTGTTTGTCCTTCCATATCCCCAGTCAATTGGATGGTGCCCTTTCATTAGGCTTCACCTCCTAAAGGTCACAGCGCCTCCCAGAACCAGGACACTGGGGTCCAAGTTTCCACAACAGGAGTCCTTGTGGTATAAACCATTTTCCAAACCATACCCTCCACATAATGGAAGATAATAAATCTTGAGATTTTGTAATAAAATGGAAAACCATTTACGATACAATGTTGTGTGAAAAAAATGGGATATACACTGATGTGAACACTTAATACAGTAGGTGTTTCTGAGATGCCATCAGCATGTGGAGTCAGCTGGGAAGCGGAACACCTGCAGCTCTGTTCTCCCTTCTCCCCACTCTACTCTCTTCAGCAGCCCCATGGAAGTTACTTTCTCTAGTCACAAAGGGAGGCTAGCCTTACAAACTGCCTTGTTTCCCATTAATCTAAGAGGGTCATGGTTTGAGAAAATGATCTGCCAGCCTATGTCTACAGAGCCCTTTGACAATCTTGCTCCTGAAGTCGAAGAGTTTTCTTCCCATCACCTGACTTGGTTCCAGTAGGAGCTGGTGGGTCAGGGTGCTGCAGGGGTGGAGAGGGTCCATGCGACCTACTGGGGCATGGCTACTTGCTGGATTCTTGTCCTCAGCCTCACCTCTACCAGAGGGACCAAGCCCTTGAAAACCACTGTGGATGGGCAGTGCCCACTTTCTTTTTACCATCCTTGCAGTCAGCACCATTTCTCTGCCCCTTCAATGGGCTTTATGGACCACCAGCAGCAGCTCCCAAGGTTACCAGTACTCATTTTCAGTGGGGAACAAGCTGATCTTTCCTTACATGTGAGATAGGCATAAAAAGAAGACTAGAAGGAAAGCAGAAGTGTTAACAGCGATGATACTTAGTGAGGTTATAGGAGACTTTCTCTTCCTTCTGTTCATTTTTTTTTTATTTTTACTTTTTCAATAATGAGCGTATGTGACTTTTAAAATTGGAGAAAAGAAAGAAGAGGGACTCAGAGAGGTTAGCTAATTAGCCCAAGGTGGCACTTGCTGTTTACTCACATATAGGTACCTGGGCCTCAGGGACACTGGTTGTTTTCTGGAGCCCAAGCCCAGGGAGGAGGAACACTTACCAATGACTTATACTGATCTTACTCAATCTCTTGACCCTTCTTGGGAGAGAAATATAGGTGAGGTCAGTGTAGCATTGTCATTACTCTGTGTTCTGCCCACACTCACGATAAGAGGGAGAGTTTAAACATTGTGTTTCTTTTTTTTCTTTTTTAAAGTTTATTTTTAAACTTTAAAGTTTAAAAGTTTAAAGTTTATTTCTCCCATGAGAGAGAGAAGACAGCACTCCCAAAAGGAATTTCCCACAATAATCCACTCCCAGCCTCAGCCTGCTATAAAGCCTCTTCACCTTGCTTTCTAGACCAGCAGAAACTCACATCTGGTATGTATAGGAACATGGGATGTGAAC
Source organism: Tupaia belangeri chinensis (assembly GCF_000334495.1). NCBI lineage: Eukaryota > Metazoa > Chordata > Mammalia > Scandentia > Tupaiidae > Tupaia > Tupaia belangeri. The sequence continues at coordinate 5,679,134 of NW_006207133.1, forward strand.
CTGGGACCTTCTCATATGGCTTCAGTATCACTGAGCATTGCATTACTGCTGCATGTCTGCAGTTGGCCTAAGCTTTGTGTTTCTTGCTAGCTAGCTGAAGATGACTATTTCCTGTGTCCTGTGGGCAGGACTGGCTATGTAAATTGTGGCACTCAGTGCAGAATGAAAATATGGAATGCCATTTTCAAAAACTACAAGGGTTTTGAGATAATGGCAGTGGAACTTTAAGCCAAACATGGGGCCCTTCTAAGTGTGGCTTGGACATCCATGCAGACTTCGCTTGTGGACACTTATCTCTATACCCCTGTAAGCCATGCCCCCAGGGAAGGGAAGCCAGGGGATGCTTAGAAGGCAGAAAGAGATAGCTGACTTAAGCTGAGAGGGGAGGAATGGAAGAGAGAGAGCCCTCCCCACTTGCTGCCAAGACTCTGTGGCTAGTTTGGAATCCAAACTAGTCTTGTTTGAGACAGTAAGGAGGTACGGGACTCAAGTTCTATTCTCCATTAGCATAAACAGGAATGAATTATTTCTCTTCTGTGGGTCTCAGTTTCCTTATTAGCACAATGAGGGATGTGGAATTGATCTCTAAAGTCTCTACCAGCTCATGAAACATTCTGTAATTCAAATTTTCAGTGCTTGTGTAACTGATGTGACAGCAGCTCTAAATGTGTTTATGAGGTCCTGAGCAGCTTTGTCGAAGGAGTGGTTTAGAGCTATTACACAGAAATATAATAGTGGCCTTGGGGGTGGTGACAATGGTTAAAGGACAACGAGAGAGACAGCACAACAGATATTAGGATCCATACCTCCCATACTCTAATATGGAAGTCATCTTTTTCTTTTTTCATTATTATTATTATTTATCATTTATTTATTTACATTCATTCACTGTACATCATTACAGCATACAAAATGAGATTTTTCCATCCAGAATACACTGTATATTGGCTCAATCAAGCACATCAACATATGTGTTATCATCAACAAGTAATTTCTGATTTCTTGTTTCCTGTATATTTTGCCTTTTTCCCATTCTTGATTCCCTGTCACCTTCTGCCATCTCCCACCCTCCTCCCACACTGTCTCTGTCGTCTATTGTTGCTTTCTTTTTTTTTCTTTCAAGAGTTTTTTGCTATATGATGTGTGTGCTTGCCAGACAGACAGAGACAGAGAGACAGAAAGCGAGAAATCGTCCCCAAGGGGGGATGGCCACACGGCAATCCCTTCTCCTCCTTTCTCCTCTTGGGATCTTGGGCACACATGCACATGCGCCCGGCGTGAGTTTTAAGCCACCAGGGCCGAGATGCAAACCGCAGTCGACGACGTGGGAGTCCAGCGACATAGCCATTACGCTAACTGCTGGTCCATCTATTGTTGCTTTCTGTGCCTTTCCCGCCAACATATTGTTGTTTCACTAAATATCTTAATTAATCTAAATATTTTCAATAGCAAGCACAGCTGATAAATACAAATCCATGAACACAAGTCTGACTTTAGGCATAAAGCTCAATGAGCAGAATGAACATACTATAAAGGAACACCAAGCTGGGGCTATATAGCTTACTGCAGTCATCAAGTAGGTATTTTTAATGCCTTTTTTTAATTTAAAGAAAAATAGTTTTCATTTTTTTTCTGAAACTTTTTAAACTTAATTTATATTCATTCCCTAAGCATCGTCACAGCATACAAAATGTGATTTCCCATCCATAATATACTGCATAGTGGCTTAATCATGCATGTTATCATAAAAAATTTTCCACTTCTAGTTATATATATATAACTAATATATATATATATTCCCTATTTCTGACCCTCTGTACTTTCCCACCCTCTTCTCACACTATCTCTGGTGTCTACAGTAGTCTTCCATTCTTTTTTCCCCCACATTGTATTGATCACACCATTTCTTAAATAATCTAACTACTTTCTTTTTTTTTTTTAATTTTTATTTTTATTATCATTATAATCTTCTTTATATTACATTGGATTACATATAACTTTACATTGTATTACATTGTTTTTTCAAAAGGGAATGCCACGCATGTCAGTCAGTACAGAGACATTAATCTCCCCACTTCAACATTCCATATCTTTTCTGTTTTCCCCAATCATTATTTTTATTATTCTAATTATTTTTATAAAACAGTCAATTGCTATTTCTCGTTTTGCTTGTAAAAATACTTTGCCCATCATGAAATACTTCTCAGACCAATCCAGTTGAGAATACTATACATGTCATCATCAACAGTTAATAACCCCTATCTGTTTCTCACTAACGTCCTGTCTCTCTATTGTTCACTTGCTATCTTTCTCTATCCTCTTCTCTTCACTTACCCCATTCCACACTGTCCTATTCTCATTAAGTACCTTCACTGTGTTTATGTCCTCCGAATTTTTGCTCTCTATTATAGAGTGCGGATAGTCGGTATATATTGAGTGGATACATACAATATCTTTCTTTCATAGCCTGGCTTACTTCACTCAGCAATAGATCCTCCGTATCTGACCATTTTCTATCAAATTCCAGGGTCTTGTTATTTTTTATGGCTGAGTAGTATTCCATAGAGTATATATACCACACTTTTCCAATCCATTCATCAGTTTGTGGACATTTAGGTTGGTTCCATGTCTTGGCAATTGTGAATAATGCTGCAATAAACATGGATGTGCAAGCACTTTTCTGACTGAGCGTTCTCCTGTCTTTTGGGTAAATACCCAGAAGTGGGATTGCTGGATCAAATGGTAGTTCTATTTGTAGATCTTTGAGGAACCTCCATATTGTTCTCCACAGTGGTTGAACTAGTTTACATTCCCACCAACAGTGTAGGAGGGTTCCCTTTTCACCACATCCCCGCCAACACTTATCACTTTTTATATTCTTAATCTTTGCCATTCTGACAGGGGTTAGGTGGTATCTCATTGTGGTTTTTATCTGCATTTCCCTTATGATGAGGGATGTCGAGCATTTCCTCATATGCTTTTTGGCTGTTCGTATGTCTTCCTTAGAGAGACTTTTGTTCAGCTCACTTTCCCATCTTTTAATCGGGTTAATCATTTTTTTTCGCATAAGGCACTTGAGTTCCCTATGTATTCTCGTTATCAGTCCCTTGTCTGAGGCATATTTAACAAAAATATTTTCCCATTCTGAGGGTTGTCGGTTCACACTTGTTACTGTGTCCTTTGCTGTGCAGAAACTTCTTAGTCTAATATAGTCCCACTTGTCTATTTTAGGGATTATTGCCTGTGCTTTGGGAGTCTTATTTAAGAAGTCTTTGCCTACTCCAATGTCTCCCAGAGTTTCCCCAGCATTTTCCACAAGTAGTTTTATTGTCTGAGGTCTTAGGTTCAGATCTTTGATCCATTTTGAGTTGACTGTTGTTAATGGTGAAAGATGGGGGTTCAGTTTCATCTTTCTGCAGGTGGATACCCAGTTTTTCCAGCACCATTTACTAAAGAGGTTTTCCTTTTCCCAATGGATTGACTGATATCCTTTGTCAAAGATCAGTTGGCTATAAGCTTTGGGAGTTATTTCTGGGGTCTCTATTCTCTTCCATTGGTCCACATGTCTGTTTTTATGCCAATACCATGCTGTTTTGATGACCACAGCTTTATAGTATATCTTGGGATCAGGGAGTGATATGCCTCCTACTCCATTCTTCTTACGCAGGATTGCTTTTGCAATACGAGGTCTTTTATGGTTCCAGACAAATTCTATAATTGTCTTTTCTAGATCTCTGAAGAATATCTCTGGTATTTTGATTGGAATTGCATTAAACATGTAGATTAATTTGGGTAGAATTGCCATTTTGATTATGTTAATTCTACCAATCCAGGAGCATGGGATGTCCTTCCACTTTTTTATGTCACTTTCAATGTCTTTTTTAAGATTCTCGTAGTTTTCTTTATAAAGGTCTTTGACTTTCTTAGTTAGGTTTATCCCTAGATATCTTATACATCTTGTGGCTACGGTGAAAGGGATTCCTTTCTTCAGCTCTGCTTCATTCAACTTGTTGTTCATAAATAGAAATGCTATAGATTTTTGGATATTGATTTTGTATCCTGCCACCTTACTGTATTCACTTATTACTTCAAGCAGTTTTTTCATGGATACCTTTGGGTCTTCTAAGTATACCATCATGTCATCTGCAAATAAAGATATTTTCAACTCTTCTTTGCCTATTCGAATGCCTTTAATACTGTTCTCTTCTCTGATTGCAATAGCTAAGACTTCCAGTACTATATTAAAGAGCAGTGGAGAAAGTGGGCAGCCTTGCCTAGTACCTGTTTTCAGAGGAAAAGCTTTCAGCTTTTCCCCATTCAGTATAATATTAGCTGTAGGTTTTTCATAGATTGCTTTTATTGTGTTCAGAAATGACCCTTCTATACCAATCTTACTGAGAGTCTTAATCATAAAAGGATGTTGTATTTTATCAAACGCTTTCTCCGCATCAATTGAGATGATCATATGGTTTTTATCTTTCTTTCTGTTAATGTGGTGTATTACATTTATGGTCTTGCGTATATTGAACCACCCTTGCATCCCTGGTATAAAGCCTACCTGGTCGTGATGAATGATCTTTGTTATATGTTGTTGGATACGATTTGCGAGTATCTTGTTGAGAATTTTCGCATCTATATTCATCAATGATATTGGTCTGTAGTTTTCCTTTTTTGTCATATCCTTATCTGTTTTGGGGATGAGGATGATGGAGGCTTCATAAAATGAATTTGGAAGGTTTCCTTCCTTTTGAATCTTTAGAAATAATTTTAGTAAGATAGGGGTTAATTCTTCCTTGAAAGTTTTGTAGAATTCACAAGTGAAGCCATCTGGGCCTGGGCTTTTCTTTGTTGGGAGATTATTAATTACTGATTCAATCTCCTGGCTTGTTATAGGTCTATTCAGATTCTCTATGTCTTCCTGATCCAATCTTGGTAGTTTATATGCATCCAGGAATTTGTCCATCTCCTCCAGGTTATCTTGTTTGTTGGCGTAAAGTCGCTCATAGTATCCTCTAATGATATTATGTATTTCTGCTATGTCCGTGGTAATATTGCCTGTTTCATCACATATTTGATTAATCTGGTTTCTTTCTTTCTTCTTCTTGATCAGTCTAGCCAATGGAGTATCAATCTTGTTGATCTTTTCAAAGAACCAGCTTTTGCTTTCATTTATTTTCTGTATGGTTCGTTTATTTTCTATTTCATTTATTTCTGCTCGAACCTTTATTATTTCTTTTCGCCTGGCATTTTGGGGGTTCGTTTGTTGTTGTTTTTCCAGTTCTCTGAGGCATGATGATAAGTTATCTACTTGCCATCTTTCCATCCTTTTCTTATGTGCACTAATTGCTATGAATTTCCCTCTTATGACTGCTTTTGCTGTGTCCCATAGGTTCTGGACACTTGTGTCCTCATTATCATTTGTTTCCATAAATTTGTTTATTTCAGCCTTAATTTCTTCAGTAGTGAAGAAGTCATTCAGAAGTAGGTTGTTCAGTTTCCATGTGTTCGTGTGTTTTCGGGGTTGTTTCTTGAAATTAATCTTGAGTTTAATTCCATCATGGTCAGAGAAGATGCTGGGTACAGTTTCTATGCCTTTGAATCTGTAAAGGCTTGATTTGTGTCCTAATATATGATCTATCTTTGAAAAGGTTCCATGTCGGGGTGAGAAAAATGTATATGTTGTGGATGTAGGGTGGAAAGTTCTATAGATATCTGTCAAGCCCATTCCATTTATAGTATCATTTAAGTCCTGTATCTCTCTATTTATTTTCTGTCTAGAAGATCTGTCTATAGGAGATAACGGGGTGTTGAGATCTCCAACAATTATAGTATTTTTCCCTATGTCTCCTTTTAGCTCCAGCAGTCTTTCCTTCACATATTTAGGCGCACCTGAGTTGGGTGCGTAGATATTTATAAGGGTTATATCTTCTTGCTGGATTACCCCATCTACTATTATATAATGCCCTTCTTTGTCTCTTCTTACAGTCTTTGTTTTAAAATCTATTTTGTCTGAGATCAATATCGCTACTCCAGCCTTTTTCTGATTTCCATTTGCATGGAATATCTTTTTCCAGCCCTTGACTTTTAGTCTATGTATATCTTTATCCATAAAGTGAGTTTCTTGTAGGCAACAGATAGAGGGTTTCTGTTTTCTTATCCATTCAGCTAGTCTATGTCTCTTAACTGGGGAATTTAATCCATTGACATTCAATGTAATTATCGATATTTCCATACCTGATCCTATCATTAAGTGAGCCATTTTCTTAGTTGTTTTTTGTTCTCGTATAACTGTCTCTGATTTTTTAGTTTTCCTGGTATAGTACTCCCTTCAAAACCTCTTGAAGAGCTGGTCTGGTGTTGGTAAATTCCTTCAAATTTTGTTTATTTGAGAATGTTTTTATCTTTTTTTCCCATATAAAAGATAATTTTGCCGGGTATAGTATTCTTGGTTGAAATTGTTTTTCACTCAACACTTTGACTATGCTTCCCCATTCTTTCCTTTCCTGCATTGTTTCTGCTGAGAGATCCGATGTTAGCCTGATGGGGTGACCTTTGTAAGTAACCTGGCGTTTCCCTCTTGCCAACTTTAGTATCTTGTCTTTATCTGTTGTTTTTGCCAGTCTGGCTATGATGTGCCTTGGAGATGATCTTCTTGGGTTGATTCTACTTGGGGTCCTCTGTATTTCTTGGGTCTGGATATTTGAATGCCTTTCTAGATTTGGAAAGTTTTCTTCCAGGATCTCATGGAATAAATTTTCCAGGCCCTTATTATTTTCTTCCTCCTCCGGAATACCAATTATCCGAATGTTGGGGCGCTTGATGGTGTCCAGTATTCCTCGTATATTATCCTCATTTTTCATGGTTGTTTTCTCAATCTTCTTGATACTTTTATCTAGGTCAGATGTTTTGTCTTCTACGTTAGAGATTCGGTCTTCTGCCTGGTCTAACCTACATTTAATGCTTTCAAGGGAGGTTTTGATTTCCTCTATCACATTCTTCAAACCTAGAAGTTCCATCTGGTTCTTGTTTAGGGTATCCATTTCTTCTTTCAAGTCATTAAAGGACTTCCTCATCTCCTGGAGCTCCTTGTCTCTTTTCTCTTCCATCTCAGTTAGTTTGGTCACTACAAATATTCTGAATTCCTTATCAGACATGTCCACGACGTCCATTGTATTGACTGTGGGTGATGTAGGATTGATGATTTCCCTTGACGGAGAGGCCTTTTGTTGGTTGCTCATATTTCTTGAGCCTTTGCGATTGTTTTTAGTCATCAGGTAATCTATATGTTTCTTGCCAACTTATTTCAGGTATCTCTGATTCATAAAAGTTGTACAGGCTTAGAAGATTGATGATTTCTCTTATGGTTGGCCTACCTATTACTCACAATTACCATTAACTGTTGCCACTAGCCCTGGAAGGCCCAAAGTGCTCGCTGTTTCTAAGGAGTAGTGAGCCTTCAACTGACCAAACAAGCAACACCCCAAGAGCAAAGAAAAACAAAATGGAAAAAGAAAATCGCGCACCGCGCGCTACTCAACTCACCAAAATTCAAACACTCCAAAGGCTAGTGGAAATGGATCAGACAATGAATGACAGTACCAGGTTGGTCGGGCCTGCAGCCTCAGTCCGCCTGGTGTCCGGAACTGCTGGCCGGCTCGATCCGGGTTTCGGGTGGGGAGGGGTGTGGGTTCGCCTTAAAGTCCCAGGCAACCAACCTGGAGTCCAAGGAGGAAGGATGGTGGGGATACGTGGAGTTGCGGTAGGGTCGGGCCTGCAGCCTCAGTCCGCCTGGGGTCCGGAACTGCTGGCCGGCTCGATCCGGGTTTCGGGTGGGGAGGGGTGTGGGTTCGCCTTAAAGTCCCAGGCAACCAACCTGGAGTCCAAGGAGGAAGGATGGTGGGGATACGTGGAGTTGCGGTAGGGTCGGGCCTGCAGCCTCAGTCCGCCTGGGGTCCGGAACTGCTGGCCGGCTCGATCCGGGTTTCGGGTGGGGAGGGGTGTGGGTTCGCCTTAAAGTCCCAGGCAACCAACCTGGAGTCCAAGGAGGAAGGATGGTGGGGATACGTGGAGTTGCGGTAGGGTCGGGCCTGCAGCCTCAGTCCGCCTGGGGTCCGGAACTGCTGGCCGGCTCGATCCGGGTTTCGGGTGGGGAGGGGTGTGGGTTCGCCTTAAAGTCCCAGGCAACCAACCTGGAGTCCAAGGAGGAAGGATGGTGGGGATACGTGGAGTTGCGGTAGGGTCGGGCCTGCAGCCTCAGTCCGCCTGGGGTCCGGAACTGCTGGCCGGCTCGATCCGGGTTTCGGGTGGGGAGGGGTGTGGGTTCGCCTTAAAGTCCCAGGCAACCAACCTGGAGTCCAAGGAGGAAGGATGGTGGGGATACGTGGAGTTGCGGTAGGGTCGGGCCTGCAGCCTCAGTCCGCCTGGGGTCCGGAACTGCTGGCCGGCTCGATCCGGGTTTCGGGTGGGGAGGGGTGTGGGTTCGCCTTAAAGTCCCAGGCAACCAACCTGGAGTCCAAGGAGGAAGGATGGTGGGGATACGTGGAGTTGCGGTAGGGTCGGGCCTGCAGCCTCAGTCCGCCTGGGGTCCGGAACTGCTGGCCGGCTCGATCCGGGTTTCGGGTGGGGAGGGGTGTGGGTTCGCCTTAAAGTCCCAGGCAACCAACCTGGAGTCCAAGGAGGAAGGATGGTGGGGATACGTGGAGTTGCGGTAGGGTCGGGCCTGCAGCCTCAGTCCGCCTGGGGTCCGGAACTGCTGGCCGGCTCGATCCGGGTTTCGGGTGGGGAGGGGTGTGGGTTCGCCTTAAAGTCCCAGGCAACCAACCTGGAGTCCAAGGAGGAAGGATGGTGGGGATACGTGGAGTTGCGGTAGGGTCGGGCCTGCAGCCTCAGTCCGCCTGGGGTCCGGAACTGCTGGCCGGCTCGATCCGGGTTTCGGGTGGGGAGGGGTGTGGGTTCGCCTTAAAGTCCCAGGCAACCAACCTGGAGTCCAAGGAGGAAGGATGGTGGGGATACGTGGAGTTGCGGTAGGGTCGGGCCTGCAGCCTCAGTCCGCCTGGGGTCCGGAACTGCTGGCCGGCTCGATCCGGGTTTCGGGTGGGGAGGGGTGTGGGTTCGCCTTAAAGTCCCAGGCAACCAACCTGGAGTCCAAGGAGGAAGGATGGTGGGGATACGTGGAGTTGCGGTAGGGTCGGGCCTGCAGCCTCAGTCCGCCTGGGGTCCGGAACTGCTGGCCGGCTCGATCCGGGTTTCGGGTGGGGAGGGGTGTGGGTTCGCCTTAAAGTCCCAGGCAACCAACCTGGAGTCCAAGGAGGAAGGATGGTGGGGATACGTGGAGTTGCGGTAGGGTCGGGCCTGCAGCCTCAGTCCGCCTGGGGTCCGGAACTGCTGGCCGGCTCGATCCGGGTTTCGGGTGGGGAGGGGTGTGGGTTCGCCTTAAAGTCCCAGGCAACCAACCTGGAGTCCAAGGAGGAAGGATGGTGGGGATACGTGGAGTTGCGGTAGGGTCGGGCCTGCAGCCTCAGTCCGCCTGGGGTCCGGAACTGCTGGCCGGCTCGATCCGGGTTTCGGGTGGGGAGGGGTGTGGGTTCGCCTTAAAGTCCCAGGCAACCAACCTGGAGTCCAAGGAGGAAGGATGGTGGGGATACGTGGAGTTGCGGTAGGGTCGGGCCTGCAGCCTCAGTCCGCCTGGGGTCCGGAACTGCTGGCCGGCTCGATCCGGGTTTCGGGTGGGGAGGGGTGTGGGTTCGCCTTAAAGTCCCAGGCAACCAACCTGGAGTCCAAGGAGGAAGGATGGTGGGGATACGTGGAGTTGCGGTAGGGTCGGGCCTGCAGCCTCAGTCCGCCTGGGGTCCGGAACTGCTGGCCGGCTCGATCCGGGTTTCGGGTGGGGAGGGGTGTGGGTTCGCCTTAAAGTCCCAGGCAACCAACCTGGAGTCCAAGGAGGAAGGATGGTGGGGATACGTGGAGTTGCGGTAGGGTCGGGCCTGCAGCCTCAGTCCGCCTGGGGTCCGGAACTGCTGGCCGGCTCGATCCGGGTTTCGGGTGGAATTGCTTTTCCCTTAACACTCTGAATACATTTTCTCATTATTTCCTCACTCTTACTGTTTCTGATGAGAGGTCTGCTGTTAGCCTGATGGGATGTCCTTTGTAGGTAACTTGATGATTTACTCTGGCCAATCTTAGTATTTTGTCTTTGTCTCTGATTTTGGTCAATCTGGCTATAATGTGTCTTGGAAAAGATCTTTTTGGGTTGATTCTATTTGGGTTCCTTTGTATTTCTTGGGACTGGATCTTTGAGTGCCTCTCTAGGTTTGGAAAGTTTTCTTGTAGGATTTCATGAAATAGATTATTAATGCCCTTATGAGTCTCTTCACCTTCTGGGATACCAATTATCCTAATGTTTGGACATTTGATGGTATCTAGTACTTCTCGTATATTATTCTAATTTTTTTGAGCCATTTTCTCAGTCTTCATGGTGGATTTTTCTAGGTCAGCCATTTTCTCTTCTATGTCTGATAATCTATTTTCTGTATGATCTAATCTGCTTTTAATACTTTGAAGGGAGATTTTGACTTCTTGTATTATAGCCTTCATCTATAACAGGTCCCTTTGATTCTTTTTTAAAGTGCGTAATTCCTCTTTTAGATCTTGCAAGAATTTTCTCTCCTGGAACTCGTCAGCTCCTTTCTCTTTACTCTTTTTCAGTTCATTGCCTCTCTTCTTTTCCATCTCGGTTAGCTTTGCCATTAAGAATATTCTAAATTCTTTACCAGACATTTCCATAATTTCCATTGAACTGTCTGTGGATGAAGAGGAGTTATTCTTTTCCCTGGGAGGAGAGGTATTTTCTTACTTTCCCACATTTCTTGTGGTCCTGTGGTGATTTCTAGTCATCTGATGGATGGTGGGTTTCTTCCTAATTCTTGAAGTTCAATCTGAGCATTCAGGAGCATGCAGAAAGAGGTGATCTGGAATCTCTTTGCCGTTCTGTTGTGATCCCACTCAGGTTTGTGAGCTGGTGGTTGAGTGATCAGTAGGAAATCTTCATTTCTCTTTTACCCTGAAATCACTACTTCTCAGGAGCCATGAGGAATCTTCTGCTGAAGACTTGCCTCTTGTCTCTCCAGCCACTCAGGTTTGTGAACTGGAGGCCGAATTATCAGTAGGAAATATTCATTTCTCTTTTACCCCAAAATCATTACTTCTCAGGAGCCATGAGCACTTTTTTGTTTTTTAAAGAATTATTTTTATCTGGGACCAGCAGTTGGCGTAATGGCTATGTTGTTGGACTCCCATGTAGTCGACTGCGGTTTGAGTCCTGGACCTGGTGACTTAAACTCAGGGCGAGCGCATGTGCATGTGTGTCCAAGATCCCATGAGGAGAATGGAGGAGAAGGGATTGCTGTGTGGCTATCCCCCCTGGGGGGTGATTTCTTGCTTTCTGTCCCTCTGTCTCTCTCTCTTTCTGGTGAGCACACAGGCCCTATAGCAAAATCCTCTCTCTCTCCAAAAGAAATTATTTTAATCTAATTTTATTTGTTCATTCATTTTATTTTAATTTGACCAGAGAGAGACAAATAGACAGACTGACAGACACACAGATACACACACCCACAGAGAGAGAGAGAGAGAGAGAGAGAGAGAGAGAAGAGAGAGAGAGAGAAAGCAAGCTGCCAGGTCTGGGTCTCAAACCGTGGTCAGCCATGTGGGAGTGTCCAGCACCTTAGCCACTACACCATCTGCTGATCCCCCTGGAAGTCATCTTTAACTATTGAGTTGTCAGAAAAGTCATGATGAGGCATGGAGCCCCAGGCAGAGGCTGGACTGACCCACTGACTAGAGCCACCAGAGACGAGCAAGATGGCGCAGACTCAGGGCACCAGGGGGAAAGTCTGTTACTACTACGATGGGGATGCCGGAAATTACTATTATGGAGAAGGGCACCCAATGAAGCTTCACCGAATCTGCATGATTCATAATTTGCTGCTTGACTGCAGTCTCTATTGTAAGATGGAAATCTACCGCCCCCACAAAGCCAAGGCTGAGGAGATGGCCAAGTATCACAGTGATGACTACATTGTTTCTGGGCTCCATCTGTCCAGACTACATGTCAGAGTATAGCAAGCAGATGCAAAGATTCAGTGTTGCTGAGGACTGCCCGGTATTCAATGGCCTGTTTGAGTTCTCTCTGTCTACTGGCAGCTCCATGGCAAGCACTGTGAAACTTAATAAGCAGCAGATGACATCATTGTGAATTGGGCTGGGGGCCTGTGCCATGCAAAGAAGTCTGAAGCATCTGGCTTCTGGTACATCAGTGATATTGTCTTGGCCATCCTGGAACTGCTAAAGCATCACCAGAGGGTGCTGTATATTGACACTGACATTCACCATGGGGATGGCTTGGAAGAGGCCTTCTATACCATAGACTGGGTCAGACCATGCCCTTTCATCAATACAGAGAATACTTTACAGGAACTGGAGACTTACAGGATATCAGGGCTGGCAAAGGCTCATATTATGCCTTTAACTATCCACTCCAAGATGGGATGGATGATGAGTCCTGTGAGGCCATTTTCAAGGCAGTCAGATCCGAAGTGATGGAGATATTCCAGCCCAGTGCGGTGGTCTTGCAGTGTGGCTCAGACTCCTTGTCCGGAGACCGGTTAGGTTGCTTCAATTTGACCATCAAAGGGCATGCCAAGTGTGTGGAATTTGTCAAGAGCTTTAACCTGCCTATGCTGATGCTGGGAGGTGGTGGCTACACCATTCATAATGTCGCCCAGTGCTGGACATATGAGACGGCAGTGGCCCTGGACACAAAGATCCCTAATGATCTTCCATGGAAAAACTACTTCGAATATTTTGGGCCAGATTTCAAGCTTCACATTAGTCCTTCCAGCATGACCAACCAGAACACTAATGAATACCTGGAGAAGATCAAACAGCTGCTGTTTGAGAACTTGCAGATGCTGCTTCACACAAGCCATTTCTGAGGGTGCTGTCCCAGAGAAGAGTGGCGAGGAGGATGAAGATGCCCCGACAAGCGCATCTCAATCTGTTTCTCTGACAAGCGGATTGCCTGTGAGGAAGAGTTCTTCCACTCCACGAAGAGGGGAAAGGTGGCTGCAAGAACTCTTCCAACTTCAAAAAGGCCAAGAGAGTCAAAATAGAGGATGAGAAAGAGAAAGACCCAAGAGAGAAGAAAGAAGTTCCCCACAACCCTCAGATTTTATATTTTCTATTTCTGTGTAGTTATATAAAAATGTATTAAATGTAAATACCCCCAGGGACTAGACAGGAACCAGGGCCCTGAGCCCAGGGTAGCCGCATTTGGCTAACTCTCCTAGCAGCTGCCTTGCCGCTCATCCCTCTCTGGTTCTTAACTTTGAACCAAAAAGGGTGCCAGGTCTGGGTAGAAGGGATACTTTTATGCAGCCATAAGACAAAATTCTGAAATGCCAAGTGCCTGTTCAGTAGCTTTGGAAAGGTCCCCTTAGCATTCTAGAAGGGGCAGTCAGGTCTTCAGGGACCCTGTTCTTTTCAGGTTCCTAAGGTGACATCAGCCATTTTTGGATGGGTTCTGGTTTCCTACCTTCCCACTTGGGAACCAGGACCCCCACACTGCCTGCTCCGTCTGTCCCCAGTCCTGCAGATGGAAGTGGTAGTCTAGTTTCTTTCTTGGAGATACTATTTTCATTTTTTGTGAGATTCTTTATAATAAATGGTACATTTCTATACCAAAAAAAAGAAAGAAAAGTCATGATGTATTTTTGCATAGAAAAACAGAAAAAATATGTCCTGACTTTTCTTATAATCCGATAGTTAGTAACCCAGACAAAGCTTAAAATACTTTCTTTTTTAGCTGAGTGTGGGCAGAGCACTGAGTGATGGTGAACTACAGAACAGAGTGGGAAGCCACTCTAGGGAAATGTGGAAACTGAGCGCAGGCTGTGTTGGTGTTGAAGGAAGCCACTCTTAATTACACTCACATAGCACACTAGGTGTGTCAGATGAATTCTGTCTTACAATTTTGGCAGAGATTTCCTCTGTATTTCCAAGTAACACTATGAATCCTGATTTAATTTTTCCCCCCAAAGGGCATGTGTTCTCACTGGAGAGAAACAGAGAGGGTGAGAAAGAGAGCATCCCACAATGGGGCATGCTCACCTCAACCCCTTCTCTCCTATCTCTTTATTCTGTTGAGATTTTGGGCAGGCACATACACATGCCCAGTGTGTTTTTTAAGCTGCTGGGGCTAGGATTCAAACTGTGTGGTGGGCCACGTGGGATCTGGCTCCCTTAACCACTAATTCACGAGACCAGCTCTGGGCACTGATTTTAACGAGAGCTGTATCCTTGTGCACAAGACGTGGAAAAAACAAGCTGAGAGGGTCAGTTTAGGGTTTTTACTGGCTCTTTAGGTAGAAGAACTGAAAATTAACATGAAGATCTGGCTAAATGCCTAGTTTGTGTAAAGATGCTCAGTTTTGTGTAGTTTCTATTTCGTAGAATAAGTTCAGTTATTCATAACTCTTTCGTTGTTGTTGCCCTGGAATCTTGTGCTAATGAGCTCACCCTGTATCATTCTACTCAAAAGTAGCTGGTGGAGATTCTGACACACAGGGGGCCAGGGGTATGGGTGTGAGACACATTGAATTTGCAAATCAAATTTGTGCTTTGATGGCATTTTACAGGAAGATAAAGCAAAAGCAAAAAACAATCTCAAGTAGTACAGAGGAGAATGATTCTGGTGATTTATGTGAGGTAACTGTAATTTTTGGGGAGATTTTGGTTGGCTATGTATTAAATGTATTCATCACTATTTAGAATTTTATATAAAAGAACATATGTTTATGATATCTTTTACATTTTCTTTTTCTTTTTTTTTTTTTTTTTTTTGAGAGATTTTCACTGTAGGGCGCGTGCGCTCGCCAGACAGAGAGAGACATAGAGACAGAAAGCGAGAAATCACCCCCCAGGGGGGATGGTCACGCCGCAATCCCTTCTCCTCCATTCTCCTCTCGGGATCTTGGGCACGCACGCACACGCGCCCGGCGTGAGTTTTAAGCCACCGGGTCCGGGACATGAACCGCGGTCGACTACGTGGGAGTCCAGCGACATAGCCATTACGCTAACTGCTGGTTCCCTTTTTTTAAAATTTTTTTGGTCATTATTGTCATAAACTTGAGCCAACGCAGGGAACTTTGCAAGGAATGACCTCATTCGGGTAGATCGGATTTTCCTCTGCCTTCTCCTGAATCCCCTGTCTGTTTTGGTTCAACAATCTTTTTTCTTTTAATTTTTTTGGAGAGGTTTTTGCTATAGGGAGTGTGCTCTCTCCAGAAAGACAGAGAGAGACAGAGAGAAAGTGAGAAATCATCCACTAGGGAGGATGACCACGCCGCAATCCCTTCTCTTCCATTCTCCTCTCGGGATCTTGGGCATTTACGCCGGTGCGCCCAGCGGGAGTTTAAGCCACTGGGTCCGGGACTTGACCCGTGGTCTACTACATGGGAGTCCAGCGACATAGCCATTACGCTAACTGCTGGTCCCGCTTTTTTGTAAACTTTGAATCCTACTTGGATGTAATTTATATCCTCAGCTCTGAGAGGGGTCAAGAAAACAACCTCCTATTTTTATTCAAGAAATGCGGACTTGGCGCCAGCAGATGGCGTAGCAGTTATGTTGCTGGACTTCAACATGGCTGACTGTGGTTCGAGTCCTCGTGGCTTGAAAATCACGTTGGGTATGTTTGCATGGGTGCCCAAGATCCCAGGAGGAGAACGGAGGAGAAGGGATTGTGGCATGGCTATCTCCCTTGGGGGGGTGATTTCTCACTTTCCTTCTTACTGTTTTTATTTCTCTGTCTCTCTGGCGAGCATAAGAGCTTTAAGGCAAACAAACAAACAAAAACTCTTAAAAAAAAAAAAGAAAAGAAATGTAGACTAAATTTGCACTCACCCTTCCCTCTAAGAACGCAGGAGCTCACATCCCAGAGGTCTCTCTGGGACTTATATTAAGAGCAGAATTGGGAGGAGTCAGGATTTAGGCTGGCTTCAGATCTGCCCTCTGCCTCTCCTCGCCCTGATGGCTCAAGAGTGTGTGAAAATGACAGGTAACCCTAGGACCTAGAGGCCCCTCCTCGGGCATGGTGAGAACCAGATGGCACATAAGTGATAGCTGGGGGTAGGGTGGCTTGTCTGGCACACTGCTCAGTGAGCAGGAGTTGATGTCATGCTCGGGCTGTCACCCCACTTGCTAGTGGTACAGACCCCTCCTACCCTCAGTGATGGGAGATAGTTGGATCCACAGCCAATTTATTGCCTTTCTTCCATTCTTTATGGAACTAGTTTTAATGAGCACCAGAGCAGAAATGCCTTTAACTCCTGGGCTGTGAATAACCATTACTAATAAAGGGATGAGAGGCATCTGAGACACCATTATTGCATATTTCCATGTTAATAATGCCATAAACTCCCCTAGGGTGATGTCTTAGCCACTCAGAATGAAGAAGCTCATTTTCTGTGGGCTCTGGGACTATGGATGGGGCAATAGAGCCCTGAAGGGACATGCCAGTGGGGCCTGTGTGAGGAGCCTGAGCTCTGAGTCCAACTTCTCCCCAGCCCAGCTCTGTCATCTCCTCGTGTGTGTCCTCTAGGAGCAAAGAACTGATTCGAAGGGGTGACTGCAGAGGTTGGGAAGGAAGTCTGCTCTCAAATCTGTCCCACACAAGTCTGTCCATGTGTCTGAGATTTCATCAGTAAAGACTCAGTTTGAATCCTTGAGTTATCCTCAAACTCCTGGTATCTGATATGAAAAGACAAACTTCAGGGACAGGGCATATGGATGTTACCAGTGTTCAGCTAATACTATATTGGGGATTCATCACTGATTCACTTAACATGTCTACTGAGCATCTACTATGCTCGAGGAGTTGGGCTATGGCAGTAAACACGATGAACAAAACCTCTGCCCATTATGGAGCTCATAATCTTCCTGATTTTGAGGAGTGGCTTCTCCTTTCTCTCCTCCCAAACAACGCTTTCCTGGCAACATCTCTTGCTCTCTTTTAAATAAAAAAATTGTATTTACTTAGAAGCATTCAGAATGTCAACAAAAGAGCTGCAACTTTTGTTGTTGTTGCAATTACAGAGTGGTATTCAGTTAACAGAACAACAGTTATTTCACACAAGCTGCATCAGAGACAACTGAAGATGAAAAACTACCATCCCCATGTATAACTAATTTGCGCTGCACCAACAAGAATGTGCTTTAAATTTCCATGCCAATTTACAGTCCTCATACTGTATCAGACAAGGTTAGTGGCTATAGAAAATACCACCAGGACAGGGCTATCTACAGACATTTTCTTAGTGTGTTAACAATACAAAAAAAAGACACAGTAGCTTTAAAAACAAATCTTACACAGCCTTATGTTTCAATTTTTTCTTTAAAAGAAGTGAGTTACGTTCAGAGGCGGGGGTGTTAAATGCTTCATAGACAAGGGGAAAAAGCCAAGCTAGAACCAATTTATTCATCATTATTATCTTCTTCATCCTCTTTGTCTCCCTCTTCTTCCTCATCTTCCCTCTCTTCCTTATCTTCCTCCTCCTTCTTTTTCTTGCTCTTTTAGCCTTGACAACTCCTTTTTTTGCTGCATCAGGCTTTCTTGCATTCAGAATGTCAACAAAAGAGCTGCAACTTTTGTTGTTGTTGCAATTACAGAGTGGTATTCAGTTAACAGAACAACAGTTATTTCACACAAGCTGCATCAGAGACAACTGAAGATGAAAAACTACCATCCCCATGTATAACTAATTTGCGCTGCACCAACAAGAATGTGCTTTAAATTTCCATGCCAATTTACAGTCCTCATACTGTATCAGACAAGGTTAGTGGCTATAGAAAATACCACCAGGACAGGGCTATCTACAGACATTTTCTTAGTGTGTTAACAATACAAAAAAAAGACACAGTAGCTTTAAAAACAAATCTTACACAGCCTTATGTTTCAATTTTTTCTTTAAAAGAAGTGAGTTACGTTCAGAGGCGGGGGTGTTAAATGCTTCATAGACAAGGGGAAAAAGCCAAGCTAGAACCAATTTATTCATCATTATTATCTTCTTCATCCTCTTTGTCTCCCTCTTCTTCCTCATCTTCCCTCTCTTCCTTATCTTCCTCCTCCTTCTTTTTCTTGCTCTTTTAGCCTTGACAACTCCTTTTTTTGCTGCATCAGGCTTTCTTTTAGTTTGGTATGCAGCAACATCCTTTTCGTATTTTTTCTTCAGTTTAGCAGCCTTTGTTTCATAAGGCTGTTTATCACCTGCAGCAGTGTTATTCCACATCTCTCTCAGTTTCTTTGCAACATCACCAATGGGTAAGCCAGAATGTTCTCCTTTGATTTTTGAGTGATAGAACAGAACAAGAAAAAGGATGAAGGAGGCCTCTTGTGCATTGGGATCCTTGAATTTCTTTTTGCTTCCCCTTTAGGAGGGATAAAGGTTTTAATTTCTCTTTCATAATGGGCCTTATCCGCCTTTGCCATATCTTCAAACTTTCCTTTCTCTCTCCTTTTTTTGGAGAGGTACTTGTTATAGGGTACCTGTGCTCTCCAGAAAGACAGAGAGAGATGGAGAGACAGAAAGTGAGAAATCACCCCTCGGGGGGATGGCCACACTGCAACCTGTTCTCTTTCATTCTCCTCTCGGGATCTTGGGAACACGTGCACACACGCCTAGTGTGAGTTTAAGCCACCAAGTCTGGGACTTGAATCACAGTCGACTACATGGGAGTCTGGTGACATAGCCATTATGCCAAATGCTGGTCCCAAAACTTTCCTTTCTCTTTAGCAGACGTGGTCTTCCACCTCTCTGAGCCTTCTTAGAAAACTCTGAGAAGTTGACTAAAGAATCTGGGTGCTGCTTCTTGTAGTCCTCCTGGCAAGTTTGCACAAAGAATGCCTGTGATGACATTTGCCTCTTGACTTCTTAGGTTCTCTTTTGCCCATGTTTAGTTATCTTTCCTCCATGGGGTAGTCGCCCAGTGCCCATCCGACTTTCACTTGCCCTGATGCTGTCTCTATGGAGCTCCATGTACTGCAATGGCTGTAGCCTCTCCCACTCTTCCCAGGGGACTTCTCATGCCCATCACTAGAGCACCAGCATCTTCGCCACCTTGTTTGGTAAAGGCACTGTTAGTTTCTAATGCAATAGCTATTTTCTCTTTTTCCTTTAGCAATAGAAACAGGATTTTTAAAAATGAGGTTTTTTGCCTTAGGGCGTGTGTGCTTGCCAGAGAGAGAGAGAGACAGAGACAGTGAGAGGGAAAGTGAGAAATCACCCCCCCCCCGGGCGGGACATGCTGTAATCCTTTCATCCCTTCTCCTTCATTCTCTGGAATCTTGGGCACACTAGCACACAGGCATGAGTTTCAAGTGATCCGGTCCAGGACTAGAACTCTGTAGGCTATGTAGGAGTTCAGCAACATAACTGCTACACCATCTGCTGGTTTCTGAAAACTGGATTTTAGCAGAGAATCAAGGAGTCCCATTAAATACAAATATACTCACTTGCCAAGACTACCTTGCAGGTGGGGTGGCCACATGACACCATTCTGAATAATCAGGTGAGTGTGGAAGTCACCCGGTGGTGCTTCTGGTAGAACTTTGCAAAAAGAACATATCTCAAGTAGCATAACCACTGGCCCTTTGCCACCTGTATATCTCTGCCTTGATGACAGTGTATCAGTCAAGAACAACCTAGAGGTTGACAACAGAATGGAATGTCAGGGCAGGAAAGTAGAAGGGAGTCCTGGGACCAGCAGTTGGCTTACTAGCTATGTCACTGGACTCCCATGTAGTCAACTGCAGTTTGAGTCCCAGACCTGGTGGCTTGAAACTCACGCTGGGTGCTTGTGCGTGCGTGCCCAAGATCCCGAGAGGAGAATGGAGGAGAAGGGATTGCAGCGTGACCATCCCCTCCCCCTTCCCCGAGGGGTGATTGCTCGCTTTCCATCTCTTTTTCTCTCTGTCTTTCTGGTGAGTACATGTGCCCTATAGCAAAAACCTCTCAAAAAAAAAAAAAAAAAAGAAAAGAAAAAAAGAAATTTACACCAAAATTGTAAGTTAAAAACTAAAGAGAAAGAAAAAAATGGAAATATTTAGAGAACAGACATTACATATAAAGAAAAGAATGATTAGAATGATAAATAATTTCTCATCAGTAAATACAGAGACCAGAAGGAAGCGATACAATTTTTAAAAAAAGAATTAATGAATTATTATTTTTCACATCAGTTTTGCCAGAGAAAGAGAGAGAGAGCAAGTTGCCAGGTCTGGGACTTGAACTGTAGTCAGCCTTGTGGGAATTCCAGTGCCTTAACCACCATGCCACCTGCTGGCCCCAAGACATAATGCTTTTTTAAGTAAAAGGTTAATTTGCTCCCAAACACCTTTAATTGATTGCTTAAATTCACACCATTCTTTTTTTAAAGTTTATTTTCTCCATGAAACAGACATATAGATAAGGTTATGTGTGTGTGTGTGTGTGTATACATATATATTTAATATTTAATATATTGAGATGAATTTTGTATATAAGCAACTGCCTAACAAAAGATCACCATGAGATATTGGGTCATTGGAAACATCATGACACATTTTGCGTAGAAAAACATGTCACGACTTTTTCAATGCCCCAATATGTAAATATCCTTCTCTCTCTCTCTGTCTTTCTACATCTATAGAGAGAGATTGAGAGGGAGAGAGACATCACCTCCAATAGGACTCCTATACCTATTTATCCATATCAATATAGATGCCCAAAGGGCGTAAAGGTCTGCTGTGTGTGCCCTCTGTGAAGTCCCTGAGCTGCCTCACAAGGAGAGAGATCTATCTATGTATCTCCTCTATAGATATCTATGTATCTCCGATATAGATATAGATATAGATAGATATATAGATATACTGGGCTGTCAGGAAAGTCGTGACACATTTTTGCATAGAAAAACGAGAGAAATATGTCATGACTTTTCTGATAACCTAATAGCTATCTATCTATCTATCTATCTATCTATCATCTATCTATATATCAGATATATATAAGCCATATCTGTATCCATATCTGTATGTATATATGTATGTGTATATATATGTGTGTGTGTATGTATATATATATATATATATATAGAGAGAGAGAGAGAGAGAGAGAGAGAGAGAATCCCCAATAGGGTTCCTATACATATACATATGGCCATAAATATGCATATATCCATACCTATCTGTATCGATATCTGTATATATGGAGAGAAACAGAGAACGAGAGACAGCACTTCTAATAGGGTTCCTATACTGTGATTCACCTCCAGCCATAGCCAGTCCTGAATCACAGGCATGTACATACTTGGCATGCATGAGAGGCTCTACCAAGAAAAGAGAGGGGAAGAAAATCCTTGTAGGCCGACCCACCTTCCAGAGAGGAGGTGTGAGGGAGCACTGTCCTACCTACAGCTCAAAAGTTGTGCAGTATGACAAAAGAAATAAAAATAAAAGCATTTTCATTTGATTTAACCAAGCATTACCAAAGGGATCTTGGAAACCATGAAGCACACTTCAGGAAACACCACAGCAAGGTCTTCAGATAGTGAGCCTGGAACTCTCCCATGCAGGTCAGTCTTGCAAAGCGTTGGACTTTACTGCTGAGCCACTGTTTGGCCCTAAATTCACACTGTTCTTGCTTCCTTTATTTAAGCATTTCTTTCTCTTCGAGAATTATTCATAAAATGCAAAGTCTTATCTTACTAATGGAAATATTAACTTTTTTCATTAAAACTATGTCTAGATAATTAAAAAATAATTAATGTGATTAAGTATGTTAACGTTTCTAATTGGTTATTGCTAAGCTATGGAAAATCTATTATTCTGAAAATTTAGTTTGTATCCTAGCTACATTGCTGAATTCCTAATTATTTCAGAGTTTATTCTTTCATAACTTGTAGTTAAACAAAACATCACCCAACGATGTACTCTTTTCTCTGCCATTCTAAAAGTTCCATGTCTTACTTCTGTTTGATGCATTAGTGTTGGCTAAGAAAAGATCTAGAAGAACATATAGTAATTGTTGGGGCTGGTAGGTTGCATGGTGGTTAGGGGCGCTGGACTCCCACATGGCCTACTGCGGTTCCAGTACCAGACCTGGCGGCTTGCTTTCTCACTCTGTCTCCTATCTTTTGCTCACTCACTCTGTCCCTCTCTGGTCAAATTAAAATAAATAAAGTTAAATAAAGTAGTTCTTTAAGTAATAATAATAATAATAATAATAATAATTGTCATAGCAGGAAGTCTTGTTTTGCTTCTAATGTTACATAGAATGTAGTGTTTCCTGAAGTGTGTTTCATGAGATTCTAGGTTTACAGGACCTCTTGGGTAATTCTTGGTTAAATGAAATGAAAAGTTTTTTATTTTTTATTTCTTTTGTCACACTGCTCAGCTTCTGAGCTGTAGGTAGGACAGTGCTCCCTCCACACTTCTCTAAGGAGCTGGGGTGGCCTCCTCCCTGGGACGAGTAAGGATCCTTTCCTCCCCTTCCCTTTACTGGTAGATCCTCTCGCGGATCAGTTGTCTGGGAGCATACTTACGGTGATGTATGTAGTATGGAGTTGGGTTGAAACGGACATTCTTTCTACTATGTACTTAGAGAAGTACAGCCATCCCTTGATGCCCGTGGAGGATTGGTTCTAGGATCCCCTTTTCTCCTGTGGATACCAGATGTCATGAATTCTTTTATAAAATGGCATAGTATTTGCATGTAATCTGCATCCATTTCTCCTGTACACTTTGAATCACTCCTAGAATACTTACAATACTTAATACAATATAAATATGATATAAATAGATGTTACACTGTATTTTTGTTGAATTTTCTATTTTCTTTTCTTTTTTTTTAGAGAAATTTTTGCTACAGGGCATGTGTGCTCACTGGTGAGACACAGAGAGACAGACAGAAAGTGAGAAATCACCCCTTGGGGGGATGGCCACACCGCAATCCCTTCTCCTCCATTCTCCTCTTGGGATTTGGGCACGCACGCACACAGGCCTGAAGTGAGTTTAAAGCAGTCTGATACTCAAACTGCAGTTGACTATGTGGGAGTTCAGCCACGCAACCATTACTCCATCTGCAGGCCCCTGTATTTTATTTTTTCATATGTCTTTGATCTACAGCTGGCCGAATCTGTCGACCTGGAACCCATGGATGCAGAGGGTAGACTGTGTCTTCCTAGTTTTGAAATACTTTAGCTCTTACTGGTTTATGGAATTAGGTTGGGGGGGCATGTAATTAAAATAAAACTATATTTAAAAAAGATTATCAGTAGGCACATACATTCACCAGAGAGGGAGAGAGGGAGAGATAGAGAGGAAGAGAGAAGAAACTCCTCCAGTGGAATAGGCTCACATCACAATAATTTTTCCTCCATTTTTCCTTCCTGTCATGGTTTTGGGCACACACACGTGGTGTGCTTTTCAAGCCACAGGGACCCAGCTT
>NW_006207133.1:5703368-5716845 GCF_000334495.1 Tupaia belangeri chinensis
GTATATATGTATGTGTATATATATGTGTGTGTGTATGTATATATATATATATATATATATATATATATATATATATATAGAGAGAGAGAGAGAGAGAGAGAGAGAGAGAGAGAGAGAGAGAATCCCCAATAGGGTTCCTATACATATACATATGGCCATAAATATGCATATATCCATACCTATCTGTATCGATATCTGTATATATGGAGAGAAACAGAGAACGAGAGACAGCACTTCTAATAGGGTTCCTATACTGTGATTCACCTCCAGCCATAGCCAGTCCTGAATCACAGGCATGTACATACTTGGCATGCATGAGAGGCTCTACCAAGAAAAGAGAGGGGAAGAAAATCCTTGTAGGCCGACCCACCTTCCAGAGAGGAGGTGTGAGGGAGCACTGTCCTACCTACAGCTCAAAAGTTGTGCAGTATGACAAAAGAAATAAAAATAAAAGCATTTTCATTTGATTTAACCAAGCATTACCAAAGGGATCTTGGAAACCATGAAGCACACTTCAGGAAACACCACAGCAAGGTCTTCAGATAGTGAGCCTGGAACTCTCCCATGCAGGTCAGTCTTGCAAAGCGTTGGACTTTACTGCTGAGCCACTGTTTGGCCCTAAATTCACACTGTTCTTGCTTCCTTTATTTAAGCATTTCTTTCTCTTCGAGAATTATTCATAAAATGCAAAGTCTTATCTTACTAATGGAAATATTAACTTTTTTCATTAAAACTATGTCTAGATAATTAAAAAATAATTAATGTGATTAAGTATGTTAACGTTTCTAATTGGTTATTGCTAAGCTATGGAAAATCTATTATTCTGAAAATTTAGTTTGTATCCTAGCTACATTGCTGAATTCCTAATTATTTCAGAGTTTATTCTTTCATAACTTGTAGTTAAACAAAACATCACCCAACGATGTACTCTTTTCTCTGCCATTCTAAAAGTTCCATGTCTTACTTCTGTTTGATGCATTAGTGTTGGCTAAGAAAAGATCTAGAAGAACATATAGTAATTGTTGGGGCTGGTAGGTTGCATGGTGGTTAGGGGCGCTGGACTCCCACATGGCCTACTGCGGTTCCAGTACCAGACCTGGCGGCTTGCTTTCTCACTCTGTCTCCTATCTTTTGCTCACTCACTCTGTCCCTCTCTGGTCAAATTAAAATAAATAAAGTTAAATAAAGTAGTTCTTTAAGTAATAATAATAATAATAATAATAATAATAATTGTCATAGCAGGAAGTCTTGTTTTGCTTCTAATGTTACATAGAATGTAGTGTTTCCTGAAGTGTGTTTCATGAGATTCTAGGTTTACAGGACCTCTTGGGTAATTCTTGGTTAAATGAAATGAAAAGTTTTTTATTTTTTATTTCTTTTGTCACACTGCTCAGCTTCTGAGCTGTAGGTAGGACAGTGCTCCCTCCACACTTCTCTAAGGAGCTGGGGTGGCCTCCTCCCTGGGACGAGTAAGGATCCTTTCCTCCCCTTCCCTTTACTGGTAGATCCTCTCGCGGATCAGTTGTCTGGGAGCATACTTACGGTGATGTATGTAGTATGGAGTTGGGTTGAAACGGACATTCTTTCTACTATGTACTTAGAGAAGTACAGCCATCCCTTGATGCCCGTGGAGGATTGGTTCTAGGATCCCCTTTTCTCCTGTGGATACCAGATGTCATGAATTCTTTTATAAAATGGCATAGTATTTGCATGTAATCTGCATCCATTTCTCCTGTACACTTTGAATCACTCCTAGAATACTTACAATACTTAATACAATATAAATATGATATAAATAGATGTTACACTGTATTTTTGTTGAATTTTCTATTTTCTTTTCTTTTTTTTTAGAGAAATTTTTGCTACAGGGCATGTGTGCTCACTGGTGAGACACAGAGAGACAGACAGAAAGTGAGAAATCACCCCTTGGGGGGATGGCCACACCGCAATCCCTTCTCCTCCATTCTCCTCTTGGGATTTGGGCACGCACGCACACAGGCCTGAAGTGAGTTTAAAGCAGTCTGATACTCAAACTGCAGTTGACTATGTGGGAGTTCAGCCACGCAACCATTACTCCATCTGCAGGCCCCTGTATTTTATTTTTTCATATGTCTTTGATCTACAGCTGGCCGAATCTGTCGACCTGGAACCCATGGATGCAGAGGGTAGACTGTGTCTTCCTAGTTTTGAAATACTTTAGCTCTTACTGGTTTATGGAATTAGGTTGGGGGGGCATGTGATTAAAATAAAACTATTATTTAAAAAAGATTATCAGTAGGCACATACATTCACCAGAGAGGGAGAGAGGGAGAGATAGAGAGGAAGAGAGAAGAAACTCCTCCAGTGGAATAGGCTCACATCACAATAATTTTTCCTCCATTTTTCCTTCCTGTCATGGTTTTGGGCACACACACGTGGTGTGCTTTTCAAGCCACAGGGACCCAGATTTAAATTGCAGTTGTCTATGTGGGATTCAGCTTCTGTGCACAGCATTTAACTGGTGTGCTATGGGACTGGCCATAATTATTATTTTTATTGTCTTATTATCAGACTGCTTCTAATACACATGTGATAGCTTTAAAATGAAATAAAAAACCATAAAATGCAAATACTTCTGGACAGAGAGCATCTTCAGTGTGGATTTGATCAGAATTGTTCTCTCTGTGAGGGAAGAAGGTGCCCTGGGAGAGACCTGTGTGTGCGTATGGGGAGACGAGAGGGAACCAGGTGGTGGCCTGAGGTGCAGCGGTCAGAGGGGGCTGCTGGTCCGAGGTGCTCAGGACTTGGGCTTTTTCCCTGTCCCTTTCTTTCTTTCTTTTTCTTTCTTTCTTTCTTCCTTCCTTCCTTCCTTCCTTCCTTCCTTTCTTTCTTTCTTTCTTTCTTTCTTTCTTTCTTTCTTTCTTTCTTTCTTTCTTTCTTTCTTTCTTTCCTTCTTTCTATTTTTTTTTCAATGCAAAACCAAATTTTATTTAGAACACCTCATTTTCTATGAATCATTAGTACTTATATTTAGTAAGTGAACAAATAACATGCCAAAACCTGTTTATATTTAAGGAATATAGAAACAAGTTGACAAAATTTACCCATCTTAAAGAAAAGCTGTTGAGACTGGGAGCAGGATTAGCTTTGAAGGGCTACTCCTGCTACACAGTCTCAGTAAAGAGCTTGCTGCCAGGAACACTTGACCACTTAGGCCCTTGGCCATTCCCAGGCCTAAGACAAATACAAGCCACACAAAACCAAACTGAACACCAGTAATAAAACCCCATTCTTTATCATAGTTTCATGCTTCTTCTGCTGTTTCGGTCTCGGAGTACATCCGGCACAATGCTGCATTAGGGCGGCATACAAGGGCATCTGTTTCACTTCCTAACTCTGTTAACTGCTCCAGTGAAGACACACAAGGATAACGGTCTTTTAACATATCTGGCAATTTAGAAGTCTTCTCTTGAAGACATTGAGATGTCTCACTGGTGTCAGGAATTTCAGCTCTTTAAATGTAGAATTTATTTAATCAAATTGCACCTTCTTCTTTACACTTTGCAAGTATGGAGTAGTAGACACATTATATTTTATTTTATTTCATTAAAAAAATTATTTATTTATTTATATTTTTGGAGAGGTTTTTGCTATGAGGCGTGTGTGCTTGCCAGAAAGACAGACAGAGACAGAGAGACAGAAAGTGAGAAATCACCCCCCCTGCCCCGGGGGATGACCATGCCACAATCCCTTCTCCTCCAGTCTCCTCTCGGGATCTCGGGCATGCACACACACATGCCTGGAGTGAGTTTAAGCCGCCAGGTCGGGAACTCAAACCGTGGTCGACTCCATGGGAGTCCAGCGACATAGCCATTATGCTAACTGCTGGTCCTCACATTATATTTTATTAAGCAACCTGCCCTAGTTTCTGTATTGGGAGTTTTAACATCACAGGTTGAATCTTTTGTTTTGCCATCTTGCTCCTTTTCACAATCCCAAAATACCACATTTTGATGATGTTTATTCTCTGTTTCTGGTTTTCCTGACTGTAGATTTACACCTACATATTCAGCGTCGACTTCTTATATTTGTTCTTTGGTTACACAATCATCCTCAGCATTTTTCTCCAAATTAACTTTTTCTTTTTCTTGATTCTTCATTGTGATAATATCTACAATCACATGCCGCATCTTTTCAATAGGCTGAGCCCCTGCCAAAATGGCCTGCTCATAAATTGCGATAATATCTTCAATAGAACTTGTAATTGATTCAGTACATGCAAGACATATCCAATATTTAACAAGTTTTTTAGCATCTGGAATATTTTTAATCAAGTCATTCAGTGTGACCAGTATTTCTTCTTTTGGGCATCCCTCATTAATCAGGTTCAGGCATTCAGAAAATGTCTTATTCACTTTTTCAGCGAATAATCTTTGTTCATCTTCTCCTGCCATGGTAGTTCAGAAGGACCCAACTGGTTTTTGACTTTGTGCTTCAGGCTCAGGCTGGGTAACTACTGAATTAGGGGGCCTTTTCACCCTTCTTTTGTTGACTTTCCGCTCACTCTGACAAGCTTTTCTCTCTTCTCCAGTGTCTTTGGGCTGGGCTGATCTACTATCAGTAGCTGCTTTTGCTATAGTGTGTCTTCGCTGCTCAGTGGATTTTGACTTCTCTATTAGTTTGGTATTAGAAGAGGAAGCAGACCTGGCTACGTCAGATGTGATGCTTCTTGATAGTGGCTTCTTTCTTTTTTTACTTTTTTATTATTATTTTTTATTATTTATTTATTTTGGAGAGGTTTTTGCTACAGGGCATGTGCACTCGCCAGACAGACAGAGAGAGACAGAGAGACAGAAAGTGAGAAATCACCCCTCGGGGGGATGGCCACTCCACAATCCCTTCTCCTCCATTCTCCTCTTGGGATCTTGGGCACGCATGCACACGCACCCGGTGTGTTTAAGCCACCAGATCCGGGACGTGAACCACGGTCGACTACGTGGGATTCCAGCGACATAGCCATTAGGCTAACTGCTGGCCCCAATAGTGGTTTCGTTCTTTTCATGTCCTCAGAAGAACTGTCCGCGACACTAGATAAAAGCCTTTTTGATTGTAATAATTCTTTTTCACGAGGCCCTTTCCGGATAGTAACATCGGCAGAGGTCCTATGGATGCTTTGTTCCACTGTGTCCTAGGTATCAGTGTGGTGATTTCTTACAGGAGGTCGAACAAGTTGTGTGCTCTGGGATGTAGTGCTCACAGATTTAGTGGTAGCGGTCATATTTGAGGAACTACCATTTTTTTACTGTTACAGTGCTGATGTTTCCAGATTGAGGCTTTGTGACTTTAGAGACAGTAGTTGAAAGTTTCTTTGGGGACCAGCAGTTAGCGTAATGGCTATGTCGCCGAACTCCCATGTAGCCGACTGCGGTTTGAGTCCCGGACCTGGTGGCTTAAACTCACGCTGGATGCGTGCGTGTGTGTGCATACCCAAGATTCCGAGAGGAGGATGGAGGAGAAGAGATTGCGGCATGGCCATCCTCCCTGGGGGGAGATTTCTCACTTTCTATCTCTCTGTCTCTCTGTCTTTCTGGTGAGCGCACATGCCCTATAGCAAAAAACCTCTCCGAAAAAAAAGGGAAAGTTTCTTTGTTGTTGTAGAACTCTCATCTTTGACTTATAGAGGTTTTCTAAATGAATTAACCTTAGACTGTACAATTTGGCCACGATAAGATCCCAGGATGGTTTTCTTGGGCACATTAACATCTTGCTTTGGTTTTTCTGTAGTGATTTGTTTCTTTTTATTATTATTCTTAAAGTGAAATGCCTGGCTTAATGTCATATGTTGATTTGGGGATCATCTTTAGTCGGTAACAACTTCAGAGTTTGATTGGCATCGTCAAAATTGTGTGTATCAACTGGTGTAGTTGAATTGGTTAATTCATTTGAAGGTTTTAAAGGAATGCACTTTTCCTCCATTATTGCATTGTTTTTGCTCACTGTGGGTCTACTGGCATTTTCTTTATCAGTCATTTTTGTTTTAAGTTTCTGAACTTTTTTCCCTTCTTCAACCTGGACCTCAGGAGTCATCACTCCCTGGCCTCTCCTGGATACTATCTGATTTTCCTGTTTGTGTGCAAAAACTGTTTTTCTTCTTCTTCTTTTTTTTTGGGAGAGATTTTTGCTATAGGGTACATGCGCTCACCAGACAGACAGAGACAGAGAGACAGAAAGTGAGAGAAATCACCTCCCGGGGGGATGGTCACGCCACAATCCCTTCTCCTCCATTCTCCTCCCGGGATCTTGGGCATGCACCAATACATACCCGGCGTGAGTTTTAAGCCACTGAGCCTGGGACACGAACCTCTGTCAACTACGTGGGAGTCCAGAGGCATAGCCATTACGCTAACTGCTGGTTCCCAAACTGTTTTTCTTCTTAACAGACGTTCCTTGAAATTTTGTCCTCTTTGCCCTATGAAAGCAGACTGGGTTCTTTGGCTTGGGACCAGCTACAGGTGCAGGGGCACTATTGGGGTGCTCATCACAGTCTGCGGTCGTGGGGACGTCTCATGTGAGGAACCCTCTGACGCCTTTGGCTGGCTGCCACACTTTTTCTTCCCTGCCCATTTCAATTATAGCTAAATTCAGCATCAGTGAGTTGAGTAAAAGATCTTCCAGGCCAGTTGCTGACAAATTTGCAGGATGAAATAAAATATTCTAATCGCCTTTTCTGACATTACCAAATTTGACTCTTATGTAAAACCGTCTCCTAACTCTCCAAAAAGCTATTTATTTTTCTCATAGGAAGGCACAAGTTCAACACTCCCTTTAAAATGGATATAATTTCTTGAAAGCCAAAAATTACAGCTTTTAATGGCGTAAGGGTGTTTTTCTTTCCTTGTGATGAAATCCCTTTGGTCTTGGGCCATTTGGCGGTAGCATTTGAATTTTTTTCTTGATCCTCTTCTCCTTTCTTCCCCCCTTCTCTTCCTTTTAACTTTCCTTCCTTTTTTCCTGGAGGAAGGGAGACTTCTGAAATAGTATTTTCAAAATGCCTTTATTTAAATGACCAATAAACAGGACTTAAGGCACAAAGAATAAGAAAGAAGAGGAAGCAATAACAGCAGCAGCAACAGCCATTAATAATGAGAATGGTTTGAGGTCAGAGGTGGTGTGGTGGTGAAGACGCTGGATTCCCCTACAGTTGTTCACCATTTGAATCCTGGACCTGATGGCTAGAAAACCACTCTGGGTATGTGTGTGTGTGCTAAAAATCCCAGGAGG
Organism: Tupaia belangeri chinensis; assembly: GCF_000334495.1. Taxonomy (NCBI): domain Eukaryota; kingdom Metazoa; phylum Chordata; class Mammalia; order Scandentia; family Tupaiidae; genus Tupaia; species Tupaia belangeri. The sequence continues at coordinate 5,710,629 of NW_006207133.1, forward strand.
AGAATGAAGGAGAAAAGACCATGGCATGGCCATCCCTCCTGGGAGGTGATTTCTCACTTTCCGTCTTTCTGTCTCTCTGGTGAGTGCCTGCAAAAACTTAAAGAAAAAAAAAAAAGATAATGGTTACTGTTAGTTCATCGAGCACTCGTGATATGGGAGGATGGGAGGAACTTCTTTTTCTTTCCTTTTTTTTTTTTCAGAGAAATTTTTCTATAGGGCGTGTGCATTTGCTGGAGAGACAGAGAGAGACAGAGAGACGGAAAGTGAGAAATCACCCCCTAGGGGGGTATAGCCACTCCACAATACCTTCTCATTCATTCTCCTTTCAAGATTTTGGGCATGCACACACACGTGCCCAGCTTGAGTTTTAAGCCGCTGGGTCTGGGACTCAAACTGCAGTCGACCATGTGGGAGTCCAGCAACGTTAACTGTTATGCCATCTGCTGATCCCAGGAGAGACTGTTCTAAGTGCTTTGCAAGCATCATCTTTTTTGAGTCACAGTCCTGTGAGCAGGAACTATCTGTATTTTAGAGGTGGGGAAACAGAACCTCTAAAAGTTGCACAGTAAATGAGAGTCAGTCTTGCATGCATGTTGCTCTCATGGTTTCTAAGTAGCTAAATGCCCTGTAGAAATTAGAAATAATGAGTGATTTCAAATCAAAGAGTCTCCCTTGAAGGGAGAGAAAAAAGATGAAGCTGTTGGTGCTCAAATGGAAAAAGAGAGCAGGAGCAAAGAGGGGAGGGAAATTCAGAAGTGAATCAACAAGTGACCTAATGTCAATACTTGAAAGGACTCCACTTTCCTTGCTTCACTTGTTAGGAAGCTGAGGCCCAGGGAGAAGAGGGTCTCACTTTTGGTCACAGCAGGTGCTGATTCAGAGCCTGGGTTGGAGTCAGGCTGTAGTCTAGGGCTGGTTGTTTCCAGCCCAGATCTCCTCTTCTTCCATCTTGCCAGGCTGCCTTCCAAATACAGTTGTCCTTTTTTTTTTTTTTTTTAATAAGACTTATTTATTTTACCTATTATCATTATTTTTAAAAATTTGACCACAGAGTGACAGAGAGAAAGAGAGAGGGAAAGTGCAAAAGCAAGCCACCAGGTTTGGGACTTGAATCATAGTTGGCCATGTGGGACTCCAGCACCTTAACCACCATGCCACCTGCTTGTCCCTAGTTGTCCCTTCTTATTCAGTTTCCCTTTGGTGGTTTTAGTTACTCACAGTCAATCATGGTCTAAAAATATTAAATAGAAAGTCTCAGGAAAAACAATTTATAAATTTTAAACTGTGCACCCTTGTGAGCTGCCTGATGAAATCCCTCACTGCCAGGCCCTGTCCTGCCTGGGACGGGAATCACTCCTTTGTCCAGTGTGTATGAGCTAACCTACTTGTCCATTAGTCACTTAGTAGCTGTCCTGGCTATTAAGCTGAAAAAAGAAAAACAAAAACAAAAACAAAAACAAAAACAAAAGGCAAAAACATCTACCAGCCAAACCATAGATTCAACCAACCGTGGATAAAAATATTTGAAAAAAAACAATTGGTTGCGTCTGTATCAAAGATGTACAACTTTTTTTCTTGTCATTATTCCTTAAGCAACATGGGAAAACAACTATTTGCATGGTGTTTCTGTTGTATTACGTGTTATAAGCAATGCAGTGACGAATTAAAGTATACAAGAGGATGCACGCAGGTTAAATGCAAATACTGTGTCATTTTGTAAAAGGAAGTCGAACCCCCAGGGTATCTGTGCTGGAGCCCATGTCTTGCAATACCAAGGGAGACTGTATGGGGTTTGGTACTATCAGGTTTCAGGCATCCACTGGAGGTCTTGGAATGTTTCTCCCGCCAATTAGGAGAAATGACTATAGTATATATTTTTTGATGCCAAATCAGTTGTTTCTGGAATGTCAAAGCTGTCGAAAATGCCAAGCGATGGAGTGAAATTAACAAGGGCCTATTTGCCCTTTCAGAAGATGGCAGGACCTACCCAATTTGCTATGAATGCTCGAGGACATGGACCGTGGTCCTGTTTACGAGTATAACTCCACTTTCCCTTTGACTTTGTGGAAATAACTGGAACCCGCAGAAGCTGAGGAGCCCCGTTGTTCTGTAGTTCAAAGATCACATGCAGTGTTTTGTGCTGTCTTTTTGACTGGGGTCAAAACCAGCAGATTTGGAACTTCCTAACTAGAATTCTAACAGAAGCTGCTGGGTCTGTTGCAGAACCCGGCAAGATTTTTCTCCCTTCTAGGATATTTTTTTCTCCCTACTTTGGGGTTTTATGGTTTCTATGACATCTGGGGCTTCTCTTTTTTTTTTGCACGGGATCTAATTTTAACTATACTGCTTAGTGTGTCTGTGTGTGACTTTTATTAATCAGAACAACAAACACTTATGTAGCAGGTTATTTTGTACCAGATGGTGTTCTCTAGCACTCCCTGTGTATTAACTCATTTATGCTTTTAACAACCTTCTCAGGCTGGATAATAACCCCCTTAAGAGGTTTGCGTCCTAATCCCTGGAACCTGTGAATGTGTTACCTTACACGGCAAAAGGAAGTTTGCAGATGTGATTGAATCGTGGATCTCGAGATGGGGAGATTATCCTGGATTATCCAGATGGGATCAATATAAGCACAAAGGTTCTTTATGAGAGGGAGGGAGCAGGTCAGGGAGAAGAGAAGACGCGATTTCCCCTGGAGCCTTCAGAAAGAGCCCGCCTTGCCGATGCCCTGATTTTAGCCCTGTAGGACTCCTTTGGTCCCAAAGGACTTTCTGAGCAATGGAAGAGAAGACATGGGTTGTGTTAAGCCAGTCAATTTGTAGGACTTTGTTATAGTGGCAATAGGAAACTAATGGTAGGTAATATTACCATCTCGGTTTCACGGAGAGATTAGGTACCTCATTCAGGTCTCACAACCAGAAAATGGTGCGACTTGGAGTCAAATGCTCGTCTGGCTCCAGACAGGGTGCAGTGGACCACTCCTGCTATTTGATTTAAGGCGAGTTACTTAACTTCCATCGTCCTCAGTTTTCTACTCTCTAAAATGGAGCTGTTGATCCCTATACCACCAGGTGTTCAGACAGTTGAATGAGAGTGCATCCTGTCCACAGTGTGGTGGTGGTGATGACAATGGTGATGACAACGATGACAGATGCCAGTTGGGAGGTGTAGGCTGACAGTGTACAAGCTCAGAGGGGGACTGTATAGGTGGGATAGGCCTGGAACATTGCCTGAAAGATATTTGCGTTGTTGTCTTCTTGTCTTCCTTTGGCCTCTTTCTAAGCTGTCAAACATCTTTTGTTCAAATTGCCCTCTAAACACCTCTCTTCACCATACGAAGCCTCCATCCAGCCCAACACACATGTTCACAATGAGCTCAGGTTTTAACCAGCCCCTTTGTATCAGGATCACTGGGCAGAGCAGAATCCCTGAGATGCCATCAGCTCCTGGGCTCAGGGTGGCCTCAGAACCTCCTGCTTGCTGTCGCAGCAGCTTCTGGTCAAGCTGCAAATTCAAATTGGAGTTAAGGGGGACATTCTAACATGGGAACCAGAAATTTTTTAGAAAATTATTTATTGGGAACCAGCAGTTAGCGTAATGGCTATGTCGCTGGACTCCCACGTAGTTGACCGTGGTTTGCATCCCGGACCCGGTAGCTTAGAACTCACGCTAGGCGCGTGTGCGTGTGTTCCCAAGATCCTGAGAGGAGAATGGAGGAGAAGGGATTGTGGCATGACCATCCCTCTTGGGGGGTGATTTCTTGCTTTCTCTCTCTATGTCTCTCTCTGTCTGTCTGGCGAGCGCACACACCCTATAGCGAAAAAACCTCTCCAAAAGCAAAACAAAACAAAACAAAAAGAAAATTATTTATTTAATGTTATTTATTATTATTATTATTTAAAAATTTGCCATGGAGTACATGCACTCACCAGACAGAGAGAGAGAGAGGGAAAGGGAGAAAGCAAGCCACCAGGTCCAGGATTTAAACCGTGGTTGGCCATGTGGGAATTCAGTGCCCCAACCATAACACCACCTGTCCCCCCATAAACGGGTTTTGAGAGAAGGGGCCAAAGCATTAGGTTGTTGATAAAGTTTGTATTCTATGCAAAAATGCATCATGACTTCCCAGACAACCCAATAAATACAAGCATGTGAGAAACTTTTCTAACCATAAGAGAGCTCTTTGTTCATTGTTCAAAATATAGAACTAAATGAAGAAGAAAAGTTTTTGGCTGGCAAGTAGTGTGGAGGTTAAGGCAGCTGGGTCCAATATGGCCAGCTCTGTGGTTGGAGTCCTGGACTGGTGGCTTGAAAATCACACTGGGTGCGTGTGTACACATGCCCCAGATTCTGAGAGGATAGAGAAGGGATTGTGGCATGGCCGTCCTCTCTGGGGGGTGATTCTCACTTTCCCTCTCTATGTCTTTCTGGTGAGTGCATGTGCCCTATGCCGAAAACCTAAAAAATTTTTTCTTTTTTTTTGGGGGGGAGAGGTTTTCGCTATAGGGCGCGTGCGCTCGCCAGACAGACGGAGAGAGACATAGAGACAGAAAGCGAGAAATCACCCCCCAGGGGGATGATCACGCCACAATCCCTTCTCCTCCATTCTCCTCTCGGGATCTTGGGCATGCACGCACACGCGCCCTGCATGAGTTTTAAGCCACCGGGTTCGGGACATGAACCGCGGTCGACTATGTGGGAGTCCAGCAACATAGCCATTACGCTAACTGCTAGTTCTCAAAAATTTTTCTTCTTTTTAAAAATGTATTTCTTCTGAGGGAGAGAGAGAGATGGAAAAAGATCACCCCTAAAAGTGCCCCAATGTGACCATCCACCCCCAGCCTCAGTCAGCCTCGAATATGGGCATGCACACACCCGGCATGTATAGAGAGACTTTAGGACTGGAACCCAGAACTCTCCCATGTGGGTCCACATTGCAGAACATTGTGTTACCACTGAGCCACCAGCTGGCCCCCATTGAACTCTTCTTATGGGGATAAAAACCCCCAAACAAACCACGGAGCTGTTTTTAGATTTAAGGTTGAGTTATTCGGGACCAGCAGATGGTGTAATGGTTGTTGGACTTTCACATAGTCGACCACAGTTTGAGTCTCGGACCTGGTGGCTTAAAACTCACACCAGGCATGTGTCTGTGTGTGTCCAAAATCTCGAGAGGAGACTGGAGGAGAGGAATTGTGGTGTGACCATCCCCCTGGGGAGTGATTTCTCACTTTCTGTCTTGCCAGCAAGCGCATGTACCCTATAGCAAAAAACTCTCTTAAAAAAAAAAGAGAAAGAATTGAATTATCTGGGTAATGTTATGAGGATTGAGCTACTTGCTCGAATCTTAGTCATTAAAAAACTTTCTGGAGTTTTCTTTCTTTTTTTTTGCTTTGTAATCAGTATATTAAGGAGACATTCATACATTTCAAGAATTGCTTAAATTCTGTTAATCCAGATTTAAGCATGTGAACATATGACTTTATAACATATAATTAAAGCTATTCACCATAATCTGCTATCCTACCAACATCAAATTACAGTTACTTTGGAGCATAAGTTAAATGGTTTAAAGTAAATCTGTAATACCTAATAACACCTTTCTATACCACACATGCAAATGACTTCTCCATGTAAAGGTTGTTTCACTTTGTAAGTTACCCAGCTCCAGAAGTCACTACTCGGGGGCTTTTCATGGTCCAAAGAGAAGGCAGGTGGGGGAGTTGGGAGTAACCAGGACTGGTCACATATACATACATATATATATAATATAATATATTTTTATATATGTATACTAAAAAAAAAAAAAGATGGCACAACAGAAGGGAATGCAGTTCTAGAGGTGTAAGCCCTCGAGAAGCAGCACATTATGATAAACCCCTTTAGAAAGGTATCATTTCTATCACTGATGCCACAGGCTAAATTATATTATGCCATCCATTTTCAAGTTGAGGCAATAGAATAGACGCAGAGACATCACAATGAGTCTCACTTAGTACAAATAACTATACAGACCATCACACACTTTCCTACAAATTTTTTTCTCCTTCTGATTACCAGTTATATACAGGATTTTAATTTCATAGCTTGACAATGAGGGATCATACACTGAAGTCAATACATATATCTAGCATTTCAGTCTAAGCTCATCCATGTACATAGCTGAAATCAATTACAAGGAATGGCCTAACAAATGCTAGGGGAACTTTGTAGT
>NW_006207133.1:5718382-5722554 GCF_000334495.1 Tupaia belangeri chinensis
GTTTCTTTCACCATTTTCTACAGCCGGTGAGCGGGCTGAGGCCGGCGTGGGGGAGCGGGAAGGTGCGCGTAGCTGTGCGCAGCTAGGGCAGCCGCTCCTCAGCTTCTCACCAAGCATTCTGGAAAGTTCTCCCCGGCGCGCCCTGGAGTTTTCAAAGAAGAATAGATAAAGGTAGGTCCAACCTACCTTCTGATTTTGAAAGTTTTGAAACATCACTTAACACACCAATGGTCTCGAGCTTCGGATTTCACCCAGTTAGACTGGTCTTTTCCCTAAACCAGAAGTAGTGTCTTTTCAGCGTGGAAAGTCCTTAGACACCTTACTTTAGCTCCATAAGTTGCAGTTCTTTCAAGTGGCCAAAAGATGGCACTAGACACAAAGGATTCCACCTGACTCCAAGGCCGTGCTGCTTTCAGAGATGCCTCAAAGCCCAGGTACTCTTTTAAGCTTCTGAAGCACATAATCCCTAGTAGAACATGGTGTTAATAAGGAAGCCAAAACTGGGAAAGGAAACAGAATGAGATCAAGCCAACAAACAGAACAATACTGAGCAAAGGAATAAAGCACTTTTGCTCCTGTGTCAGAGGAGGCTGCCATTGGGGTAGCTTTTCCTGCCCCCAGGGCAGTTCAGAAGGCTCTTATTCAGATATCTTGGGGTAGGGGCAGGTGGTGGCGGCATACGTTTTCATTCTGGAGCTCCTAACCAAGGCTTTTCAGTGTCCAGCCCTGCACTCACCTTCGTTAGCACTTGCCCACGCCCTCGGTGGCTCTGGGCCTAGAAGCCATGGCCTTGGTCTGTCTGGCATCCTGCATCCTGATTCACTGCACTGTTTGCCGCCATCACACTGCCCAGAGCTTCGCTCCCATCATCTCAAGGGGCCTCCAGTCACCCAGGCAGTCTGGTGGTTCCAGAGTAATTCCTGAGAGTCAAAACTGGACTCTCCACCCCTGGCTGTGAAGGTGGCGGTGGCAGAGACTGCAAATGTGGCCGCCTTGGCATTGGCCGCTCATTAGTGTCTGCTGAATAAACCAAGGGGATGGGCAAAGGACTCGCAGAGGTGATGGGGGGAGGCAGGTAGAGGAGAGGCCTCGGCAGCTCCTTACTGTCTCCTGACCCCTGGGCTTGCTAGAAATTGCCTGTGTGAAAGCCTCCAGGGGGCTGTCGATGGCAGCTGCCAGGAGCCTCACCTCAGTTCTCTCTCTACTTCTTTCCTTCCTCTTCCTCCTTCACTCCTGAGTGCACCAGCCTGGCAGAGGGTGGAAAGCCTGGACATGGGGCAGAGCCATGTCCTGTGAGATACAGGGCAGGGGGGGCACACCTGGAGTGAGATCTGTTAGCTGGAGTCTTCCTTTACACAAACCTAGGCGGCCGGGGGGAGCGGGGATGCTTCCCGGCTAAATAGAACTGGCCGAGGTGTGGGCAGTGGTCTGAAGATGCTGGGTGGCGTATCTATCCTGAGGAAGAGGGTACATGGTCTTGCCCAGAGAAGAGGACGCTAAGGTTTAGACGACAGTCAGGCGAGGGAACTCAGACCCCTAGGGGGCAGCCACCCTCCGCCACCTCCACCAGCCGTCATTATCTTGCATAGCCCGGGGCTTGCTCCCTCTTGTTGATGGTGGCTGCTCTGGATTCTGCTCCACATCGGTGCGAGCACAGCCTGATGCAGGAGGAGGTTTGAGTGACATCCAGGTCATGCTATTCTGACACCCAGGTGCTCTGTGAGAAGGTTAAGGGCCAGCAACGTTAATCAGACTCCAGTCTTCATTTCAGTTGGACACGGAGAGACGAGAGGAATATGAAATAGGGGGTGTGGGGGTGGGTGGGTGGGTGACAAAGTGAAGTCTTCGGATGTGTGGTGAGCCTGCCGTCCAGAGCGGGGCAAAGCGCAGGAAGTGAATCAGAGACCTGCAGAGATCTCGGCACTCAAAGACCAGAAATTTCCTTGGGGCAAAAAAGGACAGAGCTCTCCTATAAGGCAGTGCTTTTACTACTTCTTACAAATGCCTGGAGTATTAACCAAAGGGGTGAGAAAGCAGTCCAGCCTCACATACAGCTTCTCCAGCGGGCTAGGTCTGGACCTGCAACAGCCCTGAGTTGGGCGGACATTGGGCAGGCTTGTCAAGACATGGGGTAACTGATGGAGCTCTTAGGCTCTGTCTGCTAAAGTGGGTAGCAATCACTACAGACGGGCCCCTTAGAAATGCAGGTTTTGGTGCTAAATTTTGTGTATACATCTTTGTTGAGTGCTGGCATTGCCTCTGTGAGTTAGGTCCCACTGTCATCCCCATTTTACAGGCGAGGCCACTGAGGCTCATGAGGTGGGTTACTTGAGGAGTCCATCCTGGTCCACAGGCAGGTTGGAAGTCAGCACTGAGCTCCAGAAGCTCCAGCCAGGACTGCTTTCATTGTGAGTCAAATGGCATCTTGTTGCTTGTGCTCGAAGCCGTACCTCTACGCGTCCAGAGAAAAGCAGGCACCGAAGTTTTGGGAAAGAAGGAAACGTCGTACTGCCCTGCTCCCTGCCCTCACTGCACTCTGTCCTGTTTCTGTTCTGACCCTCTGCAGCTTAATGGCTCTCTCTTGGTCCCTTCTCCCTGGGGAGAAGAGGTGGCAATTTGGGGTTGATCAGAAACATTCTCAGGTTTGAGAGATGGGGAGTGGGACCAGTCAGATGGCCCTTTGTTCTCCCCAGTGAGCGGGAGGTTCAGCTTTCTGCTGCTTCACCCTCCTTCTCTAAAAGCCCTCGTCTGTCTGTCCTTCCTGGCCGCCCTCACTGCCCACTTTGCCACTGCTCTGCTCAGGCTTCAAGTGCGTCTGAATGGCTGTTCTCTCAGGGGGCTCACATTGGGAAGGTGAGAAATGAGGCCTTAAGGTAACTGCTCAGGGAGGGCAGGGTTGGCCCCCCACCCCCTTGAAAAGGTGTGAGCAGGAGGGAGTGGAGGGAATCTGGCACCTGTCATGCCCCAGGCACAGAGCCAGAACCACCCTTCCCCATCTGCTTAAGCCTGAGACAGTCTTGCAGGTGTGGGGAAAGGTCGCACACACCCACAGGGCCTTCTCCCAGCAGGGCACAGCCTCTGCCCACAGCCCGGGTGGGTGGGTGCAGTATTTTATCACACGACCCTTCTGCTATGTCTCATTGGTCTGGGAGTGGACCCGTGACTACGGCCTGGCACAGGAGGCTGTGCTGGACCAGATTCTGATTTCAACTTAAACTACAAAACAGAGGGCAGGGTAGCCAGGTGCTTGGGGGAAATGGCCTGACTTTAAAGAGAGCCATGGTGACCTGGATGGCCAGATGGACACTGAAGCCTGGTGGGAACAGAAACCTGGATAAAGCTAGCTGGCAGAGAGGAGAGAATCAAAACCTGAGAAGCAAGTGGAGATTAGAGACAGCCTGGGTGTGCGTGGGTTCTTCCGTACACGGAAGCACTGAGCTGTGGCTGCAGGCTCTGGCCCTGCCCTGATGCCCCTTGTCCAGATTCTGCCCAACAGTGGGAAGGGCCCTGGAGGGGATATAATTGCAGCTGGTTCCCTAGGCCTGCCCCTGCCCCTTCCACCCATGGGACATGTCTGCTTTCAAACTCCAGTCCTGTGTTCGGGATGAACCACTCCTTCCTCCTGTGGTCAAGGAGAGAGGCTGTTTATCCTGTGGCCACCTGATCCTACTGTCTCCACCTCACAGCCGGCGAAGAGAGGCTCAGAGGCTGGCTTTTAGCAGCGTGGCCGGCAAGTGCTGGTCTTTTCTGGCATTCCATAGTAGCTGAGAAGTTCCCTGAGGTTTTGCAAGTGAGTTTGCTGTCAGTGCATCCAAGAGAACAGGGCGGGGAGGTAAGAGCCATGGGAGAGGGTGGCCCACTTCCAGTGCCCGGCTCCTGGTCCTCTCTGTGCAGGGCCCAGGCCTTTCCCTTCCCTAACTGAAGGAGGCTTGTGCAACTATTCCCTGGCCGCCTGGATCCAGTGGCTCTTCTCAGGGGAAAGAATTTTGGTTATCTTATCTTGGCATGTGCTGCCTTGGGATTTTTAGGTTAAATTGGGCAAAGCTCCAGGTGTTCAGAACTAGTAAAAAATAAGGACACCAAACCCTCATTGCTGATTTCCTTCCTTGACACCCCAGGCCACCAGGTCGCAGCCACTGTGAGGCATGCCCCGGAGCTGTGTAGCGGGTGCC
>NW_006207133.1:5725347-5728880 GCF_000334495.1 Tupaia belangeri chinensis
TGGGCTGTGGCTGCAGGCTCTGGCCCTGCCCTGATGCCCCTTGTCCAGATTCTGCCCAACAGTGGGAAGGGCCCTGGAGGGGATATAATTGCAGCTGGTTCCCTAGGCCTGCCCCTGCCCCTTCCACCCATGGGACATGTCTGCTTTCAAACTCCAGTCCTGTGTTCGGGATGAACCACTCCTTCCTCCTGTGGTCAAGGAGAGAGGCTGTTTATCCTGTGGCCACCTGATCCTACTGTCTCCACCTCACAGCCGGCGAAGAGAGGCTCAGAGGCTGGCTTTTAGCAGCGTGGCCGGCAAGTGCTGGTCTTTTCTGGCATTCCATAGTAGCTGAGAAGTTCCCTGAGGTTTTGCAAGTGAGTTTGCTGTCAGTGCATCCAAGAGAACAGGGCGGGGAGGTAAGAGCCATGGGAGAGGGTGGCCCACTTCCAGTGCCCGGCTCCTGGTCCTCTCTGTGCAGGGCCCAGGCCTTTCCCTTCCCTAACTGAAGGAGGCTTGTGCAACTATTCCCTGGCCGCCTGGATCCAGTGGCTCTTCTCAGGGGGAAGAATTTTGGTTATCTTATCTTGGCATGTGCTGCCTTGGGATTTTTAGGTTAAATTGGGCAAAGCTCCAGGTGTTCAGAACTAGTAAAAAATAAGGACACCAAACCCTCATTGCTGATTTCCTTCCTTGACACCCCAGGCCACCAGGTCGCAGCCACTGTGAGGCATGCCCCGGAGCTGTGTAGCGGGTGCATGGGGTCCTCAACCTGTATTTGCAGCACCACCCACTGCAGGAGTCACGGCTCCCAGACTTGCAGAGCAGCAGCCCCTGGACAACTTCCTGTATCATGCTCTCCGCCCCGCTCTGCCCCTGTGCCTTGTGACTGGGGCAGACAGAGCCCTCCCCGCAGTGCGGACCTTCTACACTAAGAACCCACAGCTGGCCACGGCACCCTATGAAGACCCGCTGTGGGGAGATGGCGGCCCTCCGTGCTGAAAGCTGAAGGTAGAGGGGGACGCGGCCAGTGGCTGAGAGAGGCCTTCTGCACCCTCCTGGCCCACCTGGCCCACCTGGCAGGAGGGCAGGAAAGAGGGGGCAAACAGCCTCAGGCTGCCCTGTGCTCCAGCTCAGAGATGGAAATTTTGATCTGATGATCACAGAGCAAAACAGTGTCTATCTGTGACCAGTTTACCTGTGGTGGCTTCTACCAAAAGTGACTGAGAGATCATCAGAAGAGTCAAAAGCACATTTACTTGGGAAAGCCCAGCTTTCTTCCCTCCTCTATCCTCTTACTACAGACTACTCTTTCCTTACTACTGTGAGGATGGGGACTTAGCAAGATCACTATGGGTTAGCAGAAATAAGAGGGTTCAGGAGCTCGCCCTGGGGCTTGATGGTTAAAGCCAGATTCCAAATGGCTGACTGCGTGGTTTGAGACTCAGATATGGTGGTTTGAGAAACATGTGCATGTGTGTTCAAAATCCTTAAAAGAGGGAGAGATGGAGGAAAAGAGATTGTGGCATGACCATTCCACAGGGGGTGCTTTCTCCTCTCCCTCTGGCGAGCATATGTGCTCTCTAGCAAAAAAAAAAAAGAAAAGAAAAGAAAAGAAAAAAGTTCAGGTTTGCACACAGCTGAGCAGGGACTGTTTAATATGTATGCTTTCTATCTGGGGGTCCCGTTAGGACTTTCTAAAAAGCTGGGGAGTGTTTATGTGTACCAGAGGCAGCTTCCAGTCCTGAGATAGGAGGGGCTGATCACTGTGAGGCCAGGGCTAGGCCTGGGAGGGAAAGCAGTGCAGACGCAGATCCTGGGGTATCGCCAAAACGGAGAAAGTAGCGGGCAGGGAAAGTCATCAAGAGGTCCTTCTCCGCTGGAGCATTACGCTGGTGCAGGCAGGTGTGGTTTTGGGGGACCAGCAGTTAGCGTGGGACTGTGAATTATAAGTCATTATAACTAGTCTCAAACATATCTTTATTAATCAAAATAGGAACCATTACAATCAACATATTTTGCCAACAAGAAGTAAGTTTGTTTATTCCTGTAATGTAAAAATCCATGCTTTGGGATTTGACGAACTCTTGGAAAGTACATTCTACATCCTCCTGGTTGTGGAAATGCTCTCCCTGCAAAAAATTGTCAAGATGTTTGAAAAAATGGTAGTCGGTTGGCGAGAGGTCAGGTGAAAATGGTGGATGAGGCAAAACTTTGTAGGTCAATTTGTTCAACTATTTTTTTTTTTTTAAGTTTTTTGCTATAGGGCACATGTGCTTGCCAGAGAGATACAAAGAGAGGGAAAGTGAGAAGTCACCCTCCGGGCCATGCTGTGATCCCTTCTCCTCCATTCTCCTCTCAGAATTTTGGGCATGCACTCATACATGACCAGCATGATTGTTAAGTCACCAGGTTTGGTGGTGGGCCATGTAGGAATCCAGCACCCCAACCACTACACCACCTCCTGGCCTCCTTGTTCAACTTTTGAAGCAGCAGTGGTATGATGTGCAGTCTGGAATTGTCAAGAACAATTGGACCCTTTCTGTTTACCAATGCTGGCTGCAGGCATTGAAGTTTTGGGTGCATCTCCTTGATTTGCTGAGTGTACTTCACAGATGTAAAGGTTACGCTGGGATTGAGAAGGTCGTAGTAGATCAGACCCCACTAAACAGTGACCGTGATCTTTTCTGGTGTAAGTTTGGCTTCGGAAAGTGCTTTGGAGCTTCTTCTTGATCCAACCAGTGAGTAGGCCATTGCCTCCTATAAAATTCACTTCACATGTCACACCTAACAACCAAATCAAGAAATGGCTTCTTGTTGTTGCATAGAATAATAGAAGATGACACTTCAAAATGATGATTTTTAAAAAATTTTTGGTCAGCTCATGAGGCATCCATTTATGGAGCTTTTTTACCTTTCCAATTTGCTTCAAATGCCAAATGACCATAGGATGGTCGATGTTGAGATCTGTGAGTTCTTTGTTCATGCAGTTCTTTGTTCATAAGAGGATCAGCTTCGATGATTACTTTCAATCCATCGCTGTCAACTTCTCATGGCTGGCCACTGCATTCGTCATCTTCAAGGCTCTTGTCTCTTTTGCAAAATTTCTTAAATCACCACTACACTGTACTTGTGTTAGCGGTTCCTGTGCCAAATGCATTGTTGATGTTGTGAGCTGTCTCTGCTGCCTTATTGTCCATGTTGAACTTGAATAAGAAAATAGTTTGGCGCCAGCAGGTGGCATGGTGATTGAGGTGCTGGACTCTCACAGGGCCAACTGTGATGTGACTCCCGGAAATGGCAGCTTGAAAAATGATGCAGGGGGGTACCAGCAGTTAGCGTAATGGCTATGTCGCTGGATTCCCACATAGTCGACCGCGGTTCACATCCCAGACCCGGCGCGTGTGTGTGTGTGCCCAAGATCCTGAGAGGAGAATGGAGGAGAAGGGATTGCAGTGTAACCATCCCCCCCGGGGGGTGATTTCTCACTTTCTGTCTCTATGTCTCTTTCTGTCTATCTGGCGAGCGCACACGCCCTATAGCGAAAAACCTCT
>NW_006207133.1:5728894-5734296 GCF_000334495.1 Tupaia belangeri chinensis
TGCAGGGCATGTGTGCTTGTGTGCCCAAAATCCTGACAGGAGAGGAGAGGAGAAGGATTTCAGCGTAGCTATCCCCCCTGGGCAGGTGATTTTTCATTTTCCCTCTCTCTGTATCTCTCTGTCTCTTTCCTCTCTGGTGAGTCCTGAGTCCTAAAAAACTCAGATTTGCTTTTTGTCTAACATCACCCATAGTCTAAAATATATATAAAATAAACAAGAAGTAAATAGCAAAACATGTGAAAAATGTGCATTAAAATGATGTATAATATGAGCATTTATTTAAGAACGCATCCAATAACAAGTAGAAAATTTCAACAATGCAAAACCACAATTACTTTTACACCAACCTAATAGTTTTTTTTTTTTTTTTGGAGAGGTTTTTCGCTATAGGGCGCGTGGGGCGCTCGCCAGACAGACAGAGAGAGACATAGAGACAGAAAGTGAGAAATCACCCCCCAGGGGGGATGGTCATGCCGCAATCCCTTCTTCTCCATTCTCCTCTCGGGATCTTGGGCACGCACGCACACGCGCCCGGCGTGAGTTTTAAGCCACCGGGTCCGGGACGTGAACCGCGGTCGACTATGTGAGAGTCCAGCGACAGCCATTACACTAACTGCTGGTTCCCACCAACCTGATAGTTTAAGGACAGTCTCAAAGAGAAGAGGGAAATCAGGCCACAAATATGGAGACCTGGACTCAAGAAACATGTTGGCCAGGCCTCGGAGTTTGGTCAGAACGAGATTTTTTTTTTTTCCATAGAGGTTTTTGCTTTAGGGTGTGTGCACTCACCGAAGACAAAGTGAGACAGAGATAGTGAGAGGGAAAGTGAGCAATCACCCTTCAGGAGCAGTGGCCATGTTATAATCCCCTCTCCTCCCAGGATTTTGGGCACACACCCCTACACGCCTGGCATGAATTTCAAGCCACCAGGTCTGGGACTTCAACTGCAGTCAACCATGTGGAAGTCCAGTGATGTAACCACTGTGCCATCTGCTGGCCCTCAGAAAGAGAATGTTAATAGGAGGACCAAGGCCCAGAGGAGCCAGCCTGGAAAGAGCCATGAGTCTCTTGAGCTGGCCATTCTGGAGTGGGTCAGGCACTGATTCTAGGGGAAGGGAACAGGGTAGGAGATAGAGACTGAGATCCCTTGCCTTTATGTAGAAAAGTCAGCTGCCCACCTAAGATGCAAGGCCTCTAGAGGCTGTTCCCTGAGGCTCAGATGTGCTGCTCCCACTTGGCAGGGCCAAGCAGGCCTGGTTTGGTGGTGTTGGTTGGAACCAGGGGGTAAAACCAAGGAGCTGGGGGTTGCATTGTGACTGCCAGAATTTGCAGGTGACAACATCACCTAGTGCCTAGATCTGCCTAGCCAGGCCTGGAGAGTTTGGGAGGGAAACATTCTGTCCAGGCAGGCTCTGCTCCCACTTCTTGGAAACAGGAGGCATCCGGTGAAGCACATGTATCTTTTGTGACTGCACAGTTTACTACAGGAACATGGACCAGGGCTGGATTGAGTAGTTTCTTTTTCTTTTTAAAAATTATTTATTTTTAATTAAATTATTATTATTATTATTACCACTAAGCATTCACCAGAGAGAGATGAGAGAAAGAGAGAGACAGAAAGTGAGAAAGCAAGCCACCAGGTTTGGGACTTGAACTGTGGTCAGCCATGTGGTAGTCCAGTGCCTCAACCACTGTACCACCTGCTGGCCCCTCAGTAGTTCCTTTTCTGTGACTCCATATTTAGATCCCTGCCCTGGGGCTGCAAAGTGTAGGATTTTCTCCATGGTGAAGAGAGAAAATATTTTCCTTCTAGAACAAGTTTGTTTGCCGCCATAGGAAGGCGGAGCATTTGACAGGAGCGCCTTAGTCAGGCAGAGGCATGACGACAGCCTTCTCCTTCCTAGGGAGGCAGTCAGTGTCGGGGACCTGGTCTCTCTCCCCTGGCAGGGTCCTGAGAATCCTGCCATGGTGTTGTGCAGCTTGAGGAAGCATGAAGCAGAGGGGCTTTCCTTTCCTCCCAGGGGACCTTCTTATGGGGCACCCCTTCTGTGCACCAACACTGGGGCACCTATCAGGGCCTAATTCATCTGCAGGAGAGAGGGAGGGTCTGAGCTGGTGCTCTGGCTCCCCTTGGAGACCACCACACAATATGGTGGTGACTCCTTGTTCCCGTGTCCCTGAGGACAATGTAACTGAGTGAGTAGCAGTGGAGCAGCCCGGGACAGGGGCAGAGTGCAGTGTCTGTCCATCTGCCTTCTGTCTGCCCAGCTGCAGGGCTTGTGGATCCAGGCTGCATGGACTAGCAGGCAGACTCTGCCCCTCCCATGTCAGTGTCCTGAGGTTTCTCCACCGTGGTGAGTATTGCTAGTCCCCGCAGTGGCAAACTAACAGGAAAGTCCCCTCTTTCTCCTATCTGCAGGTCTGTCTGGGCTTGTGCAGCCAGAAATTCCTTGGCTGGCACCGTCCCTGGGGATGTCTAGGAGGAGGGTAGGTTTGTTTTCCACAACATCAACCTCCAAGAGTCTGGGATGCTCCTTAACAACCTGCTATGGATTGACCATGAATTTATTTAAGCCCTCCCTGAACCTGTTTATGTTTCAGTAAACTCTTTTTATTGATCCTCTTAATTTTCCCTTTGCTGATTTACTGGGTCCTGACTTCACGCCCCTCTCCCTGGTGCTCACTTTCAAGGGTTTCCAAAGAGTGTCAGTGTCCCCGCTCCAGCCATAAAGCTCCGGCCCCTCCCATTTTTCTCTTGCTCCAGGAAATCCAGAGGAAGGTCAGACCTACCCCTCCTCACCTTTGAAATGCTTAATCTCAACCCATGAATCTTTGTTGGTGAAATTTCAGACCACCTTATCTAGTGGTGGGGATATTTTGAGACAAGAAGGCCTTTAAACTCCACTTTCTATGTGACTTTCTATTTTGCTTTTTGGCAGAAGTTAAGATTCATTAAAGCCACCATCCACTGGGATGGTTGGGAGGTGGACAGTTTGCAGAATGACTGGAGAACAGCTTGGGAAATTTACTGATGACCTATTTTAATCTATTCTCCCTTGCTTTTCCAAATTGAATACTATTTACACCTGGCATTTAAAAATAAAAAGAAAGGGGCCTTGTTATGTGGACAGAAAAGGAGGGGGCACTGACCACTTGCCTGCTCATGTGGTGGGTGCTTTCATCATTCTGCTCGTTAGACCGGCAAAGAATTTTCCTAGTCCTGCTCCTCTGGGGTGGCTACTTAAGTCTCCTCCATGTACTTCCTCCTAAGCGCCATTTGGGAAAGGGGTTTCCAATTACTGTTTTATCTGACTTACAGAAAAGATGAAAATATAGCTGATTAAAAATATACTCTCGTGTCTATTGCTCTGGAATCTCTATGCATTTGCAGTGGAAGGGTTTTATATTAGCTTATTTTGTCATTTCACTAGAACAGAAATTCTAGGCTTCTATTTTTCTAAGGAGAGAAATGTATAAAACGGTAAGAAAATTCTCAATACACAGGCTGACTAACCTATGTTACCTTTTTTCTTACACATGTATGGTTACATAACTCAAGTAGGAACATACAAAATCTCCAGAGAGAGGTGATTAATCTCTAGTCAGGGGCTAGGGGGCCTGTCTTGCTTCTTCTCTCCAGTCTGTGGTTCCAGCTCAGTGGACTTGCTCCCGTGGGTTCCTGGGTCTGCTGTGGGCCGCCTGGCTGAGCTTTGCTCCCTCAGACCCTGATCTGCTTCCTGACTACTCACACCCTTCAGCAGCCATTTCCAATGCACATCTGTGCTCCATGCTGTACACCTCCAGGGGGCTGCTCTGGAAATCACAGGCATTGTAGATGTGGGAGTTACCATAATAATTTTTTGGCAGATGGTATAGTAAAATGTCTTGTGGGAATCTTTTTCTAATTTGCACCAAGTCCCCTTTGGGACAGTGTAGGGGCTGCTCAAATATTTCTTTAAATGTGATCTTCATTGATTCCCACAGAGTTTTGTTCCTTCTGATAGGCTCTATAAACTGTTCCTGTTTGGTGGTGGCAGGTGCAGCAGCAGCAGCAGCAACAATAACAAACACATATTGAACCCTTAATAACGTTGTTCACATTTACTGAGTGCTTATTATGGAACAGGCATCATGCTAGATGCTTTTAAAATATAGCTTTGTTGGGACAAGCAGATGACGTAACGGTTACATCGCTGGACTCCCATGTAGTCAACTGAGGTTTGAATCCTGGGCCCAGCGATTTGAGTCCTGGACCCAGTGGCTTAAAATGCATACCGAGGGACCAGCAGTTAGTGTAATGTCTATGTCGCTGGACTCCCATGTAGTCAACCACGTTTGAGTCCTGAACCTGGTGGCTTAAACTCATTCCAGGCACTTGTGTGTGCGTGCCCAAGATTCCGAGAGGAGGATGGAGGAGAAGGGATTGTGGTGTGGTTATCCCCCTGGGTGTGTGCATGTGTGTGTTTTGCTTACTGTCTCTCTGTCTCTCTGGCAAGCACATGTATCCTATAGCAAAAATCTCTCTTTTTTAAATTTATTTTTGTTTATTATCATCATAATCTTGTTTATATTACATTGAATTGCATATAACTTTACAGTGTATTACATTGCTTTTTCAAAAGGGAATGCCATGTATGTAAGTCAATACAGAGACATTAAAATCCCCACTTCATCATTCATTATCTTTTCATTGTTTTTCTGGTTCACTATTATTATTACTCCAATTATTTTTTTAACCAGTCAATCACTATTTCTCATTTTGCTTGTAAAAAGACCTTACCCATCATGAAATACTTCTCAGACCAATCCAGTTGAGAATGCTATATATGTCATCAACAGGTAATAAGCCGTATCTGTGTCCCACTAATGTCATGCCTCTCTATTTGTTCTCTTGCTTTCTTTCTCTATCCTCTTCTTTTCACCCCTCCCCCCCATTCCACTCTGTCTTATTCTCCTTAAGTATTTTCACTGCTTTTATGTCCTCCATATTTCGCTCTCTACCATAGAGTGTGGTTAGCTGGTATATATTAAGTGGATACATACAACATCTTTCTTTCATAGCCTGGCTTACTTCACTCAGCAATAGATCCTCCATATCTGATCACTTTCTATGAAATGCCAGGGTCTTGTTATTTTTTATGGCTGAGTAGTATTCCATAGAGTACATATGCCACACTTTTCCAGTCCATTCATCAGTTTGTGGACATGTAGGTTGGTTCCATGTCTTGGCAATTGTGAATAATACTGCAATAAACATTGATGTGCAAGCACTTTTCTGACTGAGTGTTCTCCTGTCTTTTGGGTAGATACCCAGAAGTGGGACTGCTGGATCAAATGGTAGTTCTATTTGTAGATCTTTGAGGAACCTCCATATTGTTCTCCACAGTAGCTGAACCAGTTTA
>NW_006207133.1:5735718-5736222 GCF_000334495.1 Tupaia belangeri chinensis
TTTTAGTGGAAAAGCTTTTAGCTTTTCCCCATTCAGTAGAATGTTAGCTGTAGGTTTTACATAGATGGCTTTTATTCTTTTGAGAAATGACCCTTCTATACCAATCTTACTGAGGGTCTTAATCATAAAAGGATATTGTATTTTATCAAATACTTTCTCCACATAAATTGAAATAATCATAAGGTTTTTATCTTTCTTTCTGTTAATGTGTTGTATTACATTTATGGTCTTGCATATGTCGAACCACGCTTGTATCCCTGGGATAAAGCCTACCTGGTCGTGATGAATGATCTTTGTTATATGTTGTTGGATACGATTTGCGAGTATCTTGTTGAGAATTTTTCCATCTATATTCAACAATGATATTGGTCTGTAGTTTTCCTTTTTTGTCATGTCCTTATCTGTTTTGGGAATGAGGATGATAGAGGCTTCATAAAATGAATTTGGAAGGTCTCCTTCCTTTTGAATCTTTAGAAATAATTTTAGTAGGATAGGGGTTACCTC
>NW_006207133.1:5738477-5755877 GCF_000334495.1 Tupaia belangeri chinensis
TATGATGTGCCTTGGAGAGGATCTTCTTGGGTTGATTCTACTCGGGGTCCTATGTATTTCTTGGGTCTGGATATTTGAATGTCTTTCTAGGTTTGGAAAGTTTTCTTCCAGGATTTCATGGAATAAATTATCTAGGCCCTTATTATTTTCTTTCTCTTCTGGGATACCAATTATCCATATGTTGGGGTGCTTGATGGTATCCAGTATTCCTCGTATATTATTCTCATTTTTCATGGTTGTTTTCTCAATCTTGATACTTTTTTCTAGGTCAGATGTTTTGTCTTCTACATTAGAGATTGTATCTTCTGCCTGATCTAACCTACTTTTAATACTTTCAAGGAAGGTTTTGATTTCCTGTATCACATTCTTCAACCCTAAAAGTTCCATCTGGTTCTTGTTTAAGGTATCTATTTCTTCTTTCAAATCATGAAAGGACTTCCTCAGCTCCTGGAGCTCCTTGCCTCTTTCTCTTCCATCTCAGTTAGTTTGGTCACTACAAATATTCTGAATTCCTTATCAGACATGTCCATGACATCCATTGTATTGTGGTGATGTCGGCTTGGTGATTTCCCTTGGGTGGGAGGTGAGAGGCTTTTTGTTGGTTCCTCATACTTCTTGAGAATCTGTGATTGTTCCTAGTCATCAGGTGATCTATATGTTGCTTCCTAACTTATTTAAGGTATCTCTGAGTGTTAAAAGTTGTATAGTATTAGAAAATTGATGATTTTTCTTATGGATGGCCTACCTGTTACTCAACAGTAGTCTCTGGTCCTGGGTGACCCCAAATCCTCCCTGTTTCTAAGATGTGGTGAGCCTACAACTGACCTAATAAGCAACACCTCAAGAGCAAGGAAAATCAAAACAAACAAAAAAAATCACATGACGTGCAACGCATGCTATTCAAAACACTAAAATTCAGAGAGTCCAAAGGCAAGTGGGGAAGGGCCAGAGGATGTGCAACAGATCCTGGGCAGAATGGCCTGCAGCTGCAGGCTGCCTGGTGTCTGGAACTGCTGGCCGCTTGATCCGGTTTTCAGGTGAGGTGTGTGTGGGGGTGCGAGTTCGTCTTAAAGTCCCACGAGAGCAACCTGAAGTCCAGAGAGGAGCAGGGGTGGGGATGTGCGAAGGACCTGGGTGGGAGGGCCTGCAGCCGCAGGTCACCTGGTGTCTGGACTGTCTTAAAAAAAAAAATACATATAGCTTTGTTCGAGGTTGGTCTCATAGTGCAGTGGTTAAGCCCAATATGTAGGGAGCCAGATCCCACATGGCTGACGGTGATTCAAATCTAAGTTCTTAAGACCTGTAAAAGATGCCAGGCATGCGTATGTGTATATGTGTGTGTGCCCCAAATCCTGACAGGGTGGAGGAATGGAGTAGAAGGAATTATGGGGTAGCCTTGTTCCACTGGGGGCTCCTTTCTTTCTCTTTGGTGAGTGCACATGCTCTCTTGTAATTAAAAAATATATATGCAACTTTAACTTACTTCAACCCACGAGGTAGTACTAGTGCGATTCTCATTCTGTGACTGAGGAACCAAAGCTTGGCAAGGCGCAGGAACTTGCCAGGTATCACAAAGTGCAAGTAATGGAGCTGGATCTACACCTGTCTGACTCCAATCTCACATCCTTCTCCTGCTGTGTTGGGTCCTTGGGACCCTTCTCCCTTGTGGAAAAGTACACAGTCACTTTGGGCATTGTCAGGCTAGTGGTTTCCATTTACCGAGCTAATGATATGCTGGGATTACTTCTGGGGCAGTGGGCTACCAAGAGAGGTGACCAGGGGCAGCTTCACGAATGTTGGGTGGGGAGGATGCTTCTCTATTAATCTGTGTGTATAGAAAAGGACAGCACCTCCTCAGAATCTCCCTCTTACCTTTCTCTAGTCATTACCTCTCAAGGGCAAACAATACCCTGATTCCCACAGCATGGATATATCTTGCTTATTTTTGAACTTCAGATATGTGCATCAGATAGTGTGCATTCAGAATGAAGTTGTGAAATTTATCTGTGTCATTGCATATACCAAACTTTTCACTTTTAAAAAGTTTATTTATTGGGACCAGCAGATGGTGTAATGGTTGGTTACACTGCTGGACTCCCACATAGCTGACTGCGGTTTGAGTCCTGGACCCAGAAGCTTGAAACTCACTCTGGGCGGAAGTGTGTGCGCGCTAAAATCCCAAGAGGAGAATGGAGGAGAAGGGATTGCAGCATGGCCATCGCCCATGGAGGGGGTGATTTCTCACTTTCTGTCTCTCTGTCTCTCCGGTGAGTGCACACACCCTAGCAAAAACATCAAAAGTGTACTTACTTATTTCCTGCAAGAGAGGGAGCAAAAGGAGCACTTCTACATGGTCTTCAGGCCACTGTTCTGCCACTCTGTAGCTACTCAGGATCATGGACACACCTGTGGGTATGTTGAAGGAGACCAGAGACACAAACATGGAGCCCTCCCACATGGTCCAGCATTGCATACAAGTGTCCCTACTGCCTGAACCGCCAGGGCTGGGTCATTTTACTACTGGTTAACGTCCCAATGTATAGATGTATTTGTCTACTCTATGGATGACAGACATTTAAATCATTCTTTGTTTTGACTGCTACAAGAAACTTTGCTATGAACATTCATGTACACATGAAGCATTTATGTGGTGTGGTCCTAGCAGTGACATTGCTGGGTTACAGATTTTGCGTATGGTTAGCTTCAGCAGAGACTGCTGGCTTTGTAAAGTGGCTGTTCCAATTCCTACTCCCAATGGTAGCATGCAAGAATTCCATCTGCTCTTCATTCTGTCAACACTTGGTATTGTCTATCTTTCTCCTTTTGGTCATTCTTATGTTTAGTAGTATTTCACTGTGGTTTAACTTCTATTTCCTTGATGACTAATGAGTTTAGCAATTTTTTATCTTCACTACCGTTTAAATATCTTCTTCTGTGATGTAATCATTGAAATTTTTGTTAATTTTTCTGTTGTGTGTCTTTTTAATAATGTGCAGTTCTTTAAATATTCTGGATATGAATAACTGAGAGATATAGTGTAGATATATTCTCTTGCTCTGTGGTTTACCTTTTATCTTATTATCAAAATTCTTAGTGTAGTCCAATTTATTTTTCCCCTTATAGTTGTTAGTACTTTTGCGTCACGCTTATAAAATCTCTGCCTAGCCCCAAATCATGAAGGTACTCTATAGTATTTCCTAGAACTGTTGTTGTTTTATCTTTCACACTTAGATCTACAATTCATTTGGAATTGCCTTTTTTTAGGGAGAGATTTTGCTATAAGGCATGTGCACTTGCTGGAACTACAGAGAGAGACAGAGAGACAGAAAGCATTAAATCACTCCCCAAGAGGGATGGCCATGCTCTAATCCCTTATCCTCCATTCTCTTAGGATTTTGAGCACACATGCACATGTGCCTGGCATGAGATTGAAGCTGCTGAGTCTGGGACTTGAACCACAGTTGATTACGTGAGAGTCCAGTGACGTAACCATTATGCCATCTGCTGGTTCCTGGAATTGCCTTTTTTAATGGTGCGAGGTAGGGCTCAATATTCCTTTTGCAATAAAGTGCCACCTTTGACATAAATCAGACTATGCATGTGGAGGTTATTTTTCTCTTTTATTCTGAGAATTTTTGGTATAGGGTGCGTGCACTCGCTGGAGAGACAGAAAGCAAGAAATAATCCCTCTAGGGGGATAGACATGCTGAAATCTCTTTTCCATTCTTCTCTTGGGATTTTGGGCATGCATGCACACACTCCTAGCATGAGTTTCAAGCCTTTAGGTCTGGGACTCGAACTGTGGTCAGCCATGTGGGAGTCCAGCGACATAACCATTATGCCATCTGCTGATTCCACATGTGGAGGTTTCTATTCTGCCCATTGGTCTATTTGTCTATCCTTGCACCAATACAGTACTGACTCAAATACTCAATCTTTACTAAAAAGATCCTGATGTCTGGTAGCAGGAGCCTTCCACTTTTGCTCTTCTTTTTCAAAACTATTTTGCTTAGTTTTGGCTGATTGCATTTTCATATACATACTAGAATCAGCTTATCAGTTTCCACAAAACATTTGCTAGGATTTTGACTAGAGCTTTATTGAATCTATGAATCCATTTGGAGAAAATGGACATGTTTATAATATTAGGTCTTCCAATAATATATCCAACTCAAGAGTATTTGCTTTTGCTAATCTCATGGGGCATCATTAGCTGAGAACAAAATGTTATGTTACTTTTTTAGCTTAGGGGTTCCCAGACCAACTTGAATTGTATAAATTTGAGCCCCAAATCTATATGAAGGCAAGTTTGTGATTATGAATTCCCAGGGAAATATTTTATTTATTTATTTATTTTTCACCCTAAGTCTAGGCTACTTTATATGTATTTATTTATTTATTTTTATCATCAAACTGGGTTGGTGAGAATTTTTTTCTAGCTTATATTTCTTTTATTGGATTTCCACCTAATCATTGATTCCCAATCCCTCCACCCCTAGGGTTTTTTTTTTTTTTTTAATGTTTATTTATTTCCTCCATGGAAGAGAGACAGAGAAAGAGACAGATAAACAGACTGCCCAAGAGGGTCTTTGTACTATGATCCACCTCTAGCCTCAGCCAGCCTGGATCATGGACACATATGTGTATCTGGCATTCACAGGGAGATCCCCAGCATGCAAACCTGAGCCCTTTCCACGTGGATCCAGTCATGTTACTGCTGTGCCACAGCCTGCCTAACCCTGGGGTCTGAGAGCTCATGCCATGCCTTTCCCCTCCTGAGCCAGGCTTTCACAGCAGCAGTTGTTCATGCTCTTTTTGGCCTCTGGGGAGTTTTATTCCTGCCTTTGGGGCTCTGTCAAGATTTAAAAGAGTGCTTTTCATGTCTACCCAGCATCTCTTGGTATTTATGCTAGGACGTAGAGTTCTCTGACAAACATTCTGATCAAAACTTTCAGAAGATAGCTATTGATCTCAAGTAGTCATATAGAGAGTGGCCCTGTCGGGGGGTATTCTCTCCCTTATTTTTTGTTTACTAGACTTTGTCCTTAGTTTTAAACCTGGAGAGGTTGGCTTTTTAAAGTTTTCTTTAACAAATGCTTCCAGAACTGACCCAAGCATGGAATAGTTTCCAAGGTGGAAGGGACCATGTTGTGAGAGTTCCTCTCACAGGACATTTCCTTATAATCTGGCCTGCCACCTGCAACTGAGTGATTGCTTCCAATCCTCTCCCTTTCTTAAAGCCCACAATCAGAAATGGCTTTATGTAGCGATGAGATTAGTAGGTATTGATGTAGCATTATGAGTTAAGTTAACCAACAGGTATAAGGAATCCGTACTCTGGATCAGTCGCTGTGCTAGTGGTGTACAAGACACACAGGAGGTATAGTATAAATCATTGTGACAATTGTTAGAAATGGCAAGGAATGGGACCAGCAGTTAGCGTAATGACTATGTCGCTAGACTCCCATGTTGTCGACCACGATTTGAGTCCTGGACCTGGTGGCTTAAACTCATGCTGGGCATGTGTGTGTGCGTGCCCAAGATCCTGAGAGGAGAATGGAGGAGAAGGGATTGCAGTGTGACCATCCCCCCTGGGAGGATGATTTCTCGCTTTCTATCTTTCTGGTGAGCGTATGCAACAGTGAAAACTCTCTCCAAAAAAAAAAAAAAAAAATGTTTAAAAAAAAAAAAAAAAAAAAAAGGAAAGGAAGCCCAGCCATAGAGCTGGTGTAGTGGTGAGTGCTCTGTGATGCTGAGGCCATATGGGAAGGTTTGAGGCTCATGTTCTGAGGTCTCCTTGTATTCACCGGGGGTAGGTGTGCCTGTGTGCCCATAATCCTGGCTGGCTGAGGCTGGGGGGTCAATCATGATGTGAGGACCCTGTTGGGGATGCCTGTTTCTATCTGTCATGGAATAAAGAAATGAACTTAAAAAATTACTAAGAGGTTGGTCAGCCAAGTGTGTAGTGGTTAGGGTGTTTAAATCCTTCATGACTGACTGTGCAATTTGAGACCCGGACCCAGTGGCCTGAAAAACGCACCAGGCACATGTGCATGCATATCCAAAATCCTGGGAGGAGAATGGAGGAGAAGGGATTGCGGTGTGGCCGTCTCCCTGAGGAGCAATTTCTTACTTTCCCTCTTTGTTTCTCCTTCTCTATGGCAAGCGCAGGTTCCCTATAGTGAACAACAACAACAAAAACAAAACCAAACCAATCAAACCAGACCAGTTATTAAGAGGAACCTGAGTAGATGTTAAAGTGTAGGATTTTAATAAATTGATGTAGTAGATTTCTTTGCTAATTCTTGATTTGGTGGGCCAGGGCAATGCCTACTTGAAAATAAAGCTGAGAGGGTCTGACTGAAATTTGGCCAAGGAGAAGGTCATTGTTGGGGTCTCTGACCTCATGGCTGTGTGAGCTGATGGGATGCACAAGGTGGCCTTGGCACCACCTAAAATCCTGGCTGCAGCTTCATCAATTACGCCCTGACAGCAGGTCCTAGGCTTATTACTGTGAGGGCATTTTGCTTATTTTCCATAGTCTCTTCTTAGGAATATCAGTTCTACTGAAAAGCCCTGTACTTCTTTATAATTTCTTGTAATGAGCGTAGAGGGTTGATTAAAGAAAAAAACCAATAACATAAACTGCCACCTCTGTGGATTGTTCATTGCCTGTCTGCTTCTCTCTGACAATCTTTCAAAGGTGTCCTGCCATCTCGCCTTTCACTCAAGGGCAAGTCTAACCTATTCTTGACTCCGGAAGCCTTTAACATCAGCCTTGCTTAGTCTTCCAAACTCCCAGAGGGAGCTTTCAACATTCATCACTTGCAGTTGCTGACTTGTCCCCAAACATTACTGCTGCCCCGAAAAACATCTGCACTTTTCTCCTGCTGCCCAGAAAAACATCTGCACTTTTCTCCCCAAGGCTATTAACATCTGTCCCAGATCCTCCTGCTGTAGGAAGCACAATCCACTCCTTGTGGCAGGGGAGGGAGGCATCAATTACAGCCAGTTGGTCCCTCTGTGCTGGTTCAGAGGACCCTACATTTCACACTTCCCTCTGACACTTCCTCTGCCAAGATGCTAGATTCCATGAGTTATCTAGGGTAAGAACACATACACTGTTAGCCTTGACCATGCAGGTAGAGAGAGTCACTTATACTGGCCTAGAGGAAAGCCACCCCAAGGGAGTTGGAGCTCAGGATGCAGTAAAAATCGGGAGAGGCCTGGTATGTGCACTTGCACACACATGCACACACCCAGACACAGGTGAGTCAGCACAGGTCCAGGTAGCCCTTCGTTTTCCTGGGACATCAGGGAGGTGCAGTGAGAGATGTGAGTGAACCATTCATTCATTCATTCATTCATTCGGCAAATATGCATCACCTGTTCTGCCCCCAGCACTGTGTGGGGTGCTGCAGAAGAGGAGGAGAAGGACAAGGTCACTGCCCTTAGGGGCTCATGGTCAGTACAAGAGCAGAATGGATGTGCAGACATGGGGAGTCATGTTGGGCTGACAGAGACCTTGCAAGGGGCAGGCCAGGGCCAGGAGTGACTTGGTCTCTAAAGGAGCTTCTAAGCTCTCTACTGTTTGCCAGGTAGCAGATGGCAGTGAGAAGAGCATCCCAATGGAGGGAACAGCGTGAGCAAAATGCGAAGGTGCAGTTCACTTGGGAACTGTAAGCAGCTCTTTATAGGCAAGGAGACCCCTGGGTGTGAAGGGTCAAGAGAGAGACAAAGCTAGAGAGGCACAGGGCCTTACCTGGGTCGGCCAAGGGATTCAGACTTGATCTCCAGAAATGGGGACCTGGAATCCAGCAGCTCCTGAAGCTTGGTGCAGGTTTCTATTTCCAGGGCATGATCTTGCTCATCTCTTTCTTTTCTCCCCTTTTTTCTAGAGGTTTTTGCTATAGGACGCGTGTGCTTGCCAGAAGGACAGACAGAAAGTGATAAATCACCCCCCCCAGGGGGGGGGATGGCCACTCCACAATCCCTTTTCCTCCATTCTCCTCTCAGGATCTTGGGCACACACGCACAAACGCCTGGTGTGAGTTTAAGCCACTGTTTCCGGGACTCAAACTGTGGTCAACTACGTGGGAGTCCAGCGACATAGCCATTATGCCAACTGCGGGTCCCAAGCTTGCTCATTTCAAGCTCTCTGTTCTCTGCCCTGCTGCCAGCACAGTGCCCTGACCTCTTCACTAGAGCCACGCATATGGGAGATCTGCAAAAACTTCATGGAAGATGTGTATTATGAAAAAACTGTGCATGGATTTTAAAATTGTTTTTGCACCAAAATAAATTTGTACTTTAATTCTCCCCCCCACCAAACACACCCACCACCTTTTAGAAATCCCCTTGCATTTCTAAGACACTGGTGAGGAGCTGTATCTGATAGGGGATGCAATGGGCTCTTACTCACCTCACAAAGACCTCACAGGTTGCTGAAAAGAAAAAACCGTTTCTCCTCCAGTGCTATTTCTGCTCAGCACTGTTCTCATCTATACTCAGGGAGCAGAAAGTGGCTGTGGATGGTGGAACTGGACCTCTGCCCTTGGTCTAGTCCCCATGAGAGTTTTCCACAGGTCTTCCAAACCACTGGCTTTCTGACATAGGGGCCGTTTGCACTTCCTCGGTGATGACTGATGTGGGCAGAGAGAGAGCCTGCCCTCGATGAGTATAACACAGGTGAGGTCCCCAGACCACACAGCGTGCACCAAGGGCAGCTGTTCCAGAACCTCACTGGGCTGTGAGCTGCTTAGAAAGCCCCAGGTGTGATGATCGTAGATCTGCTTTCCCACCCTCTCGAGATGCTGAAATTTCTATCAGTGTCATAGCAGCGGTTTTCAAGCTGGTTACTCCCTGAGACATTTGGTAATATCTGGAGACATTTGTGATTGTTATAACCTGGGGGCCGGTGCTCCTGGCATCTAGTGGGTAGAGACCAGGGATGCTGTTAAATAGTCTACAATCCATGGACAGTCCCTCACCCTAGCAAATAACTATCACATCCCAAATGTCAGCAGTGCCGAGGCTGAGAAGCCCTGCTCTGGACACTCCCTGGAGGGGTGTGTAAAGTTCTGCTTTCACTGGCCTGAATTTCTCTCCAGCACTTGCTGTCTCCTTTCCCTTAGGATGGCCTCGCAATCACAGCTCACGTGGAAAGCTCCTCTGCGTCCTTCAAACCCCATCTCAGGTATCACCTCTAGGAAGTCATCCTTGGCCTCTCAGCATCCTGACCAAGAGAGTCCATTCCCCTTTTCTCTGTCTTACTTCTCTACCTGTATACATTTTAAATGCTGCTGCTTTTAAGCTGTAAAGTGATTCATTCTTTTTTTTTTTTTTTAACATTTTATTATTTTTAATTATTTATTTAACTTTATTTATTTATTCATTCATTTTTATTTTGACCACACACACACACACACACACACACACACACACACACACAGAGAGAGAGAGAGAGAGAGAGAGAGAGAGAGAGAGAGTAGGAGAGAGAAAAATAGAAAGTACTCCTAACAGGATCGCCACAGGTTCCAGAATTTGAACCGTGGTCAGCCATGTGGGAGCATCCAGCACCTTAACCACCACGCCACCCACTGGTCCCATGTGATTCATTCTTATGACTGTCTCCCTTATTCTCTTAGAAGAGAGGGAATTTCAGTGTCAAGAATCACATAGTGTTAGTTTAGGAGATTCACCATCCTCAATAACCAAACTAAAAAAAGTACAAAAATTAATGAAATTTTTGTCTAATACAAACCCCAGTCTTTCTGAAGACTCTCCTTCCTTGGTTTCTAGTTCTAGCACAGGGCCCAACACAATAATTACTCAACAAACATTCATTATGTTGAGTTGATAATCAGAAGGACATAGTTTTAAAAAATGGAAATGGTGAACAAATGGAAAAAATCCCTGGAGAGCATTGGAAGTTTTCATTACTGTTGTTTTGGAGAGGTTTTTGCTATCGGGCATATGTGCTCACCAGAAAGACAGAGAAAACAGAGAGACAGAAATCGAGAAATCTCCCCTCAGGGAGAATGGTCCCACTGCAACCCCTTCTCCTCCATTCCCGTCTTGTTGGGCATGCTCGCACATGTGCCCAGTGTGAGTTTAAGCCACCGGGTCCGGGACTCGTACCACAGTCGACTACATGGGAGTCCAGAGACATAGCCATTACGCCAATTGCTGGTCCCTCATTACTTTTTCTTAAGAGAGATTTTTGCTATAGGGTGTGTGCTTGCTAGACAGACAGAGAGATAGAAAGGAAGAACTAATGCCCCCCCCCCAGGGGGGATGACCACCCCCAAATCTGTTCTCTATTCTTTCAGAATCTTGGGCACACATGCACATACAAGGGGGATGTTAGGATGTGAGTTTTAAGTTGCTGGATCTGGAACTCGAACTGTGATCAACTACGTGGGAGTCCAGTTATACAACCAGTACACCATCTGCTGGTCCCATGGATTTTCATTACTTTATATTTTTTTAAGTAAAAAAATTGTATATTACATTTAATTACATATATCTTTACAGTGTATATGTAATTAAATGTAATATAAAAATTTTCTTTTTTCAGCACAATTGCCATGCATATTAGTCAAGACAGACTATCCACATCATCATCATCAAATAACTTCATTTTTTTCTGATTATTATTATTTTACTCTAATTTTTTCTTAAACATTCAATCACTATACGTCATTTGACTTGTAAAGAGAATTTACCTAATATGAAATACTTCTCAGACCAGTCCAATTGAGAATACTATACTTGTTATCATCAACAGGTAATAAACCATTTCTGTGTCCCACAAATGTGGTTTTCGTTACTTTTTAAAGATTTAAAGCTTGGGTCTTTTTTTGTGGGGAGAGGTTTTTGCTATAGGGCACATGTACTCACCAGAAAGACAGAGAGAGACAAAGAGACAAAGCGCTAAATCATCCCCCAGGGAGGATAGCCACACCACAATTCCTTCTCCTCCACTCTCCTCTCGGGATCTTGGGCACACACGCACATGCGCCTGGCATGAGTTTAAGCCACTGGGTCTGGGACTTGAACCATGGCTGACTATGTGGGAGTCCAGCGACATAGCCATTACGCCATCTGCTGGTCCCAGGCTTGGGTCTTTTAAAACATTATTATTATTTTTTCTTGGGACCAGCAGTTAGCGTAATGGCTATGCCGCTGGACTCCCACATCGTCGACCACGATTCGAGTCCCAGACCTGGTGGCTTAAACTCACACTGGGTGCGCGTGCGTGCGTGCCCAAGATCCCAAGAGGAGAATGGAGGAGGAGGGATTGAGGTGTGGCCATCCCCCTGGGGGATGATTTCTTGCCTTCTGTCTCTCTGCCACTCTCTGTCTGTCTGGCGAGCTATAGCAAAAAAACTCTCCGAAAAAAAGGAAAAGAAAATTATTATTTCTTAATTTCCAAAGGGCACATGTGCTCACTAGAAAGAGAGAGAGAGAGAGAGAGAACTCTCAGTGAGGCGTGGGCATGCTGCAATCCCTTCTCCTCTGTTTTTTTTTATCTTGTTGGGATTTTTGGCACACATGGATGCATGCACACATGGTTAGTATAGTTTTCAAGCTTCTGGGACTGAGATTCAAACCATGGTCAGTCACATGAGCTCTGACTTTCTAAGCCCAGCATTTAATTACTGTGCTATGGAACTGGCTTCTGAAGTTTGGGTCTTTTGTTTTGGTTTTATGGCTGCTCTTGGTCAGATGAAGAACTGTAGGTTTGAAAGGGTTGTGTATTTGTGCAGAGTGGCAGGGGGCGGGGAAGAGGTCCTGAAACGATAAATAGTGCCGAGGGGCCCTTAGAAATGGATGACTCATTTTTCTTTCTTTATGCCAAGCAGGTGCAGAGAAAGTGTTTACCCTGAAGGAATGTGCAATCCTAAATATAGGCTTGCTTAATGAGGGATGAATCTTGCTAAGTAAAGAAGGCTATGTTTTAGATTTCATAATCCTGAAGTCTCTGCTCTCCTCCATGAGGGCCCTGTAGGAATTGTAGGGCTTTGGGGGAGAAGGGAAATGATTTTCATTCTGCTTAACTATTTGTAAGCCATAGCTGAGGCAAGCTTTACTTCAACACCTGTTTCCATGATATGAATTAATTCACATGAGCTTGACATAGGGGACTGTTAGCAGTGAAATGTGCTGGTCAGACCCATTCTTCCTCCAGATGTTAAGGACTGAAGCCACATGAAGGTGAGGTGGGCAAGCTTTCTCACAATCAAAGGGGAAAGCCTCAGCAATGTAAGAAAACCTTAAGAATAAAAGCTCAAAATCCTGTAGAAGGGTTTTCTTTGGTGCCTATGGAAGATGGCTTGATGGCTTTAGAACCTATGACTTTCCCTAATGTTAAACAGTCCTGTGAAGGTGTGAGTGCAGTTGCCATGAGCTGGAAACACATTCCCCATAGCGTTAGAAGAAAGGAGGGATAAAGCAGGCTATGCACAGATCAGGTTTTGTTGTTTTTTTTTAAAAATTAAATCCTTTTTTAGATTATTTTATTTTAACTTTATTTATTTTAATTTGACTGGGGGCGAGGGGGTGGGGAGAGAGATAGATAGATAGATAGAGAGAGAGAGAAAATCGCCAGGTCTGGGACTTGAACCGCAGTCGGCCATGTGGGAGTCCAGCACTCTTAACCACTATGTCACCTGCCGGGCCCCAAAAAATTATTAAATTTTTATTCTGATGCATCTGGTCTGTGCTGGAAGCAAATGCTTTCAAGGGCCTACTTCTCAAAGGAAGACGCTCAAGCCCCAGAGCCTAAGGGTATGAGAAATGTACTTGACCAGTGCTGCTGGCTGCATGGACCAGTTGGGGATTAACTCTGTGGGTATCTATCAGCTAGCTATTGTTTTTATTTCTGCTTTAGTTACAATGACTCCTAGATTTTGGCCTATTTGCCCAGACTCTGATTTTTCTTATAAACTTGATTAAAAAAAAAAACCCTTATGGTGTGTGAGTTTGCAGCACTGAGGTGTTTCAGGAGTATATTACAGCAAAAGTACTGGCATTTGCATGCTTCCTAATGTTGCTCTAGCTGCTCCTTACTGCGGCCCAGGAGTCCAACATATATTAGCTAATTTATTCTTCACCACAGGCTTGAAGAGGGGGGATTGGACGTGCATGTTACAAATGACGGGCCCGAGGGCTGATTAAGGAGCTCTGCACAGGTGGTGCAAGTGGTAAGCGATCAAGGCTCCCGCCACTCAGATTGGGAGGCTGAGGTGCTGAGTTTGGATCACTTAGTTCAAAGGAACTCAGCTCAGGGCAGCACCATACTCTTTAGTGACTGCTCATGAGGTAGCCTTGAGTAAGACCTGTGGTGTGTTGGAGCAAGTTCATAGCAGCTCAAGAGATCCAATTGCTAAATGTACAGAAATTCGCAGGCCAGATGTTAAAAGTTAAATTATACAAGCTTCAGTTACATAAACTACATATGTATATATACATATTTAAGAAGTTTATTTATTCTGTGAATTAAAGACAGAGAGATACAGCACCCCCAACAGTGTCCTGAAGCTACGATTCACCTGCTGTAATTAAATGTAATATAAAAATTTTCTTTTTTCAGCACAATTGCCATGCATATTAGTCAAGACAGACTATCCACATCATCATCATCAAATAACTTCATTTTTTTCTGATTATTATTATTTTACTCTAATTTTTTCTTAAACATTCAATCACTATACGTCATTTGACTTGTAAAGAGAATTTACCTAATATGAAATACTTCTCAGACCAGTCCAATTGAGAATACTATACTTGTTATCATCAACAGGTAATAAACCATTTCTGTGTCCCACAAATGTGGTTTTCGTTACTTTTTAAAGATTTAAAGCTTGGGTCTTTTTTTGTGGGGAGAGGTTTTTGCTATAGGGCACATGTACTCACCAGAAAGACAGAGAGAGACAAAGAGACAAGTGGGAAATTACCCCTCCTCCCAGGGAGGATAGCCACACCACAATTCCTTCTCCTCCACTCTCCTCTCGGGATCTTGGGCACACACGCACATGCGCCTGGCATGAGTTTAAGCCACTGGGTCTGGGACTTGAACCATGGCTGACTATGTGGGAGTCCAGCGACATAGCCATTACGCCATCTGCTGGTCCCAGGCTTGGGTCTTTTAAAACATTATTATTATTTTTTCTTGGGACCAGCAGTTAGCGTAATGGCTATGCCGCTGGACTCCCACATCGTCGACCACGATTCGAGTCCCAGACCTGGTGGCTTAAACTCACACTGGGTGCGCGTGCGTGCGTGCCCAAGATCCCAAGAGGAGAATGGAGGAGGAGGGATTGAGGTGTGGCCATCCCCCTGGGGGATGATTTCTTGCCTTCTGTCTCTCTGCCACTCTCTGTCTGTCTGGCGAGCTATAGCAAAAAAACTCTCCGAAAAAAAGGAAAAGAAAATTATTATTTCTTAATTTCCAAAGGGCACATGTGCTCACTAGAAAGAGAGAGAGAGAGAGAGAGAACTCTCAGTGAGGCGTGGGCATGCTGCAATCCCTTCTCCTCTGTTTTTTTTTATCTTGTTGGGATTTTTGGCACACATGGATGCATGCACACATGGTTAGTATAGTTTTCAAGCTTCTGGGACTGAGATTCAAACCATGGTCAGTCACATGAGCTCTGACTTTCTAAGCCCAGCATTTAATTACTGTGCTATGGAACTGGCTTCTGAAGTTTGGGTCTTTTGTTTTGGTTTTATGGCTGCTCTTGGTCAGATGAAGAACTGTAGGTTTGAAAGGGTTGTGTATTTGTGCAGAGTGGCAGGGGGCGGGGAAGAGGTCCTGAAACTAAAAATAGTGCCGAGGGGCCCTTAGAAATGGATGACTCATTTTTCTTTCTTTATGCCAAGCAGGTGCAGAGAAAGTGTTTACCCTGAAGGAATGTGCAATCCTAAATATAGGCTTGCTTAATGAGGGATGAATCTTGCTAAGTAAAGAAGGCTATGTTTTAGATTTCATAATCCTGAAGTCTCTGCTCTCCTCCATGAGGGCCCTGTAGGAATTGTAGGGCTTTGGGGGAGAAGGGAAATGATTTTCATTCTGCTTAACTATTTGTAAGCCATAGCTGAGGCAAGCTTTACTTCAACACCTGTTTCCATGATATGAATTAATTCACATGAGCTTGACATAGGGGACTGTTAGCAGTGAAATGTGCTGGTCAGACCCATTCTTCCTCCAGATGTTAAGGACTGAAGCCACATGAAGGTGAGGTGGGCAAGCTTTCTCACAATCAAAGGGGAAAGCCTCAGCAATGTAAGAAAACCTTAAGAATAAAAGCTCAAAATCCTGTAGAAGGGTTTTCTTTGGTGCCTATGGAAGATGGCTTGATGGCTTTAGAACCTATGACTTTCCCTAATGTTAAACAGTCCTGTGAAGGTGTGAGTGCAGTTGCCATGAGCTGGAAACACATTCCCCATAGCGTTAGAAGAAAGGAGGGATAAAGCAGGCTATGCACAGATCAGGTTTTGTTGTTTTTTTTTAAAAATTAAATCCTTTTTTAGATTATTTTATTTTAACTTTATTTATTTTAATTTGACTGGGGGCGAGGGGGTGGGGAGAGAGATAGATAGATAGATAGAGAGAGAGAGAAAATCGCCAGGTCTGGGACTTGAACCGCAGTCGGCCATGTGGGAGTCCAGCACTCTTAACCACTATGTCACCTGCCGGGCCCCAAAAAATTATTAAATTTTTATTCTGATGCATCTGGTCTGTGCTGGAAGCAAATGCTTTCAAGGGCCTACTTCTCAAAGGAAGACGCTCAAGCCCCAGAGCCTAAGGGTATGAGAAATGTACTTGACCAGTGCTGCTGGCTGCATGGACCAGTTGGGGATTAACTCTGTGGGTATCTATCAGCTAGCTATTGTTTTTATTTCTGCTTTAGTTACAATGACTCCTAGATTTTGGCCTATTTGCCCAGACTCTGATTTTTCTTATAAACTTGATTAAAAAAAAAAACCCTTATGGTGTGTGAGTTTGCAGCACTGAGGTGTTTCAGGAGTATATTACAGCAAAAGTACTGGCATTTGCATGCTTCCTAATGTTGCTCTAGCTGCTCCTTACTGCGGCCCAGGAGTCCAACATATATTAGCTAATTTATTCTTCACCACAGGCTTGAAGAGGGGGGATTGGACGTGCATGTTACAAATGACGGGCCCGAGGGCTGATTAAGGAGCTCTGCACAGGTGGTGCAAGTGGTAAGCGATCAAGGCTCCCGCCACTCAGATTGGGAGGCTGAGGTGCTGAGTTTGGATCACTTAGTTCAAAGGAACTCAGCTCAGGGCAGCACCATACTCTTTAGTGACTGCTCATGAGGTAGCCTTGAGTAAGACCTGTGGTGTGTTGGAGCAAGTTCATAGCAGCTCAAGAGATCCAATTGCTAAATGTACAGAAATTCGCAGGCCAGATGTTAAAAGTTAAATTATACAAGCTTCAGTTACATAAACTACATATGTATATATACATATTTAAGAAGTTTATTTATTCTGTGAATTAAAGACAGAGAGATACAGCACCCCCAACAGTGTCCTGAAGCTACGATTCACCTGCAGCCTTGGCCAGCCTTGGATCATGGCCACAAGCTTGCCTAGGGTACTCATAGAGGTCTCTGGACGTGAACCGGGAAACTTCTCATTTGGGTCTTCCTTGCAGAGTATGTGCTGCCATCTGGCCCCCATAAATACTCAAAGCTCATAACTTCCTAATTATTAAACTTAATTTTACCATTACGTATCCTCTAGAAATTATTTATGTCTATGTAACTGTGTAGTGGAAATACTGTGTGTTGTATTGGTAGCTTGGCATAAATGGGAGTATTTATACCAAGAAAATCAGCAAACATATAACTCAGGGCTTTTCTTCCTCTTGCAGACAGTTTGTGAAACTTGACAGCATCTACTTTCATAGTCCACAGTGAGAGAGGAAACCCCGAGACCCCAGTCCTGGTCAGGCGACTCTTCACCGAAGCCTTTCACAGCTGGTGCACCATTTTTAGTAGCCAATGCTTAAAAAAAAAAGAGTTTGG
Organism: Tupaia belangeri chinensis; assembly: GCF_000334495.1. Taxonomy (NCBI): domain Eukaryota; kingdom Metazoa; phylum Chordata; class Mammalia; order Scandentia; family Tupaiidae; genus Tupaia; species Tupaia belangeri. The sequence goes on from NW_006207133.1 coordinate 5,755,535, forward strand.
TGGAAACTTTTCTGAAGTGGTTACACAAATCCCTGACTTTCTACACAGACTACCAGTGTGAAGTGACCTACTGATGACATGATTGTGAACCCTCATGATTGCGGTGAACGGTGATTAGCTTGGGAGTTTCTGAGGTTTGGGAACCTCAGGAGGCCACCATTCTGCTGTGTCACTGCTGGGCCCCAGGGCCTAGAGTAGCACCTGATGTAGCAGACACTTACTGAATACTTGCTGAAAGAAGCAATCATGGACAGGGCTGATGGTTGATTGATCTCTATACAGGATGGATCCACATTGCTGTGCCATCTTTGATGAGGTCCTGAGCTAACACTATGGCAGGCGG
>NW_006207133.1:5755908-5765885 GCF_000334495.1 Tupaia belangeri chinensis
GGAAAAGGGGGACACATTTGAGAACAATCCATAGATTAAGAGAGACAGGACTTAGATGGTAGAGTAGATATGGGAGGTGAACAATTGGAAAATGAGTGTTACTTTCCTAACTTTTTCTTTATTCATGATGGAGCATGTGATTGTGAGATTGAGAGACAGAGAAGTACCCTCCACAGGGTACTTCCAATCCCCTTCCTCCCTAATATGTTTCAGGTAAACTGGGCTACGGATTTGAACCTTTGCCATGTGGGATCCAGCTTCTCTTGTGTGGGATCTTGAGCTTGAGTGTATTACTGCTGTACCATGGAACCGATCCCTAATTTCATACTTAAACAACAAAAAACTTTTGTTGTGTATATTTGAGGTTGACAACATGATGTTGGGTGCAGAAAGATACAGAGATACACGTGGCTACATGCTGGTAGTACAACGGGTAGTATGGTAAAGCTGGTTGACCAATCTATCGTCTCACATTGTTCCTTTTTTATGATAAGAGCAGCTAAAATCTACTTATTTAACAAAAACACTTATTTGTTAATCTTTTTTTTTGTAAGTAAGCAAAAACCCAATTAAAAAAAATTAATTGATTTTGCATTCATTCACTGAGCATCATCACAGCATACAAAATGTGATTTCCCATCCACAATACACTGCATAGTGGCTTAATCATACATGTTATTGTTGACAAATAATTTTCCATTTCTTGTTCCATGTATATATGTATATATTTATTTCCCCCTCTATATCTCACCCCCTGCCATTTCCCACCCTCTTCCCGAACTGTCTCTGGTGTCTATAGTTGCTTTCCATTTCTGCCCCCCCCATATTTTATTGATTCATAAAATATCTTAATTAATCTATTTTCAATAGCAAGTTCAGTTGATATATACATATCTGTGAATACATGTCTGACTTTAGGCATGAAGCTCTGAGTAGAATGAATATAATATAAAGTAGCACTTAGCTGATGCTCTATAGTTTACTGTGGTCATTAAACAGGTATTTTTTAACATATTTTTTTAATGTAAAGAAAAGCAGTTTTAACTTTAGTAAATCAAAATTAATAAGATGCTAAGAGAGCTTTGCTTAAAACTTAAAGCCAGGAAACAGGTTAGGATTCTGTTCAAATAGTAGGTGAAATTGTTTTTCCCTTAACACTTTGAATATATTTCCCCATTTTTTCTTTGCTAGCACTGTTTCTTTTCTTTTCTTTTTTCTTTTCTTTTCTTTTTTTTTTTTTGAGAGGATTTTGCTAAAAGGTGCGTGCTCTTGTCAGAGAGATAGAGAGAGACAGAAAGTGAGAAATCACCCCCCAGGGGGGATGGCTATGCCGCAATCCCTTCTCCTCCATTCTCCTCTTGGGATCTTGGGCACACACACACACGCACCTGGTGTGAGTTTAAGCCACCGGGTCCAGGACTCGAACCACGGTCGACTACATGGGAGTTCAGCCACATAGCCATTATGCTAACTGCTGGTCCTGCTAGCACTGTTTCTGATAAGAGGTTCGCTGTTGGCCTGAATAGCATGTCCTTTGTAGGTAATTTGATATTTCTCTCTTGCCAATCTCAGTATCTTGTCTCTGTGATTTTGGTTAATCTGGCTATAATGTGTCTGTCTTAGAGATGATCTTCTTGGATTGATTCTATTTGGGATCCTTTGTATTTCTTGGGACTGGATCTTTGAGTGCCTTTCTAGGTTTGGAAAGTTTTTTTTCCAAGATATGTATTTCCTCTTTCAGATCGTGCAAGAACTTCCTCACCTCCTGGAAATTGTTGGCTCTTTTCTCCTGTGTCTTCTGGAGTTCATTGTCTCTCTTTTCTTCCATCTCTGTTAGCTTTGTCACTACGAATATTCTAAATTCTTTATCTGACATTTCCGTGAGTTCCATGGTACTGTCTGTGGGTGAAGAGGAGTTAGTTTTTTTCCCTTGGAGGAGAGGCATTTTCTTGCTTTCTCATATTTCTTGTGCCCCTGAGGTGATTTCTGGTCATCAGTTGGGTTGTGCATTTCTTCCTAATTTTTGATGTTCAATCTGAACATTCAGAGGTGTACTGGAGGAGGTGATCTGCAATCTCTCTTCTGTTCAGTTTTTCACTCTTTGTGCATCAGATTCAGTGGGAATTGAGTAATATTCTGACCGTAATAGTAATCAGATGTTTGGATACTGTTCACTAGACACTCATGGAGACTGAATCACCAAAGGATGAAGTTAAAAGAAAAAGGAAAGAAAAGAGAAGAGGAAAGAAGAAAAAAATATGTAAAAAGAAAAGAAGACGATAAAATAATTTCATATTTTAATTTAAAGAGCAAAAAATGAAAACCACATGGTACGCATGTGTGCTGCGTGAAAGTAATATTTCACAACTGAAGTTCAGTAGCCATCTCAGAATGGGCCTTGGTTTGTGCTTCTAGAAGGGAGTGGGAAAGGCATGGATTAGCAAGTTAGAGGAGGGTCTTGAGAACCCAGGAATACTTTACCTTAAAAAAAATTAAAAAAATTTAAGAGACATAGGGAGATAGAGAGAGACAGAGAGAGATGAAGAGAAGGAGACAGAGGTTGTCCTAGCAATCTAGAAATGGATCTGGAGGGAGAAGTCTCAGCAGAAAGTCTTCATTTTTAGTCCCTGAAAGCAATATTTCACAACTGAAGTTCACTAACCATCTCAGAATCCCATTTTTTTGTTTTATTGATCTTTTGTATTTGTTTATTTAATTTTTTTGGTTCTTGTTTTCTATAGGGCACATGCACTTGCTGAAGAGAGACACAGAGAGTGAGAGAGATAGGAGGGGAAAGTGAGAGATAACCTCCCTCCAGGGGGTACTGCCATGCTGAAATTCCTTTTCTTCTATTCTCCTCTTGGGATTTTGAGCATACATGCATACATACTTGGCATGCTTTTCAAGTCACCAGGTCTGGGACTCAATCCCATGTGAGATCCAACCTCCTTAATCTCCACACCACTTATTGGTTTTACTTATGTAATTTTGTAATTTAAATTTTATTTATATCAGCTCTGATTTTTTAAAAAAATATTTTTTATACATTTTATTGCTGTGTATCACTACAGCATACCAAATGAATTTCCCCATCATGGATACTTTGCAAATTGGGATAAGAAAACCTTTTTACCAAAAATCAGCTTTGATTTTTATGATTTCTTTCCTTCTACTAATCTTGGGTTTGATTTGTTCTTTTTTGGTAGCTTCTTGAAGTACATGATTAGGTTGTTTATCTGAAAATTTTCTTTTTCTCTCTCTTTTAAAAATTTCTTCCCTCTTTACCTTTGCTCACTGGAGAGACATAGAAAGATGGGAAGTGAGAAAATATCCCCCCATGGGGGATGGTCATGCCATATTCCCTTCTTCATTTCTCCTTTTGGGATTTTGGGCATGGACACACACAGATTTGGAGTATTTTTCAACCTACCAGATCTGGGACTTGAACTGTGGAGCTGGCTTTGTGGGATCCCACTAACTTAAGCATCAAACCACTGGCTGGCCCAGATATTTCAACTTTTTTGATAAAGCATTTATTGCTATTAATTTCTCTCTTTGCATTGCTTTTACTGTGTTCTGTAGGCTTTAGTATGTTGCATTTTCACTTTCATTTGTTTCAAGATATTTAAAAATTTAATTCTTAATTTATTCATTGACTCAGTGGCCACTCAGGAGCATGTTATTTAATATCCATGTATTTGTACAGTTTCATTTCTTCGGGTACAGTTTCTAAAGTCCTTCTTGTTAATTTCTAGTTTTATTTTATATATATATTTTTGCTATAGGGTGCATGTACTCACCACAGAGAAACAGACAGAGAGAAAGAGAAAGTGAAAAACCAGCCCTCAGTAGGGATGGCCATGCCACAATCCCTTCTCCAGTTTCCTCTTAGGATTTTGGGCACACACACACGTACATGCCTGGCATGATTTTCAAGCCACCAGGTTCAGGACTCAAACTGGTTGGCCATGTAGAAGTCCATCACCTTAACCACCATTTCACCTGCTGGTTCTGTGGAGTGTGGATTGTACCAACAGATGAAGAAGGACGAACAAAGCAGGATGTCAGTGCAAAACGACACATAGATTTCTATAAATGGTGCTGGTTAGCAGCTCCAGTGACATCATCCAAAGAGAGAAGGACAGAGAAATATGGGAAAGTGTAGCCAAACAATGGATGATCTAGTGAAAACAGATCGGGGAGGAAGCAGATGCAACTGGGAGGTGAGCATCTTTTCAGAGCTGTCTGAAAAATGATGGTTGAATGGGCTCTGGTAGAAGGAGTGTGATTGCGTGGTTTAGAAACTTAGAAAAGTGAAACCAAGGTGAGGATCAACAGTCATTTGTTATGCTGGGGCAGCCGAGGGATTCCCCGTTCCCTAAGCCGCTTTATTAATGATCTAGGACACAGAGACCACAGTGCCTTCGTTAAAGCCACCTGGATTCTGAACCAGGAAGCCTTGGGAACCATGGAGGGGAGGACTGACAAATTAATAGCCAAGTTAGGAGGATGAAAATAATATGGGCAGCAGCAGGAGGGACTTTCCTTGAGAAGAGAAAACCCAGTAGAGATTTACTGAGTGACTGTGCCTACTTAGGAAAAATAATGTCCCCAGCTTAATTTAGTCCTTTAAAAAGTTTATGTGGGTTCAAAAATTGTTACTAATTTTTTTTTAAAAATAATTTTTGTCAAAATCTATCAAGTGTCTCTTTCCCCCTTAAGTCAGTGAGCATATACACACAACTCAGCAGATGCAATACTGGAAAGGAGTGTAATTAACAGTGACCTGGGTCCCAAGGTATCATAAGATCATAGACTGGAACTGACTCACTTTGGATGTGAAAGGGGCCTCAGGAATTATGAGTCTTACTTCTTCGTCATGGAGATAAAGCATAGAGGTGATGAGCCTTCTCTGGCATCATAGGGCCAGCAGCCAGGCAAGGCTTAGTATCTATTCCCCAACTATTCAGTACTACCACTCCAGTGTGCTACATTGGGGACTCACTATAAGGGAGGCCCTGGGGTAGTTCCTGGGGGAGTATCGCACAAAGGGTAGTGATGCCAGTCCTGGCACCAAACATGTAGGTTTCCCTGCACCAGCTCTGCAGTTCTGCTGCACAAACTGCTGTCCAGTGATTCCATTCTATTTTGACATTATCTCTGAGAGCTGGTGCCAATCCCTCCGGTGGAGGGCTCAGTCCCACAAGACTGCCCTCACCCCTCAGATGTCAGTTGCAAGTTCAGGGCCACTGGTACTTCTGACCAACAGGGTACAGATACGTTTGAGAACTCTGATCACTCCTCACCCTGCTCAGATCTGATAATGGGCTGTGATAGCTCACAGGACTCAGGAAAAACACTTTACTTCTGTTTATTGGTTTATTATGAAAGGTACAACTCAAGAACAGCCCAATGGAAGAAATGCTTAGGGCAAAGTGTGGGAGTGGGGTGTGAGGAGGTTCTAAGCCCTTTTTGGGTGCACGACCCTGCAGCTTCTCGATGGGCTACCTACTTGGAAGCTCTCCAGATCCAGGCTTTTAGAGATTTTATGGAGGTTTCTTGACAGACCAATGGATGAAATCTTTGGCCACTGGTGAGTGAACTCAGTCACCAGCCCTTCTCCCCTTCAGGAGGTTCTAACCCTCTAACCATGTAGTTGGTTTTCTTGCTACCAGCCACCATCATGAGTCTATCTAGGGTGCCTCTTCCTCTAAGGACCATCTCATACAAAAGACAGTAAATTAAAAAGATTTTAGAACTCTACTAAATACTTATTTTTTATCATAACACAAGCTGTCAATGAAGCTGTCTGTGATCTAATAAGACAAGTCAGAGCTAATCGATGTGAAATGAGAAAGATAAATAAAAAGCCCATTTGTTCCAAAATGGGGCTGAGAGGTTCTTAAGGAAACTAAACTCAGACATGCAGAAGGTGAGCAACCTTGGAAAGTGCATCTTGGGCATGTCCCCATTTGGTGCTGAGTCTTTGAGATATGGCCTCAAAAAGTTTACTGGACTTTTTACATTATGGGCTACATTACTCTTTTTTTTCCCCCTCCACCCCAGAGGGTGCATGAACTCTGTGTTATTTATTTATTTATTTATTTATTTATTTATTTAGTCAGAGAGAAAGCACTTGTGTGTGTCAGAGAGAAAGAGAGAAGGCACCCCAATGGGGTATGGTCACTCTACAATGGTCTTTCTTCCATTTCTCTGTCCCCTCAGTATTTTGCACATGCACATACACCTGATTTGTTTTTCAAGCTGCTGGAATCAGGATTCTAACCTTGGTTGGCCACATGGGACCTAGCTCTCTACGCACAGGGCTTAACTTCCCAGGGCCGCCTGCCTCCATTACTCTTAATCAGTAGTTACAGCAATATATTGGCCCAGTGACTCCCACATTAGCCCCAAATAACCACAAGGTCATCCTGCTCCCCCTGACGTAGAAATAACCAGTCTTTGCTGTACCAGGCGCTGTGCTATAGTGCTGAGTAATGCGAAGCTTTAACTAAAGATTATGTCATCCCTGCCCTGTTCTTTAAAATCACCCTTAAATCTGTAAGACTTCGGCATGTATGATCCTGGGTGATGTGGATTTTGTGGCATGCAGGTGATTGTCCTAACACTGGCCCAAATCCTTTCTAGGTAGACACTGAGGTGTAGGGTGCACTGAACCAAATGTTTCATGAGGGTCCAGGAGAGGGGGAGGCTGCTGTTGGTAGGAGATGAGGAAGGAAGAAGGAAGAAAATGCTTTCTGGAGGAAGTGGTTTTCAGCAGTGATTGGGACAAGAGGAAAGACTTACATGGATTGGAGAAGGTATTGGTGATAATAAGAATGCCAGTAAGGCATAGGGGGGAGGAAAGAAGAAATGGCAGGTGTTCTGGAAACATTAGAGACCCCCATTCTCAGTGGCTGGATGTGGGTTCTGAGAATAGGGACAAGGGGCTTGATATTAAGGTTGTCTGTTAGGGTCTGCCTGAGGAGCCTTGCCTGTGAGGGTTTTCACATCAAGAGTGGCCTCATTAGGTCAGCAGGTAGTATGGTGGTTAAAGTGCTGGATTCCCACATGGTTGTTGACTGAGGTTCAAGTCCCAGACGTGATGGCTTGAAAACTGTAACAAATAAATAGATAAATAAATAAACCCATAAATGTTATATAAAAAGAGTGGCCTGATCATGTGGTGAAGGGAGTGATGGTTCATCTGGCAGTGCTGTGTCGGAGGTCTTGAGACTGGCAGAGAAAGGAGGGGTTGCCAAGAGACTGGAGCAAAAGGCACCTAGCAGATGGGATAATTGAAGTGCACAGTTCTTGGGGTGGCTTCAGCTTCTCTTCTGAGAAGTGCTTTCTTTTATGCATAGGGTCAGAGCCCAGGTGGCCCAGTAGGGCCGTTTCTGTGAGTGAGGTGAGGGGACAGGCAGGACTCCCTGGCACTTTCTGTCATGCACAACGCAGAAGGAGAGAGATCAAGGCCTGCAGGATGGGCAGAGAGGCAGGCTTGAGAGGGACATAAACACCAGAGGGGAGACACCAAGACAAGGCTGCCAAGTTGTGGTCTCCGGAGCCCATTGCACTTTGTTTGTTTGTTTGTTTGTTTTTTAGGATTTTGTTATAGAGCTCATATGCTTGCCAAAGAAAGACAGAGAGAGAAAATGAGAGTGAAAATGAGAAATCACCCCCTAGGGGAGATTGCCATGCCACAATCCCTTCTTCTCCATTCTCCTTTTGGAGTTTTTGGGCATGCATGCATATGTGCCCAGAGTGATTTTCAAGCCACCAGATCTGTGATTCGAACTGCAGTCAACCATGTGGGAATTCAGCTACCTTAACTATCATGCCACCTGCTGGCCCCAGACTTTTACATGTCTAAACATTGTTGAGGACCTTAAATACATATTGTTTTGGTAGACTATGTTTTTGATGTTTATTGAATTTAGAATATAAAATAGAAATTTAAGCAGTATTTATTAACTCATTGAAAAATAACAATAAACCTATCTGCAAATCTCTTTAATGCTGAATTTTAAAAGAGGGTAGTTGAATTCTTACCTCTGCTTTTAAATAAAATCTCTCATGATGTCATGTAGTCTTTGGAAAACTCCACTGTATGCTCTGGAGAGAGCAAGAGTGATAAAAGGCAGACAGTATTTTAGTTTTAAAATAAAAATACTTTTGTATTCATATTTCAGAACGACTGACTTGGGGTCTTCTGAAGTTGGTTTATGTAGCTAAGTAAAGGGTCTTTACTAAGACAGTGGTTAACCTCAGTCTCAGGAGTATAACTGATCTACTACTAGTTCCTAAAGAGATTAGTTATGAATAAATGAATAATGGTGTAGGTTAGGAATGTAGTTGTCGTTAGAGTGGCTGGGGGGGGGGGGGGGGGGGGGAGAATTGCATTGGCAGTAAAGGGTAGGAGCCATGGGCTTTTATGAGATCTTAAGGAAAGGGGGCTATGGTTGGGGAGTCCAGGCAGTCAGGATGTCCGTGGGTCCTCCACAACACCTGCGCGGTTCTGTTATTATCTCTGGGTGTCATTAATTTTGGTGTCAGCCATCGAGAGAGATGACAATCTTTATGTCTGAAGGTCAGCTATTTTGTGTTGAAGTCAAGGGAGGGTCAGACAACTCCAGGGAAAAAGAGGAATGAGGGAGAGGGGAGAAAAATGTCTGAGAAAAGAAAAAATGTCTGAGGCACCTGGGAGGCACTGGATGTGCCCTATCAGTTGTCACCCCAAACACCATTACTGATTTTCTGATATTTAGTAGGTGGGAGTCACTTCAGAAACCTTCACACAGACATACAGAGATGTACATAGATATGCACAGCGACAGACATACACAGACTTACATACGAACACACACAAGCAGACATATACAGCTACAGACACACACAGAGAAACACACAGGTACAGACAGATACACAGACACATATGTAGGAAGGGAAGCTGATGAGACGGTCAAGATGGCCATGGACAACAGTCGTAATGTCTTCATTCTAAAATATTTTTCACTGAACAAGTGATCATGCTCATTGTAAAAAATTAGAAAATGACAATAGACGTAGCAAAACATCACCCTCAATCCCACAACCCCCAAATAATCTGATAACATTTTGGTTATATCCTTTTGTATAGATATGTTTGTTTTTAAACCAAAGTGGAAAGACTTTGCACATAATTTTTATAAGTGTGCTTTTCAATGTTGCACGGTAGATTATAAATATCTATCCCTGTAAGTAACATATACTTCAATAGCAGTTTTTAAGAAGCTGCTTTGGGCTTTGCAGACGCCGCTGCCTGAGTTTCTGCCAACCATGGTCCACCCCACCGTGTTCTTCGACATTGCTGTTGATGGTGCGCCCTTAGGCCACATCTCCTTTGAGCTGTTTGCAGATGAAATTCCAAAGATAGAGCAGTGTGAAGAAGAGGCGAGAGCGACCCCCGGACCGACCAAAGCCTGCCCCGCTGCACCCCCCGCGTCCAGCGCGTCCCGCCGTCGTCACCATCATGCCCAAAAGAAAGGCTAGAGGGGATGCTAAAGGAGATAAAGCCAAGGTGAAGGACGAACCACAGAGAAGATCTGCAAGGTTGTCTGTGAAACCTGCTCCTCCTCACCAGAGCCCAAGACTAAAAAGGCCCCTGCAACGAAGGGAGAGAAGATACCCAAAGGAAAAAAGGGAAAAGCTGATGCTGGCAAGGATGGGAATAACTGCACAAAATGGAGATGCCAAAACAGACAGGCACAGAAAGCTGAAGGTGCTGAGATGCCAAGTGAAGTGTGTGCATTTTTGATAACTGTGTACTTCTGGTGACTACAGTTTGAAATACTATTTTTTTTTTTGGGGAGAGATTTTCACTATAGGGCGTGTGCGCTTGCCAGACAGACAGAGAGAGACATAGAGACAGAAAGCGAGAAATCACCCCCTAGGGGGGATGGTCACACCGCAATCCCTTCTCCTCCATTTTCCTCTCG
>NW_006207133.1:5766051-5776002 GCF_000334495.1 Tupaia belangeri chinensis
AGAATGTCTCTGAAGCTGGATTGATTTGGACAACATCTTTTCCTTCTGGTTTTGAGAGACTTCCTCTTGGCTTCCAAGAGGAGGGAGTCCCTGACACACATCCACCTTGGCACAGATGCCTTGTGGTGTGGAAAACTTAACATTTGCTTTTATGTCCTCTCCCTCTCTGCTTTCAGCATAAACTTAACTCCCTTACACCAGAGACCTGTGGAGACCTGACCACAGAATATTGGTTATGCCAGCGTGTCAGGCAATCCGGACTTTCCAATGACATTGAGGTGGCATCCTTCAAAAGAGAAGCAGTTCCTTTTCTGTATTGTTGGATCTTCAGGTTGATATTCTGCCATTTTCATTTCCCGAAAGTCAGGGTCGGCTCGTGAAAAGTTGTTAAACAACATGCTAAATGTGAAATGTCAACCCTCACTCTAAATTTTCCCTTTTGAGAGCATCAAATGAAGACTTCATTGGGTTTTATAGTGGCTTTCTAATTTTGGTAGTCCATTGAAGAAGGGAGTTTGAAAGTTGTTGTATACTGTTAACGATTGTCTGCCCATGTCCTGCCTGAAGTACCATTATTGTTTATGAAAAGTATCTTTAATAAAGCTGGACACAGTTTGGCTTGGAAAAAAAAAAAGATATTCCAAAGATAGCAGAAAACTTTCATGCTTTGAGCACTGGAGAGAAAGGATTTGCTTAGAAGGGTTCCTGCTGGCTGCACCTAGAGGGAGAGTGAGAGGGAGAAGGACGTTGAGAGAACGAGGAGGAAGGAGAGAAAATGGTGTTCACGGATTATAGTACCTATAGCCAAGCTGCAGCCCAGCAGGGCTACAGTGCTTACATCGCCCAGCCCACTCGAGGATATGCACAGTCCACCCAGGCTTATAGGCAACAAAGCTATGGAACCTATGGACAGCTCACCGATGTCAGCTCTACCCAGGCTCAGACCACTGCACCTTTGGGCAGATCGCCTATGCAACTTCTTATGGACAGCCTCCTACTGGCTATGCTACTCCAACTGCCCCCCAGGCATACAGCCAGCCTGTCCAGAGGTACAGCACTGGTGTTTATGATACCACCACTGCTGCAGTCACCACCACCCAGGCTTCCTGTGCAGCTCAGTTTTCATATGGCACCCAGCCTACTTTACCCAGCCTGTGGGCAGCAGCCTGCAGCCACCGCACCTGCAAGACCACAGGATGGTAACAAGCCCGCTGAGACTAGTCAACCTCAATCCAGCACAGGGGGTTACAACCAGCCCAGCCTAGGATATGGACAGAGTAACTACAGCTAACCTCATGTACCTGGGAGCTACCCCATGCAGCCAGTCACCGCACCTCCATCCTATGCTCCTACTAGCTATTCCTCTACGCAGCCAACTAGTTATGATCAGAGCAATTACTCTCAGCAGAACACCTATGGGCAACCAAGCAACTATGGACAGCAGAGTGACTATGGTCAACAAAGCAGCTATAGGCAGCAGCCTCCCACTAGTCACCCCCTCCCCCAAAAAACTGGATCCTACAGCCAGGCTCCAAGTCAATATAGCCAACAGAGCAGCAGCTATGGGCAGCAGAGTTCATTCTGACAGGACCACTCCAGTAGCATGGGTGTTTACAAGCAGGAGTCGGGAGGATTTTCCAGACAGGAGTGAACTGGAGCATGAGTGGCCCTGATAACCGGGGCAGGGGAAGAGGGGGATTCGATCGTGGAGGCATGAGCAGAGGTGAGCGGGGAGGAGGACGCAGTGGAATGGACAGTGCTGGAGAGCGAGGTGGCTTCGATAAGCCTGGTGGACCCCTGGATGAAAGACCAGATCTTGATCTAGGTCCACCCATAGATCCAGATGAAGACTCTGACAACAGTGCAATTTATGTGCAAGGATTAAGTGTGATTCTAGATGATCTGGCAGACTTCTTTAAACAATGTGTGGTGGTTAAGATGAACAAGAGAACTGGGCAGCCCATGATCCACATCTACCTGGACAAGGAGACAGGAAAGCCCAAAGGTGATGCCACAGTGTCCTATGAAGACCCACAGACTGCCAAGGCTGCCATGGAGTGGTTTGATGGGAAATATTTTTAAGGCAGCAAACTTAAAGTCTCTCTTACCTGGAAGAAGCCTCCAATGAACTGCATGAGAGGTGGAATGCCACCCTGTGAGGGCAGAGGAATGCCACCCCGCACTCCGTGGAGGTCCAGGGGGCCCAGGAAGTCCTAGAGGCCCCATGGGTCGCATGGGAGGCCATGCAGGAGACAGAGGAGGCTTCCCTCCAAGAGTTCCCTGAGGTTCCCGAGGGAACCCCTCTGGAGGAGGAACATCCAGCATTGAGCGGGCGACTGGCAGTGTCCCAATCCGGGTCATGGAAACCAGAACTTCGCCTGGAGGACAGGATGCAACCAGTGTAAGGCCCCGAAGCCTGAAGGCTTCCTCCTGCCACCCTTCCCACCCCCGGGTGGAGAATGTGGCAGAGGTGGCCCTGGTGGCATGAAGGGAGGAAGAGTGGCCTCATGGATCGTGGTGGCCCTGGTGGAATGTTCAGAGGTGGCCGTAGTGGTGACAGAGGTGGTTTCCATGGTGGCCGGGGCATGGACCAAGGTGGCTTTGGTGGAGGAAGATGCGGTGGTCCTGGTGGGCCCCCTGGACCTTTGATGGAGCAGATGGGAGGAAGACGAGGCGGCTGTAGAGGACCTGGAAAAATGGGTAAAGGCGAGCACCGTCAGGGCGCAGAGACCGGCCCTACTGGGTGCGAAGATCCCGCAGAGCTGCATTGACTACCAGATTTATTTTTTTAAACCAGAAAGTGTTTTAAATTTATAATTCCGTATTTATAATGTTGGCCACAACATTATGATTATTTCTTGTCTGTACTTTAGTATTTTTCACCATTTGTGAAGAAACAGTAAAACAAGTTAAATGGTTAAAAAAAAAAAAAAAAAAGGGTTTTTGCTTTCACTGAATTATTCCAGGGTTTATGTGCCAGGGTGGCAACTTCACATGGTGTAATGGTACTGACGGCCAGTCCATCTATGGTGAGAAATTCTGATGAAAACTCCATCCTGAAACACGCAGGTCCTGGCATCTTGTCCATTACAAATACTAGACCTAACACAAATGGTTCTGTCTTTCATCTGCACTGCCAAGACAGTGGTTGGATGGCAAGCATGTGGTCTTTGGCAAGGTGAAAGAGGGTATGAATATCGTGGAAGCCAGGGAGCTTTGGGTCCAAGAATGGCAAGACCAGCAAGAAGACCACCATTGCTGACTGTGGACAACTCTGATGAATTTGACTTGTTTTCTCTTAACCAGACCATTCCCTCTGTGGCTCAGGAGAGCACCCTCCACCCCACTGCTCGCTGTGTCCTGTAACCCGTGCTCCCGCTGCAGTTCTTTGGGTTCAAATTTTTCTTATTCACCTCCAAATCTAGCTAAACTGCAAAGTAAATTTTATGATTACGAAATAAAAACTAACATCTGTGTGTCCTTGTTTGGGTTGGCGGTGTTGGTCTCATTTTAAGCAATTACATGTTACTTAATTTAAGGGAAAAAAAGAGTCTGCTTTGAGTACTCCATAATATAAGTGCCTCATAATTTATTTAATAAATCCATTATTGTACATTTAGTTTTTTTGCTATGAATATGCATCTTTATGCCATTTGTTTTAAAATTATTTTTAAATGGAAGGTTTCAAGCAAATACAAAAGTAGAGAGTAGGGTGGCAAACTCTCACCCATCTCCCAGCTTCCATAACAATCAAACATGTCTTAGCTTGTTTAATTTTACACTGCCAACACTCCTGAATTTAATGCAGGGTTGGGAGAGTGTAAAATCAAACATCTAGTGTCATTTTTTCCCTTTTAAATACTTTAATATATATCTTTAAAGGATTAGGGCTTTTTTCTCCTCTTTTATTTTCAGTAATGTAACCATAATGCCATTAACAACCTATAAACATTAATGATAATTTTAGCCAAAAGGATTGAAAGCAGGGCCTCAAAGAGTTATGTGCATACCCACGTTCATAACAGCATTATTCATAATAGCCAAGTGTCCATTAATGAATGAATATATAAAGAAAATGTAGCATATATATATAATGGTTATATTATTCAACCATAAAAAGCAAAGAATTTCTGACACATGCTATGATATGGATGATACTTGAGGACATTATGCTAAGTGAAATCATCCCATCACAAAAGGAGGGATGCTATATGATTTCATTGATATTTAGTAGGTGGTAGTCACTTGGGGTAGTCAATTTCATAACATTGGAAAGTAGACTGGAGCTTGCCATGGGCTGGAGGGAGGTGGGAATAAGGATTTAGTGTTTAATGGATACAGAGTTTCAGTTTTGCAATTTGGAAAGAGTTCTGGAGGTGGATGGCAGAGACGGTGGCCAACAGTGTGAATGTACGTCATGCTACTGAGCTGTACACTCAGAAATGGTTACGACGGTAAATTTCTTTTCTTTTTCTTTTTCTTTTCTGAGAGGTTTTTGTTATCGAGCACTTGTGCTGGCCAGAAAGATAGAGACAGAGAGACAGAAAGCAAGAAATCACCCCCCGGGGAGATGGCCACACCACAATCCCTTCTCCTCCATTCTCTTCTTGGGATCTTGGGCACACACGCACAGGCACCCAGCATGAGTTTAAGCCACTGGGTCTGGGACACGAACAGTGGTCGACTACATGGGAGTCCAGCGACATAGCCATTACACCAACTGCTGGTCCCAAGATGGCAAATTTTATGTTATGTGTATTTTACCACCATTTTATTGTTGCTATAACTAACAATAAAATAAAATACAAATGTAAAATATATTTAAAATGCCAAGGCGGTCTGAATAGACTATGTACCCTAGTTAATGCAAAAATAATTAATAATTTCAGATTATCTTTAAATATTCACCAGAATTCAAACTTTCTTGATTGTCTTATGAAGTCTTCTTATAGTAAGTGTAAAGTGGAGTTGAACAAGGTCTTCACATTCCATTTGCTCTCTTTGGAATAAATTCTTGGAAGTGAAATTGCTGGGTCAAAGTATATACATATTTCAAAGGATTTTGCTGCCTATTACAAAATTGCCCTTCATAAATTATGTAGCATTAAATTCCTATGTTCACTTTTTTTAAAAGTTGAACTTTGAAATTATTTCTGGAGAGAGTGTCTCTCTGGAATGGACATTTATTTTTACAGATCCTCATATTCTTGTTGGCATCCACACCCACGTTTGTCCTCCCTGGACGATCCTTTGAAGTGTTCACTGTCACATTACAGATCAGACAGGGAACATGTCTCGAGTGTCCCCAAGGCACCACAACTCCTCTACTCTCCTTGAGCGTCCCCTGCTGCCAGGCACCTCTCCATGGGCCTTTTTCTCCTCCCTCCCTGCTGTTCCTCTTACACAGTGGCAGCTTGGGGTCTTCAGCATGGCCTTCCATGGCAGGGAAGGGAGCTGGACAGTGGGAATGTGGAGACATCACTTACACTGAAACGAGAGTTGTGGGAAGAGCAGAAACTGCTTTGGGGTGACAAGCACCTGTTCCAGGAGACATTTTGGCACATTGCGTGACTTTGTGGCTTTACGGCTGTCATCTTCCTAGGTTTCTAGCTTTAAAAGTTTGTAAAAATGGTTCGGGACAGGGGCAATGAGAGGAGGAAGGGAATAATATTGAGTTTTTTTTCCCTCATAGGGTGGGTGCAGTGTGCCTTTGCTGAAGGGAGCTAGAGAGGGCTAGAGAGAGGGGAAATGAAAAATCCCGTCCCCCGCCAAAGGAGGATGACCACATCACAATCCCTTCTCCTCTATTCTTCTGGGACTTTTGGCACACAAGCACCTGTGCCCTGCATGATTTTTAAGCCACCGGGTCTGGGACTCGAACCATGGTTAGTCACATGTGAATCCAGAGCCTTAACCATCATGCCACCTGCTGGCTCCTATTGAACCTTTATTAAGTGTGGAGTTGTCATCACTCATTTACTCAAAACTCGGTGAGGTCGACATCACTTTCTGATGAGGAATCCAAGGACAGAGAGGATGAGTAAGTCAGTGGTTCTGGGGCTAGGTGTGTGGAAAAGCCCTTGCACCTGCCCCTGCCCAGGGCCTCACTACCTGTCTGGGTTAAGTGGTCTAGTCTGGGGGAAGGACAGGTTTAATGAGAGGAACAAAGCCAGCAAAGGACTTAGCCTGAAAACCAGAAAGAAGGAAAAGAATTAGAAAATCTAGCATATGATTATAGATGTCTCAGGCTCCTTAAACTTAACCTGACCTTTCCAAAGTTTCCATTTAAACATACTTGTTTTTGGAGAGATTTTTGCTATAGGGCATGGTGTCTCACCTGAGACAGAGAGAGACAGAGAGACAGAAAGTGAGAAATCACCCCCCTAGGAGGATGGCCACGCTGCAATCCCTTCTCTTCCATTCTTCTCTTGGGATCCTGGGTGAGAGTTTAAGCCACCAGAACTGGGACTCGAACCTCAGTTGTCTACATGGGAGTCTAGTGATGTAGCCATTATGCCATCTGCCGGTACCTGATACTTTTTTTTTAAGAGAGATTTTTGCTATAGGGCATGTGTGCTCACCTGAGACAGAGAGAGACAGAGAGAAAGAAAGTAAGAAATTACCCTCCAGGGAGAATGGTCACACCTGACTTCCTTCTCCTTCATTCTCTTCTCAAGATCTTGCGTATGTACACACATGTGCCTGGTGTGAGTTTTAAGCCACCAGGTCTGGGACTTGAACCATGGTTGACTATGTGGGAGTCCAGCGACATAACTATTATGCCAAGTGCTGGTCCCTAAATATACTTTTTTTTTTTTTTTTTTTTTTGGTACAGGGCATGTTTGCTCGCCAGAAAGACAGACAGAAACAGAGAGACAGAAAGCGAGAAATCACCGCCTCCCCCCCCCCCCAAGGGGGATGGCCATGCCACAGTCCTTTCTCCTCCATTCTCCTCTCGGGATCTTGGGCACACATTCACATGTGCCCAGCATGAGTTTAAGCCATCGGGTCTGGGACTCGAGCCACGGTCAACTACATGGGAGTCCAGGGACATAGCCATTACGCCAACTACTGGTCCCTAAGAGAGAAGAGAGAGGAGAAAAAGGAGAAAAAAATATATAGGAGGAAGAAAGGCTTTTCCCTCTGGAGCCAGTTGGCACCGTTTCACAAGGAGCAGGAGGAAACTCTCCTGAGAAGGAAATACTTCCTGGCCCTGCTGTCTCACCTGCCCCAGAGGTGAGACCTGATTCAGGGGGATTAAACAGCCAAGCATGAGTCTTCCAGGTGCAGCTGGGGCAGGAGACGAGGCTGGAATAAATCTATTTTCATTGGCCAAGTCTCCAGTGATCTAATTACAGCGGGAAGATATAGTGAATGCCAGACCAAAGGGAAAGGCGTGAAGCCTGCTGAGTGTGGGCAGCGTTGTTTTCTCTGCTGCTGGGGTTCTGGTTAGAATCAACTCCAAAGTCTGCTTGAGATGCAGGGCCCTTTTGCCTCAGCCACCTCAGGAGAGTCTCTGCTCGAATGTGTGCTCATAGGATTACGAATGTGTGTTTCCCCTGTGCTCATCTGAGCCTGCAATCCGCATACTTGATATTGACAAGTCTCTAAAATCCAGCACAAAAGCAAAAATGACCAAGGGAGGAGAGCCCAAAGCCCGCCATCTACTTCGTACTGTGAGCTTGAAGCTGCTTCAGGTGGAGGGGGTTGTATCTGATGTGGGAAAGGAAGCTCACAAACTTGAGTTTGTTCACCAGCTCTGGGGAGAGGGGGGCTAAACAGAAGTGGTCCTCATTAAGTTGAAATATTTGCAATATTAGAAAGAGAGAAAAAAAAGTTCTTACGTAACCAATAAAACGTGTTTTGTTATGAAACACAGATAGAAAATAAATTCATGGCTTTGTAGTACTGTTTTCTGAACTTGTGTAAGTAAGCACTATTTATTTTGGTAATACCTACATCCAGGTGGGTTTGGTCTCTGTCAGCTGCCTGGAGGAGGAGGAGGAAGCAGACCCCAGGCAGCTTGTAGCTGGCCTACATGAGAGGGAGCTCAGAGCAGGCGAGTGACTTGCTGCCTGGATGTGGAATTTCTCCTCTAAGCACCTTCCCGTGGGCCCAGGGTTCTTTTAGAAGTAATGCAATTCACAGAATGCTATGGCTTTTGTTTGGACCAACATTGTTGAAGAGGTTATCACTTAGCCTTTCAATTTAATCAGTCAGTAATATTTATCAAGTACCTACTGGGAATAACTAAGTGAGCAAAGCAGACCCAGTTTTTTCAGGTATTTACAGTCTAGTGGGGGAAGACAGATACTAAAATAATGATAAAGATTAGTTAAGTAATTACTGAGACTATCTATATGTTCCTCCCACCAAATGATGAGTTCTTCAGAGGCAAGGACCACCACTTCATTTAAAAAAATTAATTTATTTTTATTTTCTAAGGAGCATGTACACTCGCCAGAGAGAAATAGAGAAGGAAAGTGAGAAAGCACCTCTCATAGGACTTGGCCATGCTACAATCCCCTCTCCATTTCTCCCTCGATTTTGGGCATGCATATACATGCATCTGATGTGTTTTTCAGGCTGCTGGGTCTGAAACTTGAATCACTTAGTCAGCCATGTGGGATCTAGCTGCCTTAACCACCATGCCACAGGCTGGCCCAAGAACCACCACTTCGTATCCATCTCTCTGCCTCAGTTCCTGGTACACAGAAGCAGTTGCTGGAAAACAATGAAGAGGCCCTTCACTGTGTGGCTGATGTTTCATTCTGTTTGCAGGGAATGTAGGGGAGGAAGGAGAGATGTCCACTGAATGGCTGATGTCTTTAAGGGCTTATGTAATAGTTCAGTGGCAGGTACACAGGCAAGCTCTTCCGGTAAGAGGTGTGGGTGTCTGCTGAGGAAATAGGAAGCACTGGGCTGAGCAGAGTCTTGCCTCGGGCTGTCTGTCCATCATGGACTCAGACATCCTGGCCTGGCTGCAAGGGCTTCAGTCAGCTACATCTGTAGCCCTGCTGTTGCTACACTACTATTTATTTTTTTAAAAAATTTTGCCAGAGAAGAAGGTTCCACATGGCTCCTGTGAACTAGGTATTTCAGGGCACAAGAGAAATGAAGACTTTCTACTGATAATTGAGCCTCCAGCAAACAAGCTAGCAGGTTAAAATATTCCTCAATATCTACTGAATCTGCTGCAACAGTGATCACAACAGAATGACAATGAGATTCTAGATCACCTCTGTCTGCTTGCTCCTGAACATTCAGACTGAATTTCAAGAATTTGAAAGAAACACACCGTCCATCAGATGACAAGAAATCACCACCAGATCACAAGAAATATGGGAAAACAAGAAAATACCTCTCCTCCAAGGGAAAAGAGTAACTCTTCTTCTTCCACAAGCAGTTCAGTGAAAATCATGGAAATGTCTGATAAGGAATTTAGAACATTCATAATGTCAAAGCTAACAGAGATAGAAGAGAAGAGAGACAATGAACTGCTAAAGAGAAAGGAGAAAGAAGTTGATGAGTTCAAAAAACTCCAATGGAACTGTTAGAGATGAAGTCTATAATACAGGAAGTCAAAATCTCCCTTGAAAGTATTAAAAGCAGACTAGATCATTCAGAAAATAGAATCTTAGATATAGAAGAGAAAATGGATGGCCTAGAAAAATCCACCACAAAGACTGAGAAAATGGCCCCCAAATTTGAGAATAATATGCGAGAAGTACTAGACACCATCAAACGTCCAAACATCCGGATAATTGGCATTCCAGAAGGTGAAGAGACCCGTAAGGGCATTGATAATCTATTCCATGAAATCCTGCAAGAAAACTTTCCAAATTTAGAGAGGCATTTGAAGATCCAGTCCCAGGAAATACAAAGGACCCCAAAAAGAATCAACCCAAGAAGATCTTTTCCAAGACACATTATAGCCAGGTTGACCAAAAC
>NW_006207133.1:5776345-5780180 GCF_000334495.1 Tupaia belangeri chinensis
TTTTCTTAGTAGTAATGAGTGAACTCACCATTGAAAGTAGTTAGATTATGTAAGAAATTGTGTGATCAATACAAGGTGGGTGGGAAAGGAAGGGAAGATAATTGTAGACACCAGAGATAGTGTGAAAAGAGGGTGGGAAAGGACAGAAGGTGAGAAAGAGGGGTAAAATAATTCTAGGAACTAGAAATGGAAAATTTTTTATAATATGAATGATTAAGTCACTATGCAGTATATACTGGACTTGTGCCCATGGAAATGTATATATCAGCTGTGTTTGCTATGAAAATATTTAGATTAATTAAAGTCTTTAGTAATTCAATACGATGTGGGGGGGAAACAGTATAGAAAGCAAACATAAATACCAGAGGCAGTGTGGGAGGAGAGTGGGAGATGGCAGAGGGTAAGAGATAGGGAATCAAGGATGGGGGAAAAAAAAGGAGAACATACAGAAAATAAGAAATGGAAAATTATATGCTGACAATAACATGTTTGTTGATGTGCTTGATTGAGACAATATACAGTGTACTCTGGATGGAAAATCTCATTTTGTATGCTGTAATGATGTACAGTGAATGAATGCAAATAAATAAATAAATTAATAAAAAAAATTTGCCAGAGAGCATATGAAGTCACCAAAGAGAGAAAGAAAGAGAAGAATTGGGAGAAGGCACTTCTACATGGGACATAGTCATGCCTCAATTGCTTCTCTTCCAGTTTTCTGTCCTGTCAGGATTTGGGGCATGCACAAACTTGTGCCCCACATGTTTTTCAAGTTACTAGGGCCAGGATTTAAATTGTGTGATTAGCCATGCGGGATCCGGCTGGCTAAGATCAGGCCATGGGGCCAGCCCTATGCTGTTTTTAAAAGTTTATTTATTTATTTATTCTGCAAGGGAAGGAGGGAGGGAGAGAGAGAGAGAGAGAGAGAGAGAGAGAGAGTGTGACCTCCAACAGTCTCTTCACATGACTATTCCTAGCCTTAGCCAACCTGGATCACAGGCACAAGCCTGCACCTACTATGTGCAGGGAGACTTCAGGAAATGAATTTGGGACCTTGCTATGTGGGTCCACTTGTGTTACTGCTGTGCCACTGCCTGGTCTTCTGTTACCATCCTATTAACAGTCATACACCATGAAGGAGAGTCTACAAATTGAACCATGGTGACCCGGCACTCTAGGTACTCTTACTGTGGAATGAACACCCAAAACATAGCAGTGTAAAGCAGTCACCATTTTGTCATCCTCTTGGATTCTGGTCGTGAATTTGAGGAGAGTATGCAAGGACAGCTTATCTTTGCTCCATGATGTCTTGGACCTCACCTAGAATTCTCAGGTGGCTGGGGTCTGGAATCATGTGGGGGCTTCTTTACTTTGAGCTTGAACTGAGAAGACTTGAAGGCTGGCTTAGCTGGGGTTACTACGTTGAGTGCCTACATGTGGATTCCCTGAGCAGTTTGACTCCCTCCTTAGGGTTGTTGGACTTTTTACATGGCTAATGGGAATTTCATTAGTCAGGGTCCTTCAAAGAAACAGAAGAATGTGGCTCATGCAATTATGGAGGCTTAGAAACCCCAAGATTTGCCATATGCAAGATGGGTACTTGGGAAAGCTGGTAGTGAAATTCATTCTATGTTCAAAGGCCTGAGAACCAGAGAAACTGATGATGAAAATCGCAGTCTGAGGGCCAGAGAATGAGATGTCTCAGCTCAAGCAGTGAGAAAAAAAAATTATATTTGTCATTATTCCACCTTTTGCCATGTTCAGGCCTTCAGTGGAATGTATAATGCCCACCCATATTGAGGAGAGCAATCTACTTTACTGAGTCCACCCATTGACATACTAACCTCATCCAGAAATAGACTCATTGGTATACCTAGGAATAATGTTTAATCTGGGCACCTTGTGACCCAGTCAAGTTGACACCTAAAATTAACCATTACTAGAGTGCTACCAGTGAAGAAATGGAAGTGTCACATAGTGTCATTTACATTATCCTCTGTTGGTTGACTCAATTATAAACCTGCCCTGATTCAATGAGAGTCCTGGGTTTGATTCCTGGTCCAACATGAAGGCTGGGCTTAGGGGCACATGCCTGTGATTCCAGTGACTTGGAAGGCTGAGAGGCAGGAGGATCGTGAGCTCAAGACTGGCCTGGGAAAGAAGGACCCCGAGTCCTTGTCTAAAAAGAGCTGGTATGGCGCAAATGCCTGTAGTCCCAGAACGGTGGCTGAGGCAGGAGGAACATGACATGTGAGACCCTGTCTATAAAAAAAAAAAAAAAAAAGAAAGAAAGAATTTATTTATTTATAAGAAAGAATTTAAAGCCATCCTCTCCCACTAAATTTTGCTTTTTCATCCCATGAAAACTTTTCTTTTGTTTATTATATTTAACTTTATTGAGGTATAATTTAACACCATAAAATTCACTCATTTTAAGTGTACAATTTAATAAACTTTAGTAAAGTTACTGAGCTGTGCAACCATTACCATAATCCAGTTTTAAAACTTTTCCTTCCTTCCAATAAGGTCTCTTGTGCCTGTTTACAGTTAATCCTTGTTCTCAGCTGCAGGCAATCACTAATTTACCATTGGCCTTTATAGACTTGCCTTTTCAACCCTCACAGACTTTTTATTTACTATTTTTTGTTTTTGTTTTTGTTTTTTTTTTGAAGAGGTTTTTGCTATAGGGCATGTGTGCTCACCAGAGAGAAAGAGAGAGACAGAGAGACAGAAAGCGAGAAATCACCCCCCATGGGGGATGGTCACACCGCAGTCCCTTCTCCTCCATTCCCCTCTTGGGATCTTGGGCATGCACGCACCCGTGCCGGGCGTGAGTTTTAAGCCACCGGGTGCAGGACACGAACCGCGGTCGACTATGTGGGAGTCCAGCGACATAGCCATTACACTAACTGCTGGTCCCAACCCTCACAGACTTTTTTTTTTTGGAGAGATTTTCACTGTAGGGCGCGTGCGCTCACCAGACAGACAGAGAGAGACATAGAGACAGAAAGCGAGAAATCACCCCCCAGGGGGGATGGTCACGCCGCAATCCCTTCTCCTCCATTCTCCTCTCGGGATCTTGGGCACGCACACACACGCGCCCGGCCACCCTCACAGACTTTTAAGGTAAGAGCTGTGCTTGAGCTTTGACAAGATATTTCCCTGCTGTTGCTCCTCTTCTGAGAATGGCCTCAGTGCCCTCTCCACTCCCATTTGCTTCCAATCCTTTCCTTGGGGCACCATAGTCCAGATTCTGGTGAGGAATCTGAGGGCTTCTCATCTGTAAAATGGGGCTCTCACTACTATAGGACACCTATACTTGTAGGGTTGTTAGGAGGATTTTGATGAATAATATGGGTAAAATGCTTTGAGCAGGGCCTTGCATAAAGTAGGTCCTTAGGGCCAGTCCATGGCCTGAAGGTTGGGGTGACTGAGTTTCATATAGCTAACCTATTGATTGGAGTCCTAGAGCTGGTAGCTTGAAAAACACTTCAGTTATGTGTGCATGTGTGCCCAAAATTCCAAAAGGAGGATGAAATGGAAGAGAAGAGATTGTGGTATGACCATGACCCATGGGGGTGGGGTGTTCACTCTCTCTTTCTGTCTCCCTCTGCCTCTCCAATGAGTAGGTGTGGTCTCTGGCAAATTAAAACAAAAACAAAAAAGCAGACTCTCCAAGGAGAGTCTTTATAAACATTAGCTTTTTTTTTTTTAATATTATCATCATAATCTTCTTTATATTACATTGGATTACATATAACTTTACATTGACTTCCATTGCTTTTTCAAAAGGGAATGCCATGCATGTCAGTCAATACAGAGACATCAATCTCCC
>NW_006207133.1:5780328-5781558 GCF_000334495.1 Tupaia belangeri chinensis
AAAAAAAATTTTTAAAAAAAAAAAAAAAAAGAAGAGATTGGTGGCCTACTGGTGGTGTAGTATTTAGGCAGGTGGATCCCAGAGGCCAACGGTGTAATTTGAATTTCAGACCTGGCAGCTTGAGAAACACACTAGGGGTGGGTGGGTGTGCGTGTATGCATGCATACCCAAATCTCATGAGACAGACAGGAGAAGAAAGGAATGCTGATGCACAGCCATTCCCCCTCCCCCGGGGGTGATTTCTCACTTTCTCTCTCTCTGGCAAGTGTACACTCTAGCAAAAATTTTTTTTTTTTTGAGAGATTTTCACTGTAGGGCGCGTGCGCTCACCAGACAGACAGAGAGAGACATAGAGACAGAAAGCGAGAAATCACCCCCCAGGGGGGATGGTCACGCCGCAATCCCTTCTCCTCCATTCTCCTCTCGGGATCTTGGGCACGCACACACACGCGCCCGGCCACCCTCACAGACTTTTAAGGTAAGAGCTGTGCTTGAGCTTTGACAAGATATTTCCCTGCTGTTGCTCCTCTTCTGAGAATGGCCTCAGTGCCCTCTCCACTCCCATTTGCTTCCAATCCTTTCCTTGGGGCACCATAGTCCAGATTCTGGTGAGGAATCTGAGGGCTTCTCATCTGTAAAATGGGGCTCTCACTACTATAGGACACCTATACTTGTAGGGTTGTTAGGAGGATTTTGATGAATAATATGGGTAAAATGCTTTGAGCAGGGCCTTGCATAAAGTAGGTCCTTAGGGCCAGTCCATGGCCTGAAGGTTGGGGTGACTGAGTTTCATATAGCTAACCTATTGATTGGAGTCCTAGAGCTGGTAGCTTGAAAAACACTTCAGTTATGTGTGCATGTGTGCCCAAAATTCCAAAAGGAGGATGAAATGGAAGAGAAGAGATTGTGGTATGACCATGACCCATGGGGGTGGGGTGTTCACTCTCTCTTTCTGTCTCCCTCTGCCTCTCCAATGAGTAGGTGTGGTCTCTGGCAAATTAAAACAAAAACAAAAAAGCAGACTCTCCAAGGAGAGTCTTTATAAACATTAGCTTTTTTTTTTTTTAATATTATCATCATAATCTTCTTTATATTACATTGGATTACATATAACTTTACATTGACTTCCATTGCTTTTTCAAAAGGGAATGCCATGCATGTCAGTCAATACAGAGACATCAATCTCCCTGCTTTATCATTCAATGTCTTTTCCATGCATTTCCCAATAAT
>NW_006207133.1:5782218-5806240 GCF_000334495.1 Tupaia belangeri chinensis
TTTTTTCTCTTCCTCTTTTTTTTTTTCCCTATGTTTGTCCCTCTGCCCTTTTCCACTCTCCCATTACACTATCTCTGCTATATACAGTTGTCTTCCAGAAGAGTTATTGAAAAAGTGATACATACAAGTAAAGGGAGAGAGGCCACGAGTTCCAATTATCAGCTCATAAAGTTTTTGACAATAGGGAGCATAGATTCTATTCAGGGTTAGATTAAGGGAGGGTCTCCTGCAGATCCACAAGTGTAGGTGAGTCTCCAGGGAATGCAGTTTCAGGAAAGCAGATCTGGTAGGGAGGGATGATTATCAGCTGATGCGGCACAGCAGTCATCTTGTAGTTACCAGGAATGGTGTTGTGGGCATCTGCAGTGTGAGTTGTCCTTGGGTATCTGGCTTCCTTAAGAATGGCAGAGTAGTTCTTGTTTTCCCCTGAGGTAATGCAGGGCTGGTAGCTATCATCTTCTCAAGTTGCAAGTTCTTCAACCTTGTTTTCGGCCTCCGGGCCATCCAGTGCAGGAGAGGTGCTCGGCTGCACAGGGGCGTAAGCCCCCGGCCACGGGGCCCCGGAGTTGGGGCCAGGCCGTTCCCTGCGTGCGGCTGAGCAGGGGCGGAAGCCCCCTATAAACATTAGCTTTTTATGTATGTTTTCATGAGAAGGCCATGCCATAGGTATTCGAGTTCTAGTTTTACAGAGGAGGTTATTAGAGCCCAGAAGACTTATGGCCTACAAATATTGTAGCAGAACCAGAGTGCAACTTCTCCCGGCCCCCCCTCCCCCCTCTTTATTCATTATAGAGAGTACATACATGTGAGAGAGAGAGAGAGGGAAGAGAGAGGAGCACCCTCTGCAGGTTCTGGTGACACCATGCTCACCTTCCTTCAGTCCTCCAGCCATTAGATCTTGGGCACTGGCATGTTTTAGGTCAGCTGGGTAGGAGGTTCGAACCACAGTCACCATATGGAATCCTGCTTCTCATGAGCAGTGCATTACCACTGAACCACAGAGTAGTCTTTTTTCCCCTTTCTTTTTTTTTTTTTTAAATGTTTATTTCTGTCTTTCATGTGCATGAGAGAGAGAGACAGAAAGAGAGATAGAGATAGAGATAGATATACACCTTTAGCATGCCTCATACTGTGTTCCCTCCCCAGCCTCAGACAGCCAGGATTATGAGCATGTATCTGGCATGCACAGATTGACCTAGGTCTGAAGCTGAGATCGTCCTATGGGCCTGGTGTTGCTTGAACGGTGTGTCACTGATACACCACTTAGCTAGCCCTGCACCTGCTATTTAAGAAGAGTCTGAATTAAAACAAAATACAGCTTCTGATTCAAGAATATCAGACCCCCTCCAACTGACACTTGCCATTTGGGAAAAATGTTCCCATTTCTTAGAACATTCTGTTTCTTCATATGTTTCAAGATATGTTCCTGAAAAAGTTGCATATGAAGAAAGTAATTTATTTCAGATGCCTCAAACAAGAGCCAGTAGCAAACTAAAGCTTCCCCTGGTTTCCATGAACAGAATTCCTCTGGAAGAGCAGTTTTCTTTCTAATCAGGGTTAATGAACAGACCCTTCTTAGAGGAATGGAGAAGATTGTGAAACAGGGGAGAGAAGAAAAGTTTAGGGAATAGAATTCATACCCCACTTTCCTTAGCTGGTAACTGGGTTCATGTACTAGATTTGCCAGTAATTAAGTAGCCTCTTTTAGCCTCAGTTATCTTACTTCCAAGATGTGTATTATGAGGATTAGAGATAATGCATAAAGTGCTTAGCATTGGGGCCAGCAGGTGGTGTAATGGTTAAGGTGTTGGATTCCCACATGGTTGACTGTGGTTCAAGTCCTGGATCCAGTGGCTTGAAACTCATGCCAGGTGCATGTGTATGAATCCCAGGGAGGAGAATGGAAGAGAAGGGGTTGCGATGCAGTCATTCCCTCTGGGAGTGGTGGTGATTTCTCACTTTTCCTCTCTCTGTCTCTCTCCATTGAGTGCATATGCCCTATAGCAAAAAAAAAAAAAAAAAAAAAAAGGAAATATTTTGTAAATGCAAGAAACATGAAAGTTAGCATCATTGTCACCGTTATCATCATCACCATAAACATGAAATATGCTCTTCCCCAGCCAAGTGGAAGGGCAAGCCCTTCTGCTATCTCATGAGGCTCCATGAAAGTGAAACTTGTGTGTCAGTCAGGCAAGTCTGCCGTGCTTTCCTGTGCATTCCCTCTCCCTAGCTCCTAGATAGCCATTCCATACCTTTTCCTCCTTTCTTCTCTTTCCTCCAACTATCCCTCCCATCCTGCTCCTCACTGATGGCACAGAAGAGAATTTCAGACTCATCACCACATGGAACACCCTCTCTGTGCCTGCGTTATTAGTCTTCCTTCCTCCAGTTAGTGCAGATGAACTGTGTGTGCTTTGAGTGGAGACGTCACCCATGCATGCTTGGACCTCATCCTCCCTGCCTATCAATGTGGGAGGCAGAATAAATGCTCCTCCCTGAAGATACTGGTGTTCTACCTTATGTGACGAAGGGGACTTGGCAAATATTATCAATGACTTTGACATGGGGAAATTATCCTAGATAATTAAAAGGACACTTAAATGATGGACGAGAAAGGTGGAAGGTCAGTCAGATTTACAGATACAGATTTACAGATGGAGAAAGGAATGCAGAGTGCCGTAAGGAAAGCCAGGAGATGTTCTTTCTCCCCTGGAGCCTGCAAAAGGAGCACAGCTTGGCTGACACCTTGACGTAAGGCCTGGAAGACGCATTTTGGACCTCTGATTGCCAAGAATGTACAAAATAAATTTGTGTTGTTTTAAGCCACTAAGTTTGTGGTAATGTGCTACAGCAGCATAGGAAACTACCCCAGCTGTCTTTTCTTCTGGATCCTTCCTGCCTGTATACTGTTGCCTGCAGGATTACCTGTAAGAAGAATACCTGGAACTCATATCCCTCTTTAAATTCTCACTGCTGGGGCTGGCAGGTGGTGTGGTGGCTTAGGGGCTGGATTCCCACATGGCCAACTGCAGTTTGAGTCCTGGATCTGGTAGCTTGCTTTCTTACTTTTTCTCTCTTTCTCTGTCTTTCTCTGATAAGCCAGGTGCTCTATAGAAAATAAAAAAAAGAAAAAAATGAAAAAAAGAAAAGAACATTAAAAAAAATTCTTACTGCCTCCAATTCACTCCGCAATGGGCTCCAATCAGGCTTTCGTCCTTACACTTTTCGTCCTTACACTGAGACTGCCCTTGTCAAGGTGACTGCCAGTGGTCTGTTATGTCCTCCTCTGTGGCACAGTGGATCACTGTCAGATTCTTTCCTCACTTGGCTTCTGATGCTTCTCTTTTGGTGCCTCCTTCTCCCTGGCAGCTCCTTCCCAGTCAGCTGTTGCTGGTTCTTGTCTATCTTTTTAAACTTGTGAATATTGAAGAGTCCCAGGTACATTTTCAGATTGCTTCATTTCTCTATTTATACTCACTCCCTAGGTGGTCTTATTTGGTCTCATGGTTTTAGAAACCATTTGAAGGTATCTATACTTATCTTTTCTATAATTGTATCTTCAGGAGAAAGCAGCCCCTCGTGGGGCATGGTCATACCACAATCCCTTCTCTTCCATTTCTCCATCCTGTTGGGATTTGGGGCATGCATACATACATGCCCAGTGTGTTTTTCAGCTGTCAGGGCTGGGACTTGAACTGCAATTGATCATGTGGGATCTGACTTCCTTAACCACCAGGCAATGAGACTGGCCCAATATTTCTTTCTTTCTCCTTCCTTCCTTCCTTCCTTTCTTCCTTCCTTCCTTCCTTCCTTCCTTCCTTCCTTCCTTCCTTCCTTTCTTCCTTTCTTCCTTTCTTCTTTAAGTTTATTTATTCTTTCGTGAGAGAAAGACAGGAAGAGGGAGAATGAGAGAGGCATCCCCAATAGAAAGAAAGAAAGGAACTCCAGCATTACACTGTGCTCCATCCCCAATCTTAGCTAGCTAAAATCATGGGCATGAACCTAGGACCTTCCCTCATGAGCCCAGTTGTGTCACCATTGTGCCACTGAGTGGCCTAACACCCCGTCTTATCCTGCCACTCCTAGAAAAATAACATTTTCATTTTTTCTACTTGCTGAGATCCCAAATTTTAGAATCATTCTTAATTTTTTTTTTTTTTGGAGAGATTTTCACTGTAGGGCGCGTGTGCTCGCCAGACAGACAGAGAGAGACATAGAGACAGAAAGCGAGAAATCACCCCCCAGGGGGGATGGTCACGCCGCAATCCCTTCTCCTCCATTTTCCTCTCGGGATCTTGGGCACGCACGCACACGCGCCCGGCGTGAGTTTTAAGCCACCGGGTCCAGGACACGAACCGCGGTCGACTACGTGGGAGTCCAGCGACACAGCCATTACGCTAACTGCTGGTTCCCTAGAATCATTCTTAATTTTTTTTCCTCTCACCATCCCAGAGCTGATCCATCTGCAAATGGTGTCAGATTAGCCTTTCAAAATATATCCAGAATTTGGTCACTTTAACTACTGGCATTGCCTCTCATGGCTTGATGGTCTGAATGACCATTGTCTCTCACCTGGCTTACTGAAGTAGCCTCTTAATTGGTCACTTACTTCCACTTCTGCCCACTCAGAGTCTAATTCTCAATATAGTAGCAGATGGACTTTTAGATGTGAGTCACGGCATGCTGCTTTTCCACTTCAACCTTTCTGTGGCTCTCTATCTCACTCAGAGTAAAAGTTGGAAGTCCTCTTGATAGTGTGGTCACCATCAAGTTGTGCTATTCAGGTCTCCCTTCAACAGAACCTGCTGTGAAGAGGGTAGTTGGCAGATAGCCTCCAGCTGCCACACCTTCAACTTGCCAGAGCATTTATGCGGATTTCACACTGTTGAGGGCTGCCCCGGACAGTTGCTAAGAGTGGTGGGGTACCAGAGCCAGCCAGGACATTCTGCCTGAGGCAGGACTCTTCCAATGGGAGATCCCTGCTGTGGATCTCCATTGGTCTCTACTGCGGCCTGTGCCTCCTCTTACATAGCCTTCTTTCCTTCCCCTCTTCCGTTCAGAAGTGTCAGATTTAAAGAGCTCTCTGCCTACTCCCGTTTATCCCTCATAGGCATCTCCTGGATAAATCTGCATATCTAATTCCATCTTGGTATGTGCTTCTTGGAGGATCTGAGGTCAGGAATACCCTTCAGGTCTTGTGGGATCTTTCCTCAGTACTTCCCTGAACACGTTTTCTTATCCTTTCTCTTTTCTCTGTCCTCTCCAGTCGTGCAGGTTTCTTATGTCCTGTGAACACAGCAGTCAAACTCCCACTTGAGGGCCTGTGCCCTTGCTGTTCCATCCACTGCGGTGTCTCTGTTTTTAGACTATTGCATGGGTTACTCCCTTTAGGTTTCCACTCAAATGCCACCTTGTCTGAGAAAATTCCCCAGCACCTCTGAGAACTAGCAATACCACTCTCTTTTGCTCGCTCTTGTTTGGCCTGATTTTTTCCCCTTATATTACTGATCGCCATCTGACATTTTGTTGTTTGTCATTGCTTGTCTTTCCAGCAGCATGGATGCTCCACAGGGAGTTCTTTTATCTATTGAACAGACACATAAATGACTAAACTCTTGAGTTTTATTCCAGCTGACATCAAGGAATATTATTTTGCAGTCGTAGTGTAGGTAAGTTGGATCTTACCTAAAGATCTCTCTTTCTTTTTTTTTTTGAGAAAACAACATTATTGAGATATAATTCATATACAATTCACACAGGAAAAGTGAACAATTCAGTGATTTTCAGTATATTCATAGAGTTATGCAAATATCATCACTGTCAATTTTAGACCCAATCCTCCCTCTAACCTCTAGCCCTAGGTAATTATATGTTTTTCTGTGTCTATAATTTGCCTATTATGGTCATTTTATATAAATGGAAGCATACAATATGTGACTTTTTGTGTCTGAATTCTTTCATGTGGCATGTTTTCATCCAGGTTGTAGTACATATAAAAGTTTATTCTTTTTTTATGGCTGAATAATATTCCTTTGTGTGGATATACCACAATTTGTTTATCCATTCACCAGTTGATGGACACTTGGGTTATTTCCACTTTTTGGTTAATAACAATTGAATAACTGCTATGAGCTTTCAGTTTGAAGTTTTTGTGTGAATGCATGTTTTTATTTACTTTGGGTACAGACCTAGGAGTAAAATTGTTAGGTTATTTGGTAACTGCACATTTAACCTTCAGTGAGACTGTCAGGCTGCTTTTGAAGTGGCTGGACCATGCTAATGATCTTATGACTTGAATGGTCTTTCCATTGTATCCTTTACTAAACACATGATTTTATAAAATTAGTACAATTTAGAGCCATCTCCATTGTTCCTCTTAGATACAGGACTTTTGAATGGAATTTAATCAAAGGAATTGAATGGCCTGCTGCTCAGTGCTGCCACTCAGTGCCATGAAATTAATTCAACAGCCAGATGTATGGAACTTACATTAATCAGGAAGGCAGAGTGGTGCCCTCACCAGGGAAGTCCTTTCAATTTCAGCAACATTTACTTATTGATTGTAAAAACTCCAGGGGGAGAGAGGGCAGCTTTCCCAGGAGCAGGTCTTTTTCTAGAGTGAGGAATTCAGACTTCCTGTAGTCTTCTTTAGTGCTGTCTAAGTCTTTCTTTTTTTGGAGAGGTTTTTTTTTTTGCTATAGGGTGCGTGGGCTCGCCAGACAGAGAGAGACATCGAGACAGAAAGCGAGAAATCACCCCCCACGGGAGATGGCCATGCCACAATCTCTTCTCCTCCATTCTCCTCTCAGGATCTTGGGCACGCACGCACACGCGCTCGGCGTGAGTTTTAAGCCACCGGGTCTGGGACGCTTACCGTGGTCGACTACGTGGGAGTCCAGCGACATAGCCATTACGCTAACTGCTGGTTCCCAGTGCTGTCTAATTCTGAAAGTGGGGCCAAGGTGTGCCACAAAGGCTGAATTCAGAGAGGGGCCAAAGGCAGTGAGTTGGCTTTGTGCTGCCTCTTGGCAGGGCTGTCTAGTACAAATGCTCTCTGGTCCATAATACCACACAGCAACGCCCCAGTTACTGCAGCAAGACTTCTCCCAGTCAGCCTGTGGAGGAATATGGCTGTGAGCTCAGAGGGTGTGCAAATGTGAGCCCTGCTCTTCTGGGAGGACCATAAACGTTCACCTCCTAAAGGCCATAGGGCAGCCAGAAAGGACCCTGCAGGCTCCATTTATTGATTCAAATTTACCATGTCATAAACCTACATGAACAACATGATTTCCTATTTGCTATAAACATTACAGTAACACAAAAATAGAGTGAATGTGTTCCTTCATATTCCTCCCTCAGCTTGTCACTTACTGCCCCGCTATATCCACTTGTAGTGGAAGAGGGATCATCCTGCACATCTGAAACTTCCCATATGGAGGTTTTTTTTTTTTTTTTTTTACATTGAACCTTCCCAATGGGGTGTTTTTTTTTTTTTTTTTTTTTTTTGGTGAGAGGTTTTCGCTATAGGGTGCGTGCGCTCGCCAGACAGAGAGAGAGAGAGACAGAGAGACATAAAGCGAGAAATCACCCCCCAGGGGGCATGGTCATGCCGCAATCCCTTCTCCTTCATTCTCCTCTCGGGATCTTGGGCACGCACGCACACGCGCCCAGCATGAGTTTTAAGCCACTGGGTCTGGGACATGAACCACGGTCGACTATGTGGGAGTCCAGCGACATAGCCATTACGCTAACTGCTGGTCCCTGGAGTTTTTTTTTTTTTTTTTAAAGTTAACTTATTGGGACCAGCAGGTGGTGTGGTGGTTAAGATTCTGGGTACTCCCACATAGCCAACTATAGTTCGAGTCCTGGACTTGGTGGCTTGTTTTCTCACCTTCTTCCTCTCTCTCTAGTCAAATTAAAATAGATGAATGAATAAAAAAAATCAAATAAAATATAAAATAATTCTTTATTTTAAAAGGTTTATTAATTTATTTCCATGATACGTATACACACACAAATGCACCCCTAACAGGATCCCCATGTCACAATCCATCCCCCAGCCCCAGGTGGCCTGGGTCATGGGCACATATTTGCCTTGCATGCTCAGGGTGTTTGGGAGATTTGAACTCAGGACCTTTCCCATTCCAATTGCACCACTACTCTGCCACCATCTGACCCTTGAAGGTAATTTCTTATGCTCGGTGTCTGAAAGGGTGTGTATTCGGTCATTACCCCAATGACCACCTTATTGCTGGTAGCCATCCCTAAAGTATTCCAAGTCCAGAGGATGACACTAAACACTTCCTTCATGCTCCTAGTGAGAAGTCTGGTAGCTCAGCCAGGTAGGAGGAGTACCTGTAAGTCCCTTTGCCTGCTCTTTTTCCTTTTTGACCCCTCAATCAGGGGCCTGTCCATCTGCTACCAACTCTGTGACTAAGGTTAGAAAACACACTCCTGCCTCCATTCTTGGATGGTCATGGTGGTTACAGTCTTTACATCCCTCAGAGAAAGCACCAACATGTCAGGCAAACCTCCCCTGCCCTATCGATCACCTTTCACAGCATAACTTTGGTTCATTGTTGAACTAAAAGGCTCCTTTCCCTTTAGGAGCGAAGGTGGGATTGCACTAAGGAGATGTAGGAAACTGAGAATCTTGTTCTATCTCACACACATATACACAGACAAACATCACATGCACACTCACATTTGTGTGTACATTTATTTACATAAACGTAATTGTGCTTTAAGAATTGTATTGCAGTTAGTTCCCCCCCATCCCCCACCCCCACCCCATATGTCTTGGAGATGTTCCATGTTAGTGGTCATTCTTTTTGAGTACTGTGGGTAGGCCATGGTGTGGATGCAGATGCGTTTTGTAACCAGTGTGTTGAACAAGCACGCCTGGAAGGATATAATCAGAATGTAATTTCTTTATTTTTCACTGCCTATTAAAATGTTCTCAGTATAGAGTCTCTCTTCATATCTTAGAAAAAAACTCAGGTGATCCCACGAGTATTCCACCTATTCATGGGTCACCAAAAGCAGCAAAATACAGTCCCGCCCCCCCAAGTTTATTATGGTATAATTGACAAATAAAAATCGTATGCACTTAAGATATATAATGTAGTGTTTTGATATATATGCATTGTGAAATGATAACCATAATCAAACTAATTAATGTATCCATTACCTCACATGTCTACTTTGTGTGTGTGTGTGTGAAAATGCTTTGCTACTCTTTGAGCAAATTTCAAGTATACAATACAGTATTATTAGCTATAGTTACCATGCTATACATTAGCTCTCCAGAGCTTTTTTATTTTGTAATTGAAAGCTTGCACCTGATGATTGATATCACTCTACTTCCCCACCCTATTTTTAAATAAGACCCCCAAAGCACAGACAAAAGTTCCCGAAATAGACAAGTGGGACTACACCAGGTTAAAAACCCTTCTTCACAGCAAAAGAAAAAAATAATTAAAGTGGGAACCAGCAGTTAGCATAATGGCTATGTCACTGGACTCCCACATTGTCGACCGTCGTTCACGTCCCAGACCTGGTGGCTTAAAACTCATGCTGGGCGCGTGTGCGTGCGTGCCCAAGATCCCGAGAGGAGAATGGAGGACAAGGGATTGCGGTGTGACAATCCCCCCTGGGGGGTGATTTCTTGTTTTCTGTCTCTCTGTCTCTGTCTGTCTGTCTGGTGAGCGCACGCGCCCTA
Source organism: Tupaia belangeri chinensis (assembly GCF_000334495.1). Taxonomy (NCBI): domain Eukaryota; kingdom Metazoa; phylum Chordata; class Mammalia; order Scandentia; family Tupaiidae; genus Tupaia; species Tupaia belangeri. The sequence goes on from NW_006207133.1 coordinate 5,791,940, forward strand.
TAGCGAAAACTTCTCAAAAAAAAATAATTAGAGTGAGTTGACAACCCGTGGAATAGGGAAATATATTTGTAAACTATGCTTCAGATATGGGACTGATAACCAGAATACACAGGGAACTCAAGCAGCTAACTTGAAAACAAAAATCAGTCCAATTAAAAGATGGGCAAATGAGATAAACAGACAACTCTTCAAGGAAGACATACAAACAGAAAAAGCATATGAAAAAATTCTCAGCATAACTTATCAGAATGGAGGTGCAAAAACACCACAATAAGATACCATCTAACCCCAGTCAGAATGGCTAAGATGAAAAAAAAACAAAGAATGATAAATGCTGGTGAGGCTACAGTGAAAAGGGAACAGTCCTACACTGTTGGTGGGAATGTAAATTAGTACATCCACTGTGGAGAACAATATGGAGGTTCCTTAAACACCTAAAAATAGAACTACCATATGATCCAACAATTCCACTCCTGGGTATCTATCCATAGGATAAGAATATGCTCAGTCAGAAAAACGCTTGCACATCCATGTTTATTGCAGCTTTATTCACAATTTATAAGACATGGAATCAACCCATATGTCCAAAAACAGATGAATGGATTCACAAAATGTGTCATATATACACTATAAAATACTATTCAACCATAAATAACAATAATGCCTGTCATTTGATACAAAGTAGATAAACATAGAAGATATAATGCAGAGTGAAGCAAGCCAGACTATGGAAGAGAGGCACTGTATGTCCCCACTTAATATATACTGAATATCTGCTCTCTATGGCAGAAACTGAATGACTGGGTGGTATAAAAGCATGGAGAGCAATTGTGGATACTAGAAACAGTGTGGATGTAGGGTGGGCAGTTGCAGGATTGGGAGGGAAAAAATCAGGGGGGAAGAAAAAAAAACATTTAACAGACACAAAGTGTAAAATTATGTGTTAAGGATGTCATGTGTTATAATATCTTTGGACCAATATGCAGTGTATTCATGCTAGGAAGATTCCCTTTTTATTCCGCAAAGAGGTACAGTGATGAAAAATAAATAAAACAAGTAACGGGAGAACAAAAAGAATGTATGGTTCAACATACTAACTCTTCAGTCCTCTCTGTCTCCTGCAACCCCCCCACCACGCCCCCAGCCTATGACATGAGTGTAGTTGGGCTACCAACCTCTCTCCTGGTTATGTAATATAAATTGTCTCCGGCACCTCATTCAAAACTCTTGCTTCAGTATTGGCCACATAATGAATCCATTTCCTTATTAATGAATGTTTTTATTGTCCTTTAAATTTTTTCTCTTTGTTTTGCAAACACCACTGCTGTAAATATCTTTTAAAAAATATCTTGGTGGTGGGGCGTGTGGTAGTTCAGGCATTGGATTTCCACATGACCAACCACGTTTTGAGTCCCAAACCTGGTGGCTTGAAAATCACATCAGGCATGTGTGCATGTGTATCCAAAATCCCAGGAGGAGAATGGAAGAGAAGGGGTTGGTGGTGTGACCATTCCCACCAGGGGGTGACTGTTCACTTTCCCTCCTCTGTCTCTCTCAGGCAAGTGCACGTGCCCTATAGTAAAAACTTAAACAACAAAACAAAACAACCCAACCCCGCAGCCTTGTGTGTAAGTGTAGCTGTTCAGAATTCCACATGATTCTCATGGCCTTGATCATTTGCTTTCCTAGTGCACTTGGAGATTTAGGAGTAAGAACATAAATGCCTGTGTGTGTGTGTGTGTGTGTGTGTGTGTGTAGAATGGATTAATATATTGATAGTTGAGAGAACTAAATGTTTGGAATAGGACAGGAGGTAGAACATCTCTAAGCAGCAGAAGCCTACAGAGTCACATGATTGACCTTGGTGTAGGGGTGAGCAGCTTCCTTTGCCTGGACAGGTTCCCTGGGCAACACTGGGCAGCTGGAATGATGCTTCTATTCAATAAATTGTCAGTTGAGCATGGCCAGGCACCGTTTAATAAGACAGGGAAGTTAATTCTAGAAAGCTTTCACAAAGATTTCTAGAGGAGCAGAAATGCTGATAATTTTCTAGTACTATCTGAAGTAAGTAATATTTAAAATAACTTAAAGGAAAGAGATTGAAAGGGTAAGTTTTATGTTTTATAAAATTTTATTTCTGTGGACTCAGTTTTTCCCTGATGATGCAAATAAGCATTATTGTGAGAATTATTATGACATTCAGAGCTGCATGGGGTCATTCATTTTTGGTGCTCAATTGATTCTTGCTGATCATTAAATCTTTGCTAGGCATCCTTGGGATCTAGCTATTCTCAGTGTGTCATTCAAAAGAATCATCCAGCTAACTAAAAAAAAAAAAAGAAAAAAAAAAGAAAGTAAAAAGAAGGAAAGTCTTTGTACATCTACAACAGGATCCACTCATCCTACTTCTAGATACTTACTAAAAACAAATAAAAATGTATGTCCATATAAAAACTTGGACACAAATGTTCACAATCACTTTGTTCAAAACAGCAAAACACTGGGAACAGACCAAATGTCCCACAGTAGGTGAATAGACACACAAAGTGTACATTTTATGCAATGAGAAACCATTCAGCCACACTTAAGAGTGAGCTACAGATACATGAACAATGTGGGTAAATCTCAAAATCATTATACTGACTGAGAAAAGCCAGGAACAGAAAGTTCACTCTGTATGATTCCATTTATTTAATGTGCAACCCAATTTATAGTGGGGAAAAAATAACTCATTGGTTATCTTGGGACAGAGCTAGAGGAAGGGGTGAACTACAACAGGACAAACGGATTCTTTTGGAGGTGACCATGGTGTTCTGTATCTTGATTTTGGCAGTGATTTCGGGATCAAAACTCATGGGGCTGGAGTGGCACAGTGATAAAACACAATGCTCGGTAAGGCTGACCCACCTGGGAAGGTTCCTAACTCTTGTCTGGAACCTCCGTACTCTGGGTACACTTATGCTCATGATACAGGATTGGCTGAGGCAGGGGGAGGATCATGATGTCAGGACTCTGTTGGGGGTGCTGTCTCTTTGTCTCTGTCTCTTTGTCTCTCACTCATGGAAAAAATAAAGTAAAAAATCTCATCAAAATGTACTCTTTAAATAGATGCAACTTATATGTAAACTACTTCAATAAACTTGATAAAAAAAAATAAGTAAAGTTCTTATTGAAGCTTTTCAGAGTGACTATGTGCCTTGGAGTCTAAATTAATTACCTTTTGACTTAATATAAGAGGGACCAGCAGATGGCATAATGGTTATTGTCACTGGACTTCCATGTAGTTGATCCTGGTTTGAGTCCTGGACCTGGCGATTTAAAACTCATGCTGGATGTGTGAGTATGCATGCCCAAGATCACGAGAGGAGAATGCAGAAGGGACTGTGGCATGGTCATCCTCCCTGGGGAGTGATTTCTCGCTTTCTGTCTCTCTGTATCTCTTTGTCTCTTCAGTGAATGCATGCCCTGTATAGCAAAAATTTCTCTCTAAAAAAATTAAGGATAGCAGATGCTAAGTGTTCAGAAGAGTGCCTGGTACACAATTGGTGGAAAAATGATCTATATTACTGTTATTGTCACAGGGATGATAACAAAACCTCTCTGCATGCCTGGAACATCGTTGGCCTTCCATGAATGATTTTTGAGGAATGAAATAGATTTTAGGTCATATTAACCAATTGTTAATTCATACTGTGACTGGGGCCTGAGATGAGGGAGAGGATGATGTCTGGTTGAAGAGTACCTTGGGCAGTAGAGAGAAAGTGGTAGGGACACTGGATGGCTGCCTCAGGCTCCCTCTGCAGAAGTCCATCTCCACGAGTATCCCTGTTCCTGCCACATGGTGTTCAGATTCAGGGCTCACAGGAAGGTCTGGAGTCATGTAACAGGTCTTACCTGTGGCGTACTCCCAGAGCTGTGTGCAGAATGGAAGAGCTTTCTCAGTGTACTGCCTGAGTCAGAGAGAATGTGCCCATGTAGCAACTTCACCTCCCAACCATAAAATATTGATGCCCTGGTGCTGGACGGAGACTTGAAGACACCTTCTGGAAGGAGTTGTTTGCCAGCAGTTGGTGAATGATTGATGAATGGGAAATAAAATATTGATGTTCTGAGTTACACACAGGTCTGTCCCCACCCAAAGAGACTTGAATCTTATGTTTTTAAAGGCAAAATTTTGGGAAATAATTTACTTTGCCTCTGCTCGGGACATGACAGATTTTGACCCATAGTGACTGAAAGATAACCTCGATTGTTAGGTCTAAGTGTCCCTGGAAAGTTGGTAGATTGGTATTCGGAATCTACAACAGGAAATCTAACTTTTCCTGGGTCTGAAAAACTTATAACAATAACTTTGTTAATGCATTCTTTTTCTTTAAAAAATATATTTATCAAAATTATACATTCACATAACCTCTCTACAAGAAAACGAGCACTCTCCTATGCACATTGGACTCCCTCTACTTTATCCTCTCCCTAGATAAGCACTTTTTTTTTTTTTTTGGAGAGATTTTCACTGTAGGGCGCGTGCGCTCGCCAGACAGACAGAGAGAGACATAGAGACAGAAAGCGAGAAATCACCCCCCAGGGGGGATGGTCACGCCGCAATCCCTTCTCCTCCATTCTCCTCTCGGGATCTTGGGCACGCACGCACACGCGCCCGGCGTGAGCTTTAAGCCACCGGGTCCGGGACACGAACCGCGGTCGACTACGTGGGAGTCCAGCGACATAGCCATTACGCTAACTGCTGGTTCCCAGCACTTTTGATCTCATTTAGCCAATTCTTTTTTCTTTTATTTGTAAAGGTTTTTGCTGAAAGGGTGTGTGTGCTGGCCAGAGAGACAGAGAGACAGAAAGTGAGAAATCACCCCCCAGGGGGGATGGTCATACCACAATCCCTTCTCCTCCATTCTCCTCTCGGGATCTTGGGCACGCACGCACACGCGCCCGGCGTGCGCTTTAAGCCACCGGGGCCGGGACACGAACCGCGGTCGACTACGTGGGAGGCCAGCGACATAGCCATTACGCTAACTGCTGGTTCCCTTGCGCCAACTCTTTTGATATTATTTCCATATCACTAAATAATGGGTTTCTATCGCTACTTAATTTTTAAATTTTATACATTCAATCGCTATATATCATTTAGCTTGTAAAGGGAAATTTTTTTTTGGAAAGATTTTTTGCTATAGGGCATGTGCACTCACCAGAAAGACAGAGAGAGACAGAGAGACAGAAAGTGAGAAATCACCCCCCAGGGGGGATGGTCATACCACAATCCCTTCTCCTCCATTCTCCTCTCGGGATCTTGGGCACGCACGCACACGCGCCCGGCGTGCGCTTTAAGCCACCGGGGCCGGGACACGAACCGCGGTCGACTACGTGGGAGTCCAGCGACATAGTCATTACGCTAACTGCTGGTTCCCTTGCGCCAACTCTTTTGATATTATTTCCATATCACTAAATAATGGGTTTCTATCGCTACTTAATTTTTAAATTTTATACATTCAATCGCTATATATCATTTAGCTTGTAAAGGGAAATTTTTTTTTTGGAAAGATTTTTTGCTATAGGGCATATGCATTTGCTAGAGAGACAGAGAGACAGAAAATGAGAAATCACTCCTTAGGGTGATGGCCACATTGCAATCCCTTCTCCTCCATTTTTCCCCTGGGATTTTGGGCATGCATGTACACGTGCCCAGTGTAAGTTTGAGGCCACCATGTTTGGAACTTGAACCATGACTGACTATGTGGAAGTCCAGCTATGTAATTTCTATGCCATTTGTAGATCCCAGCTTGTAAAGTGAGTTTACCCAACATGAATACGCTTCACACCAGTCTGGTTGAGGATATTAGTCTCTATTGATTCACCTTTGTGGAAGATGAGGTAGGCATTTAAGGATGTGACTCTTTCTTTATGTTACACAAACACCTACACCCTTCCCCTGGCCTCCATCTTTCCAAACTAATTATGTTAGAATATTGGTTACATCATTATTTGGTATTTACATTATTATGAAAACATAAGATAGGTATAATGGAACAAGTAGTATGCTAAGAAAATATATTTAGACATTTACTTTACTGTATTACTTTTTATTCTTCCTTGGAGTTAGGAAATGTCTTGTTTTTGGTTTGTTTGCTGAGTGCAGTTATTCTATCTGCTTATCTATCTGCTTATCATTCACTCAACCCTCAAACTCTGTCAGTGACTAAATTTCTTCGCAAGATGTTCAGATGCACCAACCGTCCTGCCAATTTTATTTTCTGGAAGAAATACCTTCTGAGATTGAAATTTTGCTCCACTGGGAACTAGGTGCCCTTGCATATGGAGTACAGCACCATCTTGACATGTCTGTGCACCACAATCCAAGGAATTCTCCTTGCCTCTTTCTTGTGTTGTATTCCAAGGCTTTCTCTACACATATTCTCTTATTTTGGTAGAACTCAACCTCTGACCATTTCCTCAGAAATGGCACAAGGTAGGTACAAGTTTTTGATGAGGAGACTTCGTATAAGTTTATGATAGTTTAGCTGAGAATTTTTAAAGAGAAATAATTTTCTTTTATAATTTTGATGACATTCAAAATTATTATATACCTTTTGAAAAGTTTCAAATGGTCAACAGAAGATAGTCAAACTCTGTAAAACCCTTAAAGAAGTTTATTCTAAGGTCAAAGTATAAGTGACTATAGCTGGCATGCCCAGATGAGCATAATTCTTAAACATGCTCACCAAGATCTTAAATCTTTGGAAAGATTTTGGGAACCAGCAGTTAGTGTAATGGCTATGTCGCTGGACTCCCACATAGTCGACCGCGGTTCATGTCCCGGACTCGGTGGCTTAAAACTCACGCTGGGCGCGTGTGCGTGCGTGACCAAGATCCCGAGAGAATGGAGGAGAAGGGATTGCGGCATGACCATCCGCCCTGGGGGGTGATTTCTCGCTTTCTGTCTCTATGTCTCTCTCTGTCTGTCTGGCGAGCGCACGTGCCCTACAGTGAAAAATCTCTCCAAAAAAAAAAAAAAATCTTTGGAAAGATTTTAAAGGCAAAAACCACAAATGGAAGGGCAGGGGAAAAGGAGATTATACCAGTTGTTTTTTTGAAAATTATCCATGGCTACCAAAATCAGTAACAAGGTTGGATTCAGTCCAGATTTGGGCAAATGTTTTTGCAGGATACACACTTGTGTCAGGTTGCAATGATGCTTCTGGAAGATCTCTACAAACAAATCTTATTTATCAGTCACACTAGTGTGAGAAAACACCTCCTCAATGACCTTAATGCTTGATTTAGTCAGGTTGACACAAATTATTTCATTTCTGAAAAATTTTTACAAAGCCATTTAACTTTCTAAAAAGTTAATTTTTTCTGAGAGAGGAGAGACAGTTCCAGCAGGGTATTCACGCTGCAATGCATCCTTTCTCTCTGTCAGGAAAAAGTTTGGGGCTTCCTATTTAGTGTACCCTTTTAGATTATCTGATTCTATAAAAGCCATCATTGTCTTTGAGCTATTTTACAGTCACATAAGTTCTAAAAGAACTGACAGTAATGCAAATGATTCTTTTTCATAGGAATGCAAATAAATTTTATCTGGCACAGGTGCAAATTAATTTCTTCCTTTCCCCCAAGGGGCCAGCTTTGCATCTATGAACACATTTGTTTTAGTTTTCTCTGTTGTTTATTTATGTGACTGTTCTTTGATTTTTTTCATCAAATTGTTTGTAACATCTTACTGGTTTCTTTATTAATTGATGAGTTAAATAAAATATTTGACATGTGATTTTTTTTAAAGAGATTTTTGCTATAGGATGCATGTATTCACTGGAGAGACAGAGAGAGAGAGACAGAGTCAGAAAGCGAGCAATCATCCCCCAGGGGGACAGTCATGCCACAATCCCTTCTCCTCCATTCTCCTCCAAGGGTTTTGGGCATGCATGCACAAGCGTCTGGCATGAGTTTGAAGCCACTGGTTAGGGATTTGTATTGTGATTTTGGTCAATCTGGCTATGATGTGTCTTAGAGAAGATCTTCTTGGGTTTATTCTATTATGGGTCCTTAGTATTTCTTGGGCCTGGATATTTGAGTGCCTCTCTAGGTTTGGAAAGTTTTCTTCCAGGATTTTGTGGAATAAATTATCAATAACATTGATTAATTTCTTCACCTTCTGGGATACCGATGATCCAGATGTTTGGGCATTTAATGGCATCTAGTATTACTCATATGTTATTCTCATTTTGGGGAGTTATTTTCTCACCCTTTTTGGTGAATTTTTATAGTTCAGAGGTTCTATCTTCTACATCTGAGATTCTATCTTCTGCATGATCTAATCTCCTTTTAATATTTTCAAGGGAAGTTTTGATTTCTTGTATTACAGCCTTCATCTCTAACAATTCCATTTGATTCTTTTTTATGATGTGTAGCTCCTCTTTCAGATCACGCAGGAACTTCCTCACCTCCTGGAACTCAGTGTCTCTTCTCCTGCATCTTCTGGAGTTCATTGTTTCTATTTTCTTGAATCTCTGTTAGCTTTGTCACTATGAATATTTTAAATTCTTTACCTGATATTTCCATGAGTTCCCTTGTATTTTTTGTGGAAGAAGAAGAATTGTTCTTTTCCATTAGAGGAGAGATATTTTCTTGGCTTCTTATATTTTTTGTGCCTCTGTGGTGGTTTCTGGTCATCTGATAGATTATACCTTTTTCCCATTTTCTGGAGTTAAATCTGAGCATTCAGAGGAATGCAGAAAGAGGTAACCTGCAGTCTGTAAACAGTACTGTTTTTCTCCCTTTGCACAGCTGATTAAATAAAAATTTAGGATTAATCTAACGCTAAAAGTATTTAGATATTTGGCTGCTGAGCTCCTAGACCTGTCTAGAAAATCAGTGTGTGGAGGCTGAGCAGAAAAGTGAGAAAGGTAAAAAGAAAAGGAAAAGGAATAGAAAAAATAGAGAAAAGAAAGAAACAAGACAAAAACAATAAGAAAAAGAAAAAAATTTTTGTCAAGAAATGAAAACCATGTGATGCACTAGCACACTGCATAAATGGGGCCACTCAGAACTCAAATATAGATGGCTGCTAATTGGTTTATCCTATGGGGCAGGGGAAAGGTCAGAATCAGAAAGACAAAAGAGCAGCAGGGAGCTAAGTTTAAAATTTTAAAAAATATATATAGAAAGAGATAGAAAGAGACAGAGAGAATAAGTAGGGTTCTCTAACCTGGCTCCTGGATAGACCTGGGGGCCAGGAGGGTGAAGTCTGGGCAGAGAGTCTTTGGTGGTCAAAATCCCTGAATGGGGCCACTTAGAACTCACATACAGATGGCTGCTGATTGGCTTATCCTAGCTCCTGGCTAGACCGGAGGAGCAGGAGGGTAAAGTTTGGACAGAGTGTCTTCCGGATGGTCAAAATCTCATTTAGTTGATTTCTTTAGCAGAGTCAGAAGGTGAGGTTTGATGGGCTGTGGCTTGATACAGTGTAATAAAAAGGAAATAAGTGAGACGGACAGTGGTGCAGCAATAAACTGTGAAGTTCCATGAGGCTGCCCGTATGGGAGGATTCTAGGTTTGTATCTGGAGACCTCCTTGATTACGCTGGGCATGTGCTTGCCATGATTTGGGCTGGCAGAAGTTGTGGGTGAATGGCAGTATTGAAACCCTGATGGGATGTTGTCTCTCTGGTTTATGGAATAAATAAATAAATAAAAACTGAAATGGAAAGAAGATAGTTTTGGAGATCAGACAGACTTGGGGTCATAACCCAGCTCAACACTTACTAGCCACATAAGTTTGTGCAAAACATTTAATCACTGTAAATGTTTCTACAAATATAACATGTAATTTTATTTAACTTGCAGACTTATTGTGAAGATTAAAAGAGCTTTTAAAGGACCTATTAGATAGCGTGGCATATAGGTAATTTCTTCTGTTTAGCTTTCTTGTATGTTTCTACAATAAGCTGACCTCAAACAAGCCACAGTCTAACCTTAGAAATAGCCTTCCAGGAGGACGTAGCCTCTGGCCATGCAACTAAGGACTAAGACAACCTTACTGTCTTCCTTAAGGTCACTAAGCAATTCAGCAAGAATCACGCAAGGATCTCTTAAAGACTGATAGTTTCATAAGTTGATCTGACTCAAGTTGCTAGAGGCTTTGGAAAGTGCAGCAGGAAGTCAAAGGAATGTTAGCTCAGTCATCCTAGCAGGGAAGTGATGGATGGTGATGAGGAGGCAGCAGCAAATTTTGGTGGAGACATGCTGGAACTTCCATAAGTCCCTCTCCTCCCCACCTGTTCCCTCCCTTTCAAGAGGTGACCAGTTCACAGAGAAGTAGGGAGTTCAGGCTAAAATAAACTCCAGGAACTGAATCTGTCATGGGAAGAAGATCAATTAAGACTTATCAAAGGGAGAAAGGTTTCCAGGCCAGTCTTCTTCAGTTGCATTTGTCTTGTTCACATTGCCTCTCCTCGCTCTGAGGCTTCAGCCTGCCCTGCAATGACCTCTCTTGACTATGAATTCCTTCAGTGTGAGGCAGACACTCAATTCATTTGGCAATTAATCATGTTCTGCATTGCAGCATCCTTTTCAGTACACTTCTGAAGTCCTTTTCTTTCTTGAATTTCCTTGAATTTTCAAATGTTTGAGTCTTAGATTACAAATGATGTGCCTGGATGGCAGGGTTGCCTGAACTTTCACGTGTCTCTCCATGCCTGGAATAGTTATTTGGAACCATGCCTGTCCTTGGGGAGGACCAGGATGCATGATTTTCTTGTTTAATTCTCATTAAATGATGTCTCTGTGCAACTTCGTTCTGTTTCTGCTTCTCTCCATTTTTGATTTCTACCAAAGCAGATCTTTGTTATTTTGGAAGTTTATGTCCTGAGATTATTACCATTCCTTAAAGAAAAGATTACTATTAAAGCGTATGGTATTTTACTAGACTTGTCCATTCTTTCTTCACTCTCTTCACCAACATTTGCTGTTGGCTTTCTTTTGGGTGCTTTTTCCACAGATAAACAAAGTGTTCATTGCTTACAAAAGCTACTGTGCACATTGTAACAAAGGCAGGACATACCATTTTGGAGGAAGATACTATGCACATTGTAACAAAGGTAGAAGGACATACCACATTGGTGGTCTGCTCTGCCCACACATGTAGCACCTTCTTCCCCCAAGGTGACCTTGAGAATGAGACATTTCAATTTGTGTCTCAGGAAAATGACAAATGGCTCCTGTGTTACAGATCTCATGGTGAGTAGCAAAATTGTGAGGATAGGTGCCACAATACCAAGAATCTATTGTATATGTTTTTCAACATTTTCCTTAGTTGACCTCCAAAAACAGTCCCAAACCAACCTTATTTTTCACTTCCCCCACTTTTTTTTTTGAATTGCCAGAGGGCATGCATGCAGTCTCTAGAAGAAAGAGACAGAGAGAGAGAAAGCATCCCCGCAATGGGGCATGGTCACTCCACAATCCCTTCTCTTCCTTTTCCCTATCGTATGGGGATTTTTGGCATACATGCATGTGTGCCTGACACATTTTTCAAGCCAGCGGGGCTGATATTAGAACTGTAGTTGACCATTCGGGATCTGACTCTCTATGCACAATGCTTAACCACTGTGCAATAGGCCAGCCCTATTCTCTTTCTTACTTCCTTTTCCCTTTTCAACTACTTTATTGAGACATAATTTGCATACTGTGCAATTCACTTATTTAGAGTGTATAATTCAGTGTCTTTTAGTGCCTTTACTCAGTTATGCAACCATCATAACAATCAATTCTAGAACATTTTCATTATCCTAAAAGGAAACACTGTTCAGATTAGCAGTCACTCCCTATTTCTGCCCTATCTCCTAGTGTAGGCAGCCATAAATCTGCTTTCCATACCTATATATTTGCCTCTTTTGACATTTTATGAAAATGGGACCATACACTATGTGGCTTTTTTGATCAGCTTCTTTCACTTAGTATAATGTTTTCTTATTTATTTAATTTTTTCTTAATTTGCCAATGGGTGCATGTTCTTGCCACACACACACACACACACACACACACACATACACACACACAGAAGGGGAGAGAAAAAGAGAGAAAGAGTGAGAAAGCACACCCTCCCCATGGGGCATGGTCCACCACAATCACTTCTCCATTTCTTCCTCCTTTTGGGACTTTTGATCACACATATACACATGCTCAGTATGTTTTTTAAGCTACTGGGTCAAAGATTTAAACCACTCAGTCAGCCATATGAGATCTACTTACATTAACTACCAGGGAACAGGCTGGCCTGAGATAATGTTTTAGAGGTTCATCCATTTTAGCAGCATGTATCAATACTTTATTAATTTTTATGGACTGAATAATATTCCACTATATGGCTATACACACACACACACACACACACACACACACACACACACACACATATATATATGATGTTATTTATCCATTAATCAGTTGATGCACATTTGGATAACTTTTAGTTTTTGTAAATTATGAATAAAGTTTCCATAAATATTTATGTATGAGTTTCTTTTGTCATTCAGTAACTCCATGTTTAATGTTTGAGAATTTTCCAAACTATTTTCAAAGTAGTTGTACCATTTTAAAATCCCACCTATAGAGACTGAAAGATTGGAAGACATAAAAGCAGTGAAAACAGTTACAGATGTTGGACACAGTGTGGAAGGAGGGTGGAAGAGGGGAAGAGTATAGGGAAGGAAATCAGGGAGAAAAAATAGAGAGGCAAGACATTTGTGGGACACAGGAATGGTTTATAACCTGTTGGTGATAACATGTTTAGTATTCTCAACTGGACTGGTCTGAGATGTATCTCATGTTGGGTAAATTTTCTTTACATGACAAATGAAGTATAGCGATTGAATGTTTAAAAAAATAATAATAAAATAGAATAAAAAAATAAATAAAATCCCACCTATATTATGTGAGGCTTCAGATTTCTCCACATCCTCATAAACACTTATTATTATTTACCTTTTTAAAATTATATATATATATCTTAAATTTTATTTCAAGTTCTTTTACACATTTAATCATATTATTTAGCTTGTGAAGTGAATATTCCAATGTACATTTCTCCTCAGTCCAGTTGGTAATACTATAAAGTTATCTTCAACAGATAATACCCCATTTCTTTGTCCCATTAATGCTATGCCTCCTATTTTCCTCCTTCATGTCCTTCCTCAGACTCTACTCCTTCACCCACCCTCTTTCCACCCCATATTTGGTATTCACAATCATTTACTGTGTTTCTATATCATTTAGTCATTCAGTTTCAGTCATAGAGTGCGGACACTCAGTAATATATACTTAATATATTAAGTGGAGACATACAATGTCTCTCCTTCATAGCCTGGCTTGCTTCACTCAGCAGTAAATCTTCCATTATACATCCGCTTTCTGTCAAAAGCCAAGGTCTTGTTTTTTTTTTTTTTTTTAATGGCTGAGTAGTATTCCATAGAGTGTATGTGCCACAGTTTTTCAACCCATTCATCTGTTTGGGTTGGTTCCATGTCTTAGCAACTGTGAATAATGCTGCAATATCTATCGATGTGCAAGCCCTTTTCCGATGAAGAATTCTGTCCTTCGGGTAGATACAAAGGAGTGGGATTGCTGGATCATATGGTAGTTCTATTTGTAGATTTTTGAGGAACCTCCATATTGTTCTCCACAGTGGCTGGTCCAATTTACACTCTCACCTTTTACCACACCCCTGCCAGCACTTACCGTCCACCTTTTACCACCCCCCTGCCAGCACTTACCGTTTTTTTTTTTTTTTTTTTTTTTAATCTTAGTCATTCTGTCTGAGGTTAGGCAGTTATCTCATTGCTGTTTTGATCTGCATTTCCCTTACAATGAGGGGTGTTGAGCATTTATTCATATGCCTTTTGGCTATTCGCATGTCATTCTTAGAGAGTGATTTTTGCCTTTTTACTTGATGTCCTTGAAGACAATTTCCTGTGTCTCTGTTTTTTTCCTCTTCTACAAGATAACTATTGCTATGATCTGAATATTTATGTTCACCTAATTTTAAATGTTGAGATTTAACCTCTAATGAGATGGTATTTGGGGCCTTTGGGAAGTGATTAGGCTTGTGAGTGGAGTCCTCATGAGTGGGGCTGGTGCCGTTACAAAAGAGGCCTAGAGAGCCTCCTTGCCTCTCCCACCACATGAGGATATGGTGAGAAGGTGCAGTCTGTGAGGAATTGGCCCTCAGCAGACATCAAACCTTCTGGTGCTTTGATCTTGAACTTCTAGTCTCCAGAACTGTGAAAAATAAATT
>NW_006207133.1:5806271-5809940 GCF_000334495.1 Tupaia belangeri chinensis
TATAAGCCACCCACTTTATGGTATTTAGTTATAGCAGCATGAATGGACTAAGACAGCCGTAGAATGGATATGCTGGGAGGAGACTTATATTGTAGGGCAGGAATAATTAGGGTCCTGGGCAGGTGTTCTCTGGCCTGAGACCACTGGCTATTGCAGAACAGTTCATAGAGCCATATGTGGTATGGGGGTGGGGTGAGTCACACAAACCCCTAGTACACTCAGGGCTTCTTGTGTTGGATGAACCCTTTGGAGGGAGAAGTTAGGGAAGAACACACACAGCTCTCTTGTTCTCTCTCCTCTCTTCTTGCAATCTTTCAGGCCGGAAAGCTGTGAAATTTAATTTTGCTCTTCTCTACACTGAGCATGGGCCTCTGTGACCTGGCTGGCACATGCAGTATGTTATTTTCCCTACTCATGGGGGATGTAGGAGGACCTCCATGTGACAGAATCTCCAGACTTTGCTCTTGATACACTGTCAGAATTAAAAGGAATTAAAGACTTCTGCTCTCTAATAAATCTTGTCTTTCCAAATCTAAGTATATTGCTTTGTTGTAAAACCATATTTTGCATGCTAGAAGCAGACTATTAATTTCCTCATTTTTTTCCCTTTGCATTCTTTTTGTAACAAATATAAGTCCTGAATAAATAAATATGTTTGACTGACTAGGATGAAGATGATAGGATCAGGAAGGTAGGAGGGAGAGTACTTCATTGCTATCATCTCAGAGTTTGTCAAAATTTTTTAGTCTATGATCCACTGCCCCCCCCAATTTTTGTGTAGCTTTAATGTTGTAGTTCATATTTTAGTCACAAAAGAGTTTTTCAAACACAAGAGTATTTAACACTGCTACTATATTTTAAATTATGCAAGTATTTAATAAATGTGTTATGATTATATATAAAATTCAGATAAAGGTAATGTCCCTCTTACATATCACCCCCAATTCTGGGACTCTACGGAATAACCATACCTCTCTCTGGGTCTATCTTCTCAGATCTTTTCCTTTTGCATTTATATGCTGACACAACTATTTACAGAAATAAGTAGGTTTGCTTTCTTTCTATATGAATGCTATTATTCTTCATGTGTTCTTTTAAAGTTTGCTTTTTTTTTCATGTGGAAAACATCTTGAAAGTCTTTTCATATCAGCACAGGTAGCTTTAGCTCATTTCTTTTAACTTCCACAGAGTATTCCATAGTACAGAAATATCACCAGTTATTAAACCAGGATCTTATTTTTGGGCATGCAAATAGATTCTTACTTTTTATTGTTTTCAACTATAAAACTAGTTGATCACATTCTGCCATAGGCTTATTTCTGCACACATATCAGGGTTTCTCTAGTGAGAAACACAGAAGAGAAGTGGTTGGGTCAAGGGGTATTCACATTTAACATTTTTTTGGAGAGATTTTCACTGTAGGGCGCGTGAGCTCGCCAGACAGACACAGAGAGAGAGACATAGAGACAGAAAGCGAGAAATCGCCCCCCAGGGAGGATGGTCACGCTGCAATCCCTTCTCCTCCATTCTCCTCTCGGGATCTTGGGCACACACGCACACGTGCCCGGCGTGAGTTTTAAGCCACCGGATCCGGGACACGAACCGCGGTCGACTACGTGGGAGTCCAGCGACATAGCCATTACGCTAACTGCTGGTTCCCACATTTAACATTTTAATATGCACTGCTAAATGGGCCTCCTGAAGGATTGAACTTAGATTGTGCTATTGAAATTGCTTTCTAAGGCATTGCACATGTCCTCAATACCCTACCCCTGCAGATTATGACACACTCCTCCATTCCTTTGGGACTCATTGATTTATACTTCAGTTTGAGTGTAATCATTGTGTTTTCTCGACCAGAGAAATCTACGTTAAAGGGCTTACTTCTAATTGTGGAATAAAGCATGTTGTTTTCTGTCGAAGTAATTTCAGGCATCAGTGAGCAAGTAAGGAGGAACTTCGGGGTGTGCAAACTTTCCCGTGCCCCTGAATTTACTCCATGCTGCTTTCTGGCTACCCTGTGAGGCACACATAAGACTGCATTCCTTCTTTGGTTGGGGGAAACTAAATGTTTGGGGGAGTGCCCTACTAGAGGGTTTATACAGGATGCGAAGACCTCAGAGACAGGACCTTTACTTGTAGTTCTGACTTCTCTTTGCAGAGTTCTGGAGTGGACCTGGTAGGGGACAGGCCTCCAAGACCCATGTGGGAGAGGCCCGGAGGTGCTGGGAGCAGATGCCTTTGTGGAGGTGGGGAGCTAAGAGTCCCATAAGAGGAGGAAGGGTGGGGGCAGTCACATATCAGGTGTAAGGAGCATCATCAGGCTGAGCCAGGAGACTGGTGAGGGGCACAGGCTGAAGCCATCTGGAGAAGAGGCTGGAAAGCAGAACATGAGGACTGTTGAGGAGGAACAAACTGTGACCAAGATGCCAGCACTGGGCAGTATTCATCCTTGTGAGAAATTGGCCATTTGGTTCAAGCTAGGCTGGCTCACTTAGGGCTCTAGGGCTGTGTGTGGGGGTGGATGTCAGGGGTCAGAAAGGTCTGTAGGATAAACTAGGATGCAGAGAAATACCACAGAAACTCAGATGGATCTTAATGTCATCCTACTCAGCAGAGAACAGATTCAGAAGTCCTCATGGAGTTCTGATGGGCTGTCATGAAGGCTCACAGTCAGCCTTTGGGGAAGGATAAGCAGATGTCTGTTCGCTCCAATGTCTATCCTGTTGGATGTGTGTTTGGTGAGTGGCTAAGAGAATGAAGAACTAGAAGAGTTTCCTAGCTATGGGCAGGCCTCACCTGCAAGAGTGACAACTGAGGCATCTCCTTTCTCCCTAAAGAACTCATCTTGAAATCCTTTTTATAAAATAATACATTTTCTTTAAATTTATTTTATACGTTCAATCACTATACATCACTTATCTTATAAAGTTAGTTTTCCAGTGTGAATACATTTCACACCAGTCCAGTTGGGGATACTGATAATAATCCATTTTTGTATCCCATAAATGTCTTGCCTCTATTTTTTCTCCTTAATGTCTTTCCCCACACTCTTTTGCTTCTCCCATACTCTTCCCACACTGTGTCCAGTGTCTGTAACCATTTTCCATGTTTCTATACCCTCTAATCTTTTAGTTTCAGCCATAGAGTGTGGGCAGTTGGTATAAAGCAGAGACATACAAAGTCTCTCCTTCATAGCCTGACTTACTTCACTCAGCAGTAAATCTTCCATATTTGTCCACTTTCTATCAAAAGACAAGATCTTGTTTTTTTTTTTTAATGGCTGAGTAGTATTCCATAGAGTACATGTGCCACACTTTTTCAATCCATTCTTTTTCTTTTTTCTTTTTTCTTTTTTTTCCCCCAATTTATTTATTTGCATTCATTCACTGTACATCATTACAGCATACAAAATGAGATTTTCCATACAGAGTACACTGTATATTGTCTCAATCAAGCACATCAACAAACATGTTATTCTTAGCAAATGATCTTCCATTTCTTGTTTTCTGTATGTTTTGCTTTTTTCCCCCATCCTTAGTTCCCTATCTCTTACCCTCTGCCACCTCCTGTTCTCCTCCCACACTGTCTCTGTTATCTATGTTTGCTTTCTATACCATTTTCCCCCCACATTTTATTGAATCACCAAAGACCCTAATCAATCCAAAT
>NW_006207133.1:5811357-5813189 GCF_000334495.1 Tupaia belangeri chinensis
TGAATTCCTTATCAGAAATTTCCATGATTTTCACCGAACTGCTTGTGGATGAAGAGTTACTCTTTTCCCTAGGAGGAGAGGTATTTTCTTGTTTTCCCATATTTCTCGTGATCCGGCGGTGATTTCTTGTCATCTGATGAATGTTGTGTTTCTTTCAAATTCTTGAGGTTCAGCCTTAATGTTCAGGAGCAAGCAGACAGAGGTGATCCAGAATCTCTTTGATGTTCTATTGTGCTTGCGCTAGCTCGTTTGTTGGAGGCTGAATTATTAGTAGAAAATCTTCATTCCCTTAAAAATCTAGTTCACAGTAGCCATGTGAAACCTTGTCCCGAAGGCCCGTGGCTTCTTCTGCCTCAATCCATTCTTTGGTTCATGGACATTTGGGTTGGTTCCATGTCTTAGCGATTGTGAATAATGCCACAATGAAGTTCTCCTGTCCTTTGGGCAGATACCAAGGAGTGGGGTTGCTGGATCAAATGGTAGTTCTAATTCTTCTTACAGTGCTACTGATGCAAAGCCCTCTTATGAAATGTCTGTGTGTTTTCTTCCTTCCTTCCTTCCCTTCTTTCTTTCTTTCTTTCGCTCTTTCTTTTGCTCACTTTCTTTCTCTCCTCTCTTTCTCTCTCTTCTTTCTTTCTTTCTTTCTCTCTTTCTTCTTTCTTTTATTTCTTTCCTTGCCTGCCTGCTTCTTAAATTTCTTCCTTCTTCCTTTCTGTGTCTCTCATTCTCCCTTTTTAAAAACTTTGCCAAAGGTCAAGTGCTATTGTCACAGATAAAATTGGCAGTATTGACCTTATACTGAAAATCAAGGGTTAAAAATGATTATATGCATCTACCTTAAATCACTTGTAAACATCTTATGCAGTCATCGTTATCTATAATTGTTTTGTTCTTTAATTCTTGGCAATTGTGGCAATATGACATTGCCCATTTTATTACTGTTTTACTCCCTTCCCCCACTTTTTTGTTTTAATAATGACTAATGTGGAAAGAACTGGCTAATTTGTCACAGTGCTTAGTTACAACTGTTAATGTGTGACCTGCTGTTGGTATACATATAGATACAGGATGTCTTTAATCAAAACCACTAAATCTACATATCCTCCATGTGACTGATAGGACATTGTTATTTCATTTTTCTAAAGACAAAATGAAAGCAAAATATAGAATTCCAACATATTGGTGTAGATAATCTAGTTGGGAATACTTTTAAGTCTTACTTTCCCCTTTAAACTAATATTCATAATTGACTCATATTTAAAACACTTTAATTTACAAATTAAATTGCAGATAAGAGCATTATATTTAATTTAGGCTTAGGTGGGAGTCAATACCAGTAAACTACAACTACATAACTTCTTTCAACCACAAAGCCTATAATACACTGCACAGTAATGAGTGTTGGCATTATCAGTTGAACTGTAAATATAAAATGCTTCTCTATGATGATTAAGGTTCTAAGATTTATCTGAGCACCATTCAGAAATATGTTTTGGGGAATTTGATAGTTATTGATGTACATCTGTTAAGCGGATGACAAACATAACTCATCATTCCCCAGAAACCCTTTTTGATTACAGTGTCTAACATTTTGCCTCCTCTTTTTTGATTTTGCTGGTTATAAAAGTTTGGACTGGAGAGAGCTCACTGGATCCTAATCCTTGGAGCTGGATCACTGGATTCAAATACAATGTGGATAGGATAGGGAGGATGAATTACAAATATTCATGAAGTGGGATCATATTACCAGGAACATAGGAGTGAATTCCTGCCTCAACCAAATCTCACTTGCTTGGAGATATATATATACACACACACACACACACACACAC
>NW_006207133.1:5813220-5834822 GCF_000334495.1 Tupaia belangeri chinensis
TAAATTAATTAATTCAACTTAATTGGCTATTACAAAGATTTCTCCCCTGCCCCTATTTGTTGATGGTTGGAGCCCTTAAGATTCATGATGGAAGGACCAGTATTTGACGTAATGGCTATGTTGTTGGACTTCCATGTAGTTGACTGCGGTTCGAGTCCCAGACCTGGTGGCTTAAACTCATGCTGGGCGCATGTGCATGCGTGCCCAAGATCCCGAGTGGAGAATGGAGGAGAAGGGATTGCGATGTGGCCATCTCCCCTGTGGGGGGGGTGATTTCTCGCTTTCTCTCTCTCTGCCTCATGCGACAGATACTCTACTTCAGGTGATTCTGGGTTGACAGCTGGGCAACCGCTGGAGCAGGCCTTTTGTTTGTTGGAGGAGGTATCGGTGGCACTATCCTATATTCCTAATGGGATTTGCATTTCTGGCAAAGAAGAAGGTATAGAGAAAACTATACCTTACTCAGACAGACTCTTTGAATTGGTTCTTGGTTCTGCACCTAATAATATTTCATTGCCAAAGAAGCCAATTCAGTCTGGTTCACTAAAAATCTCTGACTTATCAGAGGTAACGAAAGAATCTGAACAGCCTGCCTCACAACTCCAAAAACAAAAGGGAGACACTCTAGCTTCAACGGCAGCACCTACAGAGGCAGCTCAAATTATTTCTACATCAAATGATACACGGTCGGTCCCAGCCCCCATGGTTCAGTATGCGGAATCTATAAAGACTAATCACCCTGAAATCGAAGGAAAGTCTTCACCTGCAGCTTCAGAGGAAGCATACTCATCTTCTGTAAGGGAGCAACCACCCGAAGAAGTTGCAGCTTGCCTTGCACAACAGGAAAAACAAGAGCAAGCTAGATTGAGTCTCTAGCTAAAGTTTAGAAGATGCTCTGCGCTAAACTGCTAGCATCACTCTGCAGGCGATTGTGCTCAGAAGGCTGCCGTCCAGGCTGCCAGTGCACACTCCAACAACCTGAAAGCAGCCATGGGCAATTTGGAGGTTACAGGTGAGATGTCTGCTCAGTGGCACACAGTGGAGGGTGGATTGAAGGAATGTAGAAAGGCAGTAGATGAACCTGCTGATGCCCTCCTCAAAACCAAAGAAGAGTTAGAGAAGATGAAAAGCGTAATAGAAAATGCAAAGATATAAGAGCTTGCTGGGGACAAACCTCATATAATTGCTGCAAGGGGAAACTTCACAACATGATAGTCCATCTGGATAATGTGGTCAAGAAGGTCCAAGCAGTTCAGTCTGAAGCTAAGGTCGTATGTCAGTATCATGAGCTGGTGGTCCAAGCCTGGGAGGACTTTAAATGAGAACTGGACAGTATCACTCCAGAAGTCTGGCCTGGGTGGAAAGGAATGAGTGTTTCTGACCTAGCTGACAGACTCTCGACCGATGACCTGAACTCCCTGCTTGCACACGCACATTGTTACATTGATTAGTTCAACAGAGAGCTGGCAGAACAGAAGGCCATGGAGAGGCAGCACATCACGTTAGGCTTGGAGAAGCAGAAGCTGGAAGAGAAGGGGGCATTTGACTCTGCAGTGGTAAAAGCCTTAAAATATCACAGAAGTAAAATACGGGCTTAACAGGACAGAAAGGTAGAGGAAGTCCGAGATGCCATGGAGAATGAAATGAGAACTCAGCTGCGGCGACAGGCGGCTGACCAGGCTGATCACTTACGAGATATCCTCAGGGTACGAGAGCAGGAACTGGAGTATCAGTTTGAGCAGGACCTGTCTGAGAAACTCTCTGAGCAAGAATTACAGTTTCGTCGTCTTAGTCATGAGCAAAAGTCGACAACTTTACCTTGGATATAAACGCTGCCTATGGCAGTCTGAGTGGGAGCGAGCAGGCTGTTCAGAGTCATGCAGTTGCTGAAGAGGAAGCCAGAAAAGCCCACCAAATCTGGCTTATTATTATTATTTTTTTTTTGGAGAGGTTTTTGCTATAGGGTGCATGTGCTCGCTGGAAAGACGGAGTGTGACAGAGAGACAGAAAGCGAGAAATCGCCCCCCAGGGGGGATGGCCATGCCGCAATCCCTTCTCCTCCATTCTCCTCTCAGGATCTTGGGCACGCATGCACACGTGCCCAGCGTGAATTTAAGCCACCGGGTCCATAACTCAAACCGTGGTCGACTACATGGGAGTCCAGCGACATAGCCATTATGCTAACTGCTGGTTCCCCAACTCAGGCTTTCTGTGGAGGCACTGAAGTACAACATGAAGATGTCACCTGCAGATATGCCTACTGTTCCTCTGGGTAGTGCAGTTGAGGCCATCAGAGCCAGCTGTTCTGATAATGAATTTGCCCAGGCTTTAACCGCAGCTATTCCTCCACAGCCCCTGATCCGTGGGGTATATAAATGAAGCCTTAGAATTTGTTTCTGTGCTGTCCTAAAACTGGCTCAACGGGTAGCAAAGACTGACGAAACCAGAAATAGCCTGTGCCAGTACTTCCTCTCCTGCTTGCAGTCCCTGCTCCTATTCCTGCCTCAGCAACTGAAGCCACCAATGGAGCTCTGCCCTGAGGATCTAAACACATTTAAGTGACTGTCATTGCCGCCTATTGCATTGAGCATGGTGACCTGGAGCTGGCAGCTAAGTTTGTGCATCAGCTGAAAGGGGAGTCCAGATGAGTGGCACAGGACTGACTGAAGGAAGCTCGCGTGACCCTAGAAACTAAACAGAGAGTGGAGATTAAGACCACGTCCGGCAGCGCTGTAGGAATAGGAGCTGCTCAAGAGCAGCAAGAGTAAGGTCTAGGGAGAGCACTGTGAGGTCATGTTTTATGTCAAAGGAAATCAGCAGTGATCCATGAAGGGCTGGCAGCAAGGGTCCCAGATTTGTCTAGAAGGAAGGCTACAAGTACTGTTCTAAATGTTCACACCTGTTGCACCGTTTACATTATTTCCACTCGCTGTCAGGTCAGTGAACTTCAGGAGTGCTTTTTTTTGCAATCTGTGTAACATTTTCCGTTTTTCAGGTTTCCCTGATCAGGCTTGTGAGCCAATCAAAATAATGCTTGAGATCCCTACTACTATTGATTTTGCCCTTGGAGCAAACTGAAGAAAGCAACAGGATGGAAAAAATAAGTAAATAAATACACTTTTTAATTTTTTAAATTCTTGCCAAAGTGTGTACACAGTCATTAGTGAGAGAAAGGGAGAAAAAGATGTAAAGTAAGAAAGTACTCCCTCCCACAGGGAATGATCATGTTGCAATTCTTTCTTCTTTTCTCCCTCCTTTTGGGATTTTGGGCGTGCTCGCATATGTGCCAGTGTGGGTCTTGGACTTGAGCTGTTCAGTTGGCCTTGTGGGGTGTAGCTGCCTTAATAAACAGGACATAGGCTGGCACATGTTCTTTATTAAAACGTTTTTATGTTGCCAGAGAGAGAGAGAGAGAGAGAGAACTAGGGAGACACAGAGACAGAGGGAGAAGAAAAGACCCCCCCCCCTTGAGTCATGGTCACAGTTCAATCCCATCCTGCTGGGATTTTTGGGCACACACACACACACACACACACACACACACATGTCTGGTATACTTTTCAAATTGCTGGAGCTGGGATTCAAACCATGCAGTTGGCCATTTGGGATCCAGCCACCTTAACTATCAGGCCACGTCCTGACAAGGGTGAATGATCTCACACATGGGAAGATGGGGGGAGGGAGAACTCTCTATCCATCATGAGGGCAGAGCTGGGGAGAGGTTCAGCTGGAGTTGGAGGGGGGCTGGTAGAGTGAAGTTCTTTTTTTAAAAAAGTTTATTTTTAAAAATTTCTTCCACGAGAGAAAGAGATCTCCAACAGGGTCTTGACACTGTGACCCAGTCCCAGTCATAGCTATCCTGGAGTACAGGAACAAGCTTACCTGGCACATTCAAAGAGGTCTCCAAACTTGAATTCAGAAATTTCTATGTGGGTCGGCTTTTCAGAGCTTTGAGTTTCACCTCTGCACCAAGGTGTAGTGAAGTTCTGAGAACTGAGGACCAAATCTCTGTTTCTTTTCTTGTTTTTTTTTTTGTTTTCTTTTTGGAGAGGTTTTTGCTATAGGGCGCGTGTGCTCACCAGACAAAGACAGAGAGACTGAAAGCGAGAAATCACCCCGGGGATGGCCACTCCACGCTGCAATCTCTTCTCCTTTCTCCTCTCAGGATCATGGGCATGCAAGCACACGCGCCCGGCATGAATTTTAAGCCACCGGGTCCGGGACGTGAACCGCGGTAGACTACATGGGAGTCCAGTGACATAGCCATTACAATAACTGCTGGTCCCAAATCTCTCTGGTTCTGATAGAAATTAATCCTGAAACAACATGTCATACAGTGGTCACCTCCTCTGCATGGCAGGCAGAAGCAGGTTTACAGAGGAGGAAATAGAAACTCAGAGGGCCATGCAGCTTGCTAGGGCTCACATGGGTAACAACTGACTGACAACCTTCAATCTCTTTCTTCCTCACTGCGGACATTTAGAATTCTCTAAAGACCCAGCATTGACCTCTGGGTGCCAAGAGAAAAGGGAGCACTTCTGAGAAGCAGCTACCATTGCCAGACTATGATGATGAAATATACTACCCTCGAGGCTCTCAGTTGGACCTTGGGTATAAATCGCATTTATGACCTCATGCCCAGTGACCCTATAAATAAATGATGGCATCACATTTTCCATTATAAATCTCCAGTGCATGCATTTGCTTCTTTCTTGAAAAGAAAGCTTGCTTTTGGCTAAGGATGAGGTCCTAAAGATGAGAAATTAGGGGTTCCCTTCAAGAAAACTAGAGAATAATAGTGATCCAGGGCTCACCAGAACTTCTAAGAAGGGCAAGGGGTTAGACTTGCCCCTTTGCTGCATTCACCCTCAGCCCCTGAAAAGCGACACCAGCTCTCATGGATAGATAACTTCCTCTGTGCTGGGTGCCATGCACACAGACATTTTATCTTGCCTTGACCAAACTCCTCAAGAAATATATTATTACCCCTATTTTACAAATGAATAAACTGAGGTTTGACTGCATACTTTGCTCAAAGTATGCAAACTTTTGCCATGTGGTAGCTAGTAAGAACAAGCATTAAGGTGTTACCAGATCTGGGGGGCTCAGATGTCTGAATTTTACCCACCAAACCTGCAGCTTCACCAAAGTCCTGTTGGTTCCTTATGCCTTTAGAATAATTTCAAATTCTCCATAAAGGTCAGGAGTACATGGAAGGGAGAGCACTAACATTTGTGGAGTGTTTTCCATGCACTTTTCACATATATGCCCCCCTTTTTTATAACAGCCCTGTGAAATAGGTCATGAACCTACTTCATTATAAACATAATTGTTTCAAATGGGAAAAGGTTTGTTAAGTTAGTGAGTTTCAGACTTGTAATTAGAATTCTTTTTGAACATATTTTTCAGTAATGAAGATAATTTTTTTAAGAAAGATTTTTACTATAGGGCATATGTGTTTGCCAGAGAGATAGAAAATGAGCAATCACTCCCCACCTAGGGGGATGGCCACTTCACTCCACATTCCCATCCCTTACATTCTCCTCTTGGGATTTTGGGCATGCATACACATAGCACCTGGAGTGAGCTTGAAGATACCAGGTCCAGGACTTGAACTGTGGTTGGCCCCGGGAGAGTCCAGCGATGTAACCATTACATCATCTGCTGGTCCCATGAAGAGAATTTTTATTCATGATGAGTAATAAGTTATGAGCTGGAAGTAATAGAACATCACCAAGAAAGTCCTGAACAGTACATTCAACTCAAACTTAAATTGAAAGGTTTCTAGAAGATCCAATTGTAGCATAGTCCACACCTTTAAAGGCAGCAAACATCCTCTCTGTCAGATGGGCACATGAGTAGTTGGTAAACAGTGTATGAGCCCCTAAGCTACCCATCAAATTGACTTTCCCTTTAGCCCTAATTTCAGCCTCAACTCTAGGAAGTTGTAACAACAGACCTTGTGATGCAAACCACGTTTCCTAATATGAAGTCTTCAAAAAAATTACGAGAAACCTGTGTGTACATTTCAAAATGTTTGTCATCAAAATAAACTCCAACTAATTCCATTTTTTCATGAATATTAAGAAATTTTTTTAACTGTGAGAGGGTTCTTTCCTTCCAAAGCAAGAAAAAAGAGGACCTAGAGAGACAGACAGACAAAGAATGAGAGCTAGGAAGCATTCCCCATGGGGCACGGTCATGCTGCAGTCTCTCTTCCTCCATTCTCTATCTTGTAGGGATTTGGGGCACACACATATGCCAGGGTGTTTTTCAAGCCACCAGGGCTGGGATGTGAACCACTGCTGGTCACCTAGAATCCAGCTCCCTTAACTGCTAGGCTATGGGGCCAGCCCCCTCCATGAATGTTTTGAAGTCCCCTCACAAATGAATTTCTCATTCTCCAATTTATGAGAGGGCCCTGGTACAACTTTGCTGCTCTCTGGGCTTCCATTTCCTTTCTGGAAGTCAACAGCTACTTGAAGATTTGGTTTGAGGCTTGCTTCAGGCTTTTCCTTGCTGGTGCTTGCTGAAAACATCATGGTCTCCCGGCACGTATTAGACTCTAGGCAATGATGAGGCAGAGAGAAGAGCTCTAGAGGGCAGTTTGCCATTTCCTTCTCTGCCTTTAGACGTTTGCTTAATTCCTTTCCGTTACCCTTTGTCTGTGTAAGTTCCAACTGAAAAAGAAAAAAAAAAAAACAAACCAAACTCCCTTGCCCTCTCTGCCCTGAAGATAATGTGATTAAATGGGGCAGAACTGGCCGCCAGCTACACCAATAACATCTTGAAATTTTGCTCTTAACCGATTAGAAAACACAATGTCTCCGAAGAGAATGGGCTCATTTATCACATCTCCCCAGAACGCTGGCACTAGACTGGGCCGTGAGCAACGCTCACTGCAGAGAAGGGACAGAATGAGGGAAAACCCCGCACACCTCATGGAAGCAGAGATTCTGCTTTTTCCTCTCAGCAATTAATCTCCTTTGGCTCTGCTAAATTACAGCAGAGGCAGGACAACGTTAAAGTGAAAATACCAGGGGACAGTGGGCCCTGGAATGGAACATAAAGCAACCTTGCAAATACCATCTCAGGGGGCTCATTTCTGCTGTCGATGGCACTTGTGGCCCAAGGCAGGGTGGAAGCAGTGTGTGTGAACACTTGGATGGGGCGGGGCGGGGGGGGCTGATTTTCTCTCTGTCCACCCTATTTTCCTGCTTCCTTCCTTTGCTCTTCACACTGGGTCAAGAACACATAGTTGTTAATTCCTGTGAGCTCTGGCTCCTGTCTCTGTGTGGTCCTCTCCCCTGTCTTTCGCTACGCTGTGCACACTGGCTTCCTTTTGCCCTGGACATCCCAAAGCTGATCCAGTCTCAGGGCCTTTACCCCAGCTGTTCCCTCTGTATTGCTCCATCCCCAGATCATCACATGATTCAAGTCAGCTTTGCAGAGGGGATTCTTGGTTTTGATCACTCGGTATAAGTGGCACACTCCTCCCAAACCCAGACTCTGCCATGTCACTCTTTCTTTTTTTCTTTTAAGTTAATTTTGCCAGAGGGCATATGCACTCATCAGAAGAGAAAGAGAAACAGAGAGTGAGGAGAAGGAAATCAATGGGGTATGGTCACACTATAATCCCTTTTCCTACATTTCTTTATTCTGCTGGATTTGAAGCATGCATGCTCATGTACCCGGTGTGGTTTTTAAGCTGTTGAGGCTGGGATTTTCCAACTAATTCCATTTTTTCATGAATATTAAGAAATTTTTTTAACTGTGAGAGGGTTCTTTCCTTCCAAAGCAAGAAAAAAGAGGACCTAGAGAGACAGACAGACAAAGAATGAGAGCTAGGAAGCATCCCCCATGGGGCACGGTCATGCTCAAGTCTCTGTTCATCCATTCGCCACCAGGGCTGGGATGTGAACCACTGCTGGTCACCTAGAATCCAGCTCCCTTAACTGCTAGGCTATGGGGCCAGCCCCCTCCATGAATGTTTTGAAGTCCCCTCACAAATGAATTTCTCATTCTCCAATTTATGAGAGGGCCCTGGTACAACTTTGCTGCTCTCTGGGCTTCCATTTCCTTTCTGGAAGTCAACAGCTACTTGAAGATTTGGTTTGAGGCTTGCTTCAGGCTTTTCCTTGCTGGTGCTTGCTGAAAACATCATGGTCTCCCGGCACGTATTAGACTCTAGGCAATGATGAGGCAGAGAGAAGAGCTCTAGAGGGCAGTTTGCCATTTCCTTCTCTGCCTTTAGACGTTTGCTTAATTCCTTTCCGTTACCCTTTGTCTGTGTAAGTTCCAACTGAAAAAGAAAAAAAAAAAAACAAACCAAACTCCCTTGCCCTCTCTGCCCTGAAGATAATGTGATTAAATGGGGCAGAACTGGCCGCCAGCTACACCAATAACATCTTGAAATTTTGCTCTTAACCGATTAGAAAACACAATGTCTCCGAAGAGAATGGGCTCATTTATCACATCTCCCCAGAACGCTGGCACTAGACTGGGCCGTGAGCAACGCTCACTGCAGAGAAGGGACAGAATGAGGGAAAACCCCGCACACCTCATGGAAGCAGAGATTCTGCTTTTTCCTCTCAGCAATTAATCTCCTTTGGCTCTGCTAAATTACAGCAGAGGCAGGACAACGTTAAAGTGAAAATACCAGGGGACAGTGGGCCCTGGAATGGAACATAAAGCAACCTTGCAAATACCATCTCAGGGGGCTCATTTCTGCTGTCGATGGCACTTGTGGCCCAAGGCAGGGTGGAAGCAGTGTGTGTGAACACTTGGATGGGGCGGGGCGGGGGGGGCTGATTTTCTCTCTGTCCACCCTATTTTCCTGCTTCCTTCCTTTGCTCTTCACACTGGGTCAAGAACACATAGTTGTTAATTCCTGTGAGCTCTGGCTCCTGTCTCTGTGTGGTCCTCTCCCCTGTCTTTCGCTACGCTGTGCACACTGGCTTCCTTTTGCCCTGGACATCCCAAAGCTGATCCAGTCTCAGGGCCTTTACCCCAGCTGTTCCCTCTGTATTGCTCCATCCCCAGATCATCACATGATTCAAGTCAGCTTTGCAGAGGGGATTCTTGGTTTTGATCACTCGGTATAAGTGGCACACTCCTCCCAAACCCAGACTCTGCCATGTCACTCTTTCTTTTTTTCTTTTAAGTTAATTTTGCCAGAGGGCATATGCACTCATCAGAAGAGAAAGAGAAACAGAGAGTGAGGAGAAGGAAATCAATGGGGTATGGTCACACTATAATCCCTTTTCCTACATTTCTTTATTCTGCTGGATTTGAAGCATGCATGCTCATGTACCCGGTGTGGTTTTTAAGCTGTTGAGGCTGGGATTTGACTGCTGTTGGCCATGTGGGACCTCGTTCTTTTAACCAGTAGGCCATGGGATCAGCCCCACATTGCTTTTTTCACTTCATTCTGGCACTTCTCACGGTCCGAGGTTTTCTTGCATAGTTTCTTGCCTGGTAGCCCATCGTTCTAACATGTGAGCTCCTTGGGAGGAGCGTGTGTGGCCTGTTTGCCCACGGTGATACCTACCTTCTAGAGCAGTGCCTGGCCCACGGCTGGAGCTCAGTGACATCTGTTGGATGACTGCACTCTGTGTACAGGTTGGGTGACGTGGTTCTAAGGCTAGGTAGAAAGGGGACCTAGAGCTGGACTGGTCTGAACGTTCATCACTTCCTTCGCCAGCTGAACCGAAGTATTGGCTCCTATAAAGACCCCCTCCTCTGGTGCATTGATGGCCTCCTTTTCTGACTGTGCCTCCTCTTCCTGCTCCTGGTCACTGGCTCCCTCTTATCTCCACCCAAGCACATCTGGTTCCTGACTCTGTTCATCAGTTCACACCATTTCTGATTTTGCTTAGGAGATTGCAAAATGATTCCCTTTTGCTCCTTATGCTGCACTGTCTACCCTTCCACCCAGCCTGATCATGGCCATGACCTTCTGCTTGCCTGAGAGAGAAACTTAGGCTTCTGCTCTCTAAAAACTCGTAGTCTAGTGGGGAGGGGAGAGTAGGCAGAAAATGACTACTTGGAGACCTGAGTGTGATGACCGATGCAAGCTTGGGTAAGGGGCTGAGTGGAAGGGCCACTCTTAATAAAGTAGGGAAGCGTCTGGAGGGTTGCCTGGAGGAAGTGGTATTGGAGCAGAGTTTTGAGGGGAAAGAGGAGTTTTAAGCCAAAGAACTAGAGGATGTGTATTCCAGGCAAAGAGAATATAGTATGGGAAGGAACAGAGAGAAGAGAAAATGAAGCTCAAGATAAATTCTTCTCTATGACTGGAATTAACCAAAAGGGTGATGCTAGGGGGAGGGGTACAGGATTTTGCTCTTAATTAATTAAAAAAAGCAGTGTTTCTCCAAAGGTTAGGTCCTTCCAAAAGGAAAGGTTCTTTTTAAAGGTATGCAAATTCACCAAAATTTAGTTTTTTGGATGATTGAAGTCCAGAATCACAGAGGTTTGGCTGTGGTATCTACACATATAAGTTGATTGTCAGTGTGGTATGCATTTCACATTCTAGAGGCTGAATTCTATTCCAATGACCAAGAGTGTAGACTGGACTTGCCCTGAAGGATAAGCCACTTTTATGTTAGTACATTCTTATGTCTGAGTTAGCTCAGCGGACTCCATGTCAACCACTACAGAGCACTCCCCCTTCTGGGCGGCAGGCTAGAAAACTCCATCCACAAAGGAGAGAAAGCCCGAATCTGTATAAGGTGGTGAGGGAGCAAAGCTGTCCTTTCATGCCTGGAATACTGAACAGTTTTGGCAAGCAACTACTGCAACATGAACTGTACTTAAAATATTCATTTGCTGCAGCTACTTAACACCTCTTTGATTTAGGAGAGCACGAGATGACAGTGGACTACGTGGAAATGCACTCAAAGATAGAAATCTTGTCTGATGGACACAGGAGACATTGCATTACAGCTGAAATTAGAGCATACAAAAATTCTCTTTCCAAAAGGCCACAAAATCAAGCTATGGAAAAAAAAACTTGTACACTTAACTTTGGTAGGCTATGGTAAAACAGCTGCAGCAAATTGCTGAGGACCAGGTTTGCAGCATTTGTCTGACAGTTTTGGGCAAATTGGTCATTCAGTGAGTTAAATATTCCACAATTCTGTTTTGGAGAATTAACTTTCTCTGAATTGGCTTTTGGCAAATTGGCTGCGGCCCACAGCTTCTATCCCAAGTGGCTTATTAAGGAGTTTCTTTTGAACAGTAGAGTGTAGTCCCTGAAAAGAATTCCTGTGAATGCAATTTGTATCTACAATTTGTATCTACTGCTTTAAGAAGGCAGCTTTCCTGTCCTTATTTGCATCATTGGGTCCCAGGTTACCCTGAGCTCTAGCCTTCCTGATGAGCTTTCTTTTGCATGTTCTCCCTCCCCATCCTGACCTTTGGGATGCTTCCCCACAAACCATTTGATTTGTAAGATAACCTTTTCTCCTCTTTCTCAATGGCAGACTTGGAAATTTTTTTCTTTAAAGTATTATTTATTTAATTCTATCTTAAAGATTATAATTATCATTATTATTTTAATTTGACCAGAGAGACAGAGAAAGGGAAAGCAAGAAGGCAAGCTTCTAGGTCCAGAACTCAAACTGCAATCGGCCATGTGGGAATCCAGTGTCCTTCACCACCACACCACCTGATGGCCCCCAGGCTTGGAAATTTTAAAATATCTTTTAAGTTTTAAAAAAGCTTATTTATTTTGGGACCAGCAAATGGCATATTGGTTACACTGCTGTATTCCCACGTAGTTGACTGCAGTTTGAGTCCTGGACCCAGCAGCTTAAAAAACTCATGCTGGGGGGACCAGCAGTTAGCATAATGGCTATGTTGCTGGACTCCCATGTAGTCAACTGAGGTTCGAGCTCTGGACACGGTGGCTTAAACTCATGCAGGGTGCATGTGCGTGCGTGCCCAAGATCCAGAAAGAAGAATGGAGAAGAAGGGATTGTGGTGTGGCCATCACCCCTGGGGGGTGATTTCTCGCTTTCTGTCTCTCTGTCTCTGTTTTTCTGGTGGGCACACGTGCCCTATAGCAAAAACCTCTAAAAAAAAAACCCCAAAATCAAAACAAAACAAAACTCATGCTGGGCGTGTGTGTGTGTGTGTGTGTGTGTGTGTGTGTGTGTGTGTATGCCAGGATCCCAGGAGGAGAAGGGACTGCAGCATGGCCATTTCCTCGAGGGGGTAATTTCTCACTTCCTATTTCTCTGTCTCTCTGGTGAACACATGCACCATATAGCAAAACAAGCAAACAAACAAACAAAAACCCACAAAACAACAAACAAACAATAAAAACCCCCAAAGACCCCAAAAAAAAAAACCAAAAAAAAAAGTCTCTAAAAAGTTTACTTATTTCTTCTTTCCACGAGAGAGTGAGACAGAGAAAGAGCAGGAGATAGGCAACATAGGCAACCCCAACATGGTCTTCATGATGTGATTCCCCCCAGTCTCCACCAGCCAGGATCATGGTGAGTGCGCCCAGCATGTACAGGAAGGCCCTGGGAAACGAACCCAGGACCTCCCCATGTGGTCTAGTTGTGTTTCTACTGCACCACTGGGGAGACTTGGAACTTTACTGTGAGAATGTCATAGGTTTTAGCTTACCACAGGATCATATTTATCTTTTTATGAAATAGAAACATCTTTTCCCCCAAAGTCTGGAGAGGATGCAGCCTTTGAGTGCCTTTCCTGTCCTCCCCTCTCAGGGGAGGAGTCTGGCATGACTTTGTTCCTTTTTCTCAAGATGGCCATCCTGTGGACCTCACAGGTGGCTATACTGGTCAAAGGGATTTAGGCAGACTTGCCCCTGTTGGGTTCCTCCACCTTCAGCAATGTAGCCTTCAGGCCATTCAAGGATTGGTGCTGGGCTTCTTCACAACAGGAGACTGTCAGCTTGTCTGGATCCCCTTCCCATCCTGTCTGACCTGAGCAGTGCAGAAGCCGGTGTTGAGAAAGTCTTTGTTGGAGGGCCCCCGCCTGGGGACCCTCCTACAGGGAGGTTGCTTTGTTCCTTTCCTTCTGTCCCTGGCCAGCTGCTGCTGCTGCTGCTCTTGCTCCCTGTCAGACCTGCTTCTTTACAACCACTTTGGACTTCCACTGAGGTCCTCCCACTGTTAAGTGCTGACCCACTGAGCTTTACTGATGAATAGAATACCTTTTTTTTTTTTTTTAATTCTGCCTCTGAATTCCTTCTACTTCATTCAGTATTTATTGACTGCTTTTTGTGTGCCCAGCACTGTGCTCCATGCTGTGAGAGACACAAAACAAGATAAGCCAGATCAGCTCTGGGAGAGGTGATGAGCTCAGTAGGGATGTGAGATTGATGCACAGGAGACCCTGAGGCATGCAGAACAGGAATCGATAAAGAACCACAGGCAAAGGTATAATCAACTGTTGAGGGGTTCAGAGAAAACACAAAGGGGCTGGTGGAGAGATTGTGGAAGCCTGGCTGGGGGAGGGGGATTAGACGTAAACTGGGCTTTGCATGGTGGAAAGAACTGAAGAGAAGGAAGGGCATGCTCGGAAGAGGGAAGGTGGCATGAATAATCTCACAGAAGCAGGGATGAACAAGTCAGGTGCTCATGAAGGACGCTGGTAGGGAGGGGACCGCTGGACAGAAAGTAATTTGGCCCAGGGCTAGTTGTTGGCAGTAGTGATGATTTTGTTGAAAATATATGTCATTATGTTTTTGCAATCTTGGATACTGTTGGAACGTAATTAGGGCAGCTTTGGAATAATGTATGTGTCCTTGACAATTATTCTTAGCTTTCTCAGAAATTTATTTTTTAGTAACTATTTTTAAAAATGTTTATTTGGGAGCCAGCAGGTGATGTAGTGACTAAGGTGCTGGACTCCCACTTGGTCAACCACTGTTTTAGCCCCAGACCTGGTGGCTTGAAACTCAAGCCAAGCACATGTGCATGTGTGCCTGAAATTCCAGGAGAAGGGATTGCAAGTGGTCATCACCCCAGGGGGTGATCCCTCCCTCTCCCTCTCACTGTCTCTCCTCTCTGGTGAGCTCACGTGCCCTATGGCTAAAATCTTTTAAAAAATACTAATTTCTGGGGATAGCAGATGGTGTAGCAGTTATGTCACTGGACTCCCATGTGGTCAACTGCGATTCAAGTCCCAGACCCGGTGGCTTGAAACTCATACTGGGCCTGTGTGCATGCGTTGCCTGCCCAAGATCCCAGAAGGAGAATGGAGGAGAAGGGATTGTGGTGTGGCCCATCCCCCCAGGAGGGGGTGGATTTCTCACTTCCTTCTTGCTGTCTATATCTCTCTCTTGCTCTCTCCTTCTCTCCAGCAAACACATGTGTCCTACGGCAAAAACTTCTAAAAAAAAGTTTATTTCTTCCATTAGAGAGACAAAGAGACAGAGAGGCAGTACCTCCCAACTGTGTCCTGATGCAGGGATCCATCCCAGCTTCAGCCAGCCCTGGATTTTGAGCATGTACATACAGTCCATTCAGGGAGATCTCTAGATCAGAACCTAGAGTTTTCTCTTGTGGGCCTTACAGACCATTGTGTTAGCACTCGCCACCATCTGGTTTCAGAATTTTATTTTTTCTTACATTTTTTTTCCCTTTGTGCTACAAGTTAATTTTTACCTATTTATTCCTTTTTCTGTGCTCCTTATAACAAAAGCAATTTAGATCACTATACATGCCTAGTGAGATTCATTGGAAAAGAATCTATGAGACAAAAATGGATTCACACTACCCAAAGGACAGAAGAATTCTTCATTGGAAAAGTTCTTGCACATCAATGTTTATTGCAGCACTATTCATGTTTGCTAAGACGTAGAACCAACCCAAATGCCCCCACATGGATGAATGGATTGAAAAACTGTGGCACATATACTCTATGGAATACTATTCAGCCATAAAAAAACAACAAAACCCTGGCTTTTGACAGAAAGTGGAAGAATATGGAAGATTTACTGCTGAGCGAAACAAGCCAGGCTGTGAAGGAGAGACATTGTATGTCCCCACTTAATGTATACAGAGTATCTGCACTCTTCGACCAAAACTGATTGACTAAAAGATATACAAACACAAGAGATGGGTGTCAATGCCAGATGTGATGAGTGTGGAGGAGAGGAGCCTAGGGAAGGACATTTGGAAGAGGGATACAGAGGCAGTGCATTGACGAGATGGGGAGGTGTGGTGTTATCTGTTGAAGATATATGATTAACTGGACTGGGGAGAAATGTTCACATACTGAAATGTTCACTTCATAAGCTAAACAATGTCATTGAATGAACATAAAAAATAAATTAATTAAAAAAATGGATGCATGGGAACCAGCAGTTAGCGTAATGGCTATGTCGCTGGACTCCCACGTAGTTGACCGCGGTTCGCGTCCCGGATCCGGTGGCTTAAAACTCATGCCGGGCGTGTGTGTGTGCGTGTCCAAGATCCCAAGAGGAGAATGGAGGAGAAGGGATTGCGGCGTGACCATCCCCCCTGGGGGGTGATTTCTCGCTCTCTGTCTCTAATGTCTCTCTCTGTCTGTCTGGTGAGCGCACGCGTCCTATAGCGAAAATCTCTCCAAAAAAAAAAAAAAGGATGCATGTATCTGTATAAGGGGAGGTCTGGAAGTATACACACAGGTGCCTTATTGATTGTGTCTGAGTGGCTGGAATCATGGGCATTCTTCATTCTTTCCCTTTTACTTGTCTGCATAGAATTTGCACATTTATTTCACAGGAATGTAATTAATTTGTAAAGGAAAAGTACCATCACCGGACAATAGAAATGAGAAATCTGGTGAGCAAAAGAAATTTCATAGGAAAACTATTGGAATTTTTCAGGTTTGGATTTCCTTGTCTTCCAGTCTTGAATTAAATCAAAGTCAGTTGTGTCTGCCTTGACCATCCTTCAGTTTTGCCCACTGTTTAATATTTAAAACTTGGTTTTGGCCAGCCTGTTTTCAGCCACGCTCTTTCCTGTTCAGTCACCTGGGGTTGTGATGGACAGCTGGTACAAGCAGCCAGGCCTGGGCAGGGCAGGCGGCCACCTCTGTGATGCTGCCTGAAAGGTGTGGAGTCTTTGCTGTTCAGCCATAGTGAAGCTCAACCTTGCTGTGCATCAGAATCACCAGTGGGCCTTTCGAAATCTGTGGTTGCCCAGGGATGCCAATTCATTAGTATTTTCAAAACAAAATAAAGCAAAGCAATACAAAACAAAACCATGCAGAGGATTCCAACATATAGCCTAGGGTGCAGTCCAGCAAGCAAATATATTCTTTTCTGGCCAATCCTTCAAATTCTCCATAGGCTCGAACCACTCATCCTGCTTTTCCTAGGATGCGCTTAACATTTTATTTCTTAAAGTGTGCCGCAGAGGTCCAGCTGTGGTGACGCAGTGATAGTACAAAGCTCTGCAATGCTGGAATCCGTATGCGAGATCGGGTTGGTCCTGGGAGGCTCTGTACATGCTGGCTACATGTGTGCCTGTGATCCTCACGGGCTGGGAAGAACTTGGGAGAGGATCACAGTTTGAGACCTTCTGGAGGGGGCTCATCTCACCCTCTCTCAAGAAAGAAAGAAACTTAAAAAAAATGCATGTGGCAATGACTTTTATACTGAGTCAGCTGGGAAGCCTGCCTCAAATGCAGACCCTTGGACACATTCTGGACCCACTGAATCAAAATTGCTGGAGTTGGGACTCAAGAAGATGTACTTTTATTTTTCTTCCGGGAAGATGAACTTTAATAAGCTCCTTGGTAATTCTTTTGTACTGTCTTTGAAAATTTGAGAACTTACGCAAAGTCTTATGTCTTTAACTGGCTTTTAATTTCCTTTCCATTTTCACTATGTTTCTTTATAGCACATTGATTTTATCAATTTGTTGTCAGATTAGTATGTCTAAAGCCGAATTTTACATCTGGTAACAACTTTTTATTTTTTTTAAATAATTTTTCTTCTAGAGACAGATTGTAACATAATACAAAACTCCATGTAATTTGTGTAGAAAGTATATTTTAAAGATTATTCATTTTAAAATTGAAGCCATTATAGGTATATATTTCCCCATTATGAAAGTAATATATACTTATGGCATTATAAAGATTTAGAAATAGAGAAAAGGAGAAATTGGAACAATACCATATTCAAATTTTCACAACTCAAAGACAACCAAAAACTATCTACAATTTAATGCATTTCCTTTTAGTGTTTCTTTTTTTATGCACAGAACTTGCTTTTTTTTTTTTTAAATCATGATCATACCCTTATCTTGGTTTTATTTTCTGTAATTTCAGTTACCTGTGGTCAATCATGATCTAAAAATAGGTGAGTATAATACAATAAGATATTTTGAGAGAGAGAGAAACCATATTCACATAAATTTTATAACAGTATGTTGTTATAATTGTTCCATTTTGTTATCAGTTATTATTGCTAAACTCCTACAGTGGCTTATTTATAAATTAGGCTTTATCGTGGGTAGGTATAGGAAACAAGGTACAGATAGGGTTTAATACACCCAAATTTTCAAGCATCCTCTGGGGAGTCTCAGAATGTACCCCTTCCAAATAGCAGGGTACTACCATAGTGTGGAAATAGGCTGTGGTAGGCTTTATTTTCGTAAATTACCTTTAGTTACTGAAGATAAGTGATGATTATATTTAATAAGGAGTATTGTGGACTTTTGCTGTTGTGCTGTGATTGTTTTTCTCAGTAAAGTAGTGGGATATTCACAGTTCAGTTCCCATCAAAGGATAAGAAATGAAGAGAGAGGTGGGGCATAGGATTTTTAGTGATAAGATCCCTGCCATATTGCTAGTAGTTAATGAGAAGAAGTGAACCCAATTAACTCAATGGTTTATTCACTAGGTTTGGAAACAGGCTTTATTAGAGAAAATGGTATTTGTTCATATAAATGACAGAATATATTGGTCAGGGGAAATTGCATTTGCTAACATAAGCTGTAAATGACCTCATGGGCTGTGTGTTCATTCAAATCACTGGTGTATATACCAGGTGGGTTCTCTTGTTAGTTATACATTCTCAGAGGCTTGGTGATTTATTCACAGGAGCAAGGTAACTGTTAAAAATATCCCTAGCATTGTAAGCATTGAAGTTTTACTTCTTGCTCATCTGCATGTCTGTAGTGGGTTGGCGGTGTGTGTGTGTGTGTGTGTGTGTGTGTGTGTGTGCATGCGCGGGAGGGGCAGAATCTGTGCCAGGTACTCTTCGTTCAAGGGCCAGGGTTCACCTTTTGTGACATCTTTGTTTGCCAGAATGGGGAGAAGGAAAGATGGAGAAATTGAACCACTCTTATATTTTATTGACTATTCTTTTTGTTTTCATGGTTTCTGAGGAGGAGTCTGGTAATTCTTGTTTTTGTTTCTTTATAGGAAAATGTTTTCCCAACTCTCTGGCTTGTTTCAAAATTTCTTCTTTGTCTTTGATTTTTTGCAGCTTAAATATAATACATCCAGTGTAAATTCTTTTAGTATTTATCTTGCTTGGTATTCTCTGAGCTTCCCGAATCTGTGGCTAGGTATCTATCATTAGTTTTGGAATATTCTCAGCCATTACATCTTTTAATATTTCTTTTGTTCTATTTTATTTTTCTTCCTAATGTGGAATTTCAATTATTCATTTGTTACACTTTTTGAAATTGTCTCACAGTTCTTAAATATGGTTTTTTTTTTCTTTTTTTTGGAGAGATTTTTGCTATAGGGTGCGTGTGCTCGCCGGAAAGACAGAGAGAGACAGAGAGATAGAAAGCGAGAAATCACCCCCCGGGGAGGATAGCCATGTCGCAATCCCTTCTCCATTCTCCTCTCGGGATCTTGGGCACGCACGCACACGCGCGTGGCATGAGTTAAGCGACCAGGTCTGGGACTCGAACCGTGGTCGACTACGTG
Organism: Tupaia belangeri chinensis; assembly: GCF_000334495.1. Lineage (NCBI taxonomy): Eukaryota > Metazoa > Chordata > Mammalia > Scandentia > Tupaiidae > Tupaia > Tupaia belangeri. Next base: position 5,832,133 of record NW_006207133.1, read on the forward strand.
GGAGTCCAGCGACATAGCCATTGTGCTAACTGCTGGTCGCTTAAATATGTTTTTTTTTTTTTTTTTTTTTGAGATTTTTTCTGTAGGGGGGAAAAAAACAGACAGAGAGAGACATAGAGACAGAAAGCGAGAAATCACCCCCCAGGGGGGATGGTCACGCCGCAATCCCTTCTCCTCCATTCTCCTCTCGGGATCTTGGGCATGCACGCACACGCGCCCGGCGTGAGTTTTTTAAGCCACCGGGTCCGGGACACGAACCGCGGTCGACCACGTGGGAGTCCAGTGACATAGCCATTACGCTAACTGCTGTTCCCCCTTAAATATGTTTTCATGTTTTAAAAATTATTACTATTTTTTCTCTTTGGATTTCAGTTATGGAAGTTTCCATTAACACATTTTCAAGCTCACTGATTTTTTTCGTCAGCTGTCTAGTCTACTGATGCAGTCATCTATGACATTCTTCAATTATGTACAGAATTAATCTATTTTATTTTATTTTTTAGAGAGATTTTTGCTATAGAGCATGTGTGCTTGCCAGAGAGACAGAGAGAGACAGAGAGATAGAAAGAAATCATCCTCCAGGGAAATGGCCATACCACAATCCCTTCTTTTCCATTTTCCTCTCAGGACTTTGGGCACCCACACACATGTTCTCAGAGGGAGTTTTAAGCTGTTGGGTCCCAACTCGTTGATTACATGGTGTCGCTTCAATGACGATGCTGACAAGGTCTTCTCCAGAACGCTTTATTACCCCAGGTTTCTTACAATCTTCTTCTTCTTCCTCCTCTGCCCACCCGGGCTCCCTCTATATCCGTCCCACAAAACAGTCCTCTTTTGCCACCAGGCAAGCACTGATAGGCTGAGGCAGTGCTTACGCGTTCCGGAACAGGAACAATAACCAAATATGGGCTTGTTTATGTAGAGGTCTGGGTGATCTCGGCGCCATGTTAGGGCGGGGGTGCTCCACAACATGGGAGTCCTATGACATAACCATTCCACCATCTGCTGGTCCCCAGTATTTTTGATTTGTAGCATTTCCCTCTGATTCTTTCTTAGAGTCATCTCTCTGATTACATTATTATTATTATTTTGCATGTTGTCTATTTTCCCATTAGAGCCCTTAATGCACTAATCATAGTTATTTTGTACTCGCTATCTGATAACCAATTCCCCAAATCTGTGTCATATCTGAGCATGGTCTTGATTCTTGTTTTATCTCTTCAGAGTGTTTTTTCTTACCTTTTAGCATGCCTTGCTCTTTTGTTGTGGGTAACAGGAACTAAGGTAAATAGATCTTCAGCGTGAGGTTTTATGTTATTCTTGCTAGGAGTAGGACTGTGTTTAATGTTTGTTACAGCTGTAGGTGCAAAAGATCTCAAATTCCCTTAGCTTCCTTAGTTTTATCTCCCATGTTTTCTTTGTATTTCCCTAAAGACTCCTTCTTAAATAGTATCTGGTTTTGCAGCATTTTCATTTGTAATCCTGTTATTATGCTGGAGCCATGTTGCTGTGGTGGTAAAGACTGGGGAAGGGGAAGTGTTTTATAATTTTTTTAAGAGTTAATTTCAGTCCTTTAGTCTGTGTCCCTGGGATGTGACTTTCAAAGCAATTCTTAGCTTTTGCCCTTCCATAGATGATACCAGAGGGTTAGAGAGGATAGGAGTTTGGTAAAGCTCTGACCTTTTTTCTTGAACAGTGAGACTTTGTTATAGAGAACATTTTTTTTTTTTTTTGGAGAGGTTTTTGCTATAGGGCTTGTGTGCTCGCCAGACAGAGAGAGATAGAGAGACAGAAAGTGAGAAATCACCCCCCAGGGGGGATGGCCACGCCGCAATCCCTTCTCCTCCATTCTCCTCTTGGGATCTTGGGCACGCACGCACACATAGCTGGCGTAAGTTTTAAGCCACCGGGTCCAGGACTCGAACCGTGGTTGACTACATGGGAGTCCAGCGACATAGCTATTACACTAACTGCTGGTCTCTAGAGAACATTTTGGAATACTTAAAAATGATCACTTTCTTTCTCCTCTCATCAAAAACATAGGGGATCTTTCTCAGCTTCTCACTTTGAGATCCTAGAGGGTTCCTGGAAGTAAAACCCATGAAAGTGCGAGCCCCCATGACTGCAGCCTCCGGTGTTATCGCACTGTGGTCCTCATCCATGCTCAACCTCGGTAACATTTCAGGATTACCACTCATGTACTCCCACTCATATGTGGCTATAGTGGCCTCTGCTCAAGGTAAGTGGATCTTGGATCTGACCTTGCATTCACCAGTCTCACCAGATTTTGGGATGGCAATTTGCCATGCAACCTCAATTCTCCAATAGGCCCAAAAGACATCGATTTATTCAATATTTTTTCCCCATTCATTTTGTGAAGATGAGAGTGATGCCTTCTCAGATCTTTACATGTTGGACTGGAAATGGGGAGTTCTTTAACTATAATTTTCAGCATAAAAAGAGAAAGCAAAAAAGAAAGTTACAGAAAATATGTAGCATTCCCTTGTTAAAAATACTATGTGGAGGGACCAGCGGTTGGCATAATGGCTATGTCGCTAGACTCCCATGTAGTCGATTGCGGTTCAAGTCCTGGGCCTGGTGGCTTAAACTCATGCCAGGTGTGTGTGTGTGCGTGCCCAAGATTCTAAGAGGAGAATGGAGGAGAAGGGCATGTGGCGTGGCCATGCCCG
>NW_006207133.1:5835143-5842187 GCF_000334495.1 Tupaia belangeri chinensis
CTTGTGCATGTGTGCCCAAAATCCTGAGAGGAAAAAAGGGGGGAAAGAATTGCGGCATGGTCATCTTCTCTGGGGGGGGGGGTGATTTCTTCCTTTCTGTCTCTCTGTCTCTCTCTGTCTTTCTGATGAGTGCACGTGCCCTATAGTAAAAACCTCTTAAAAAATGCTATGTGGGGGACCAGCAGTTAGCATAATGGCTATGTTGCTGGACTCCCACGTAGTCGACCGCGGTTCGAGTCCTGGACCTGGTGGCTTAAACTCACGCTGGGCGTGTGTGTGTGCGTGCCCAAGATCCCGAGAGGAGAATGGAGGAGAAGGGATTGCGGCGTGGCCATCCCCACTGGGGGGTGATTTCCTGCTTTTTGTCTCTCTGTCTCTCTCTGTCTGTCTGGCGAGTGCACGTGCCCTATAGCAAAAACCTCTCAAAAAAAAAAAATGCTATGTGGAACAGATATATGTATTTATTTGTTTGTATGTTTGTGGATAAAGGTGGCAAAGAGAGCATGTGGAACTGTCAGCAGTAGTTTCCTCTGAGAACTGCGATAGAAGAAAGGTGGAGACATTCCATTTTTTATTTTTTGCAATCAATGACTTTAAAACAACAACCAGGTATTACCTCAATAAACCCATTAAATAATAAGAGAAGTTGAGATCACAGAAGCAGCAAAGACATAGTACAAGGGAAAACATTCAGAATAAACGGGGTTACTGAGTAGAGCATGCGAAGGTTGGTGAGCCTTGGTGGTGAGCAGTGACGATGATAAGTTGCCTTTACTGCTGCTCTGTGAGGGCTCGGTCTTCCAAGTTTGGTTTAGTCATTGCACTGGGGTACTGTGCCCATTGGCAGAGGAAGAACCTGAAGCTCATGCTGGCAAAGGAACTTGCCCCAGGTCTTAGAGCTACAAGTGGCCAAGCCAGGATGTGAACACAGTTCAGAGCCCTCCAGGGTCCTCTCTGAGGACAGCTGCTGAGCAACAAAACAGGCAAAGGGGAGAAAATTGGAATAATGGACTGAAATCAGACATCCAGTTAGCTGGGGCAGCTAACTCCTCCACCATAGGGCTGAGAATTTGCTGCATTTAAAGATGATGCTGCAAAGATGCATGACAGTGCTGTTGTAGTACTTGATTCTTGGTGTGTGAGCGCGCCTAAGCTTCCCTGAGGAGGTGGGTGACTCGTCTGTTAACTTAGAGTTGTGCACAGAGCTCTGCTGGTGGGGTGGGGGCGGGGGTGGGGTAGGCCCTGAACTGGGCCCTGGTGCAGGCCAGTGCTTCTCAAGGTATGGTGCAGGGACCAGCAGCATATCCAGGAATAACGGAGATATGCAAATTCTAGGACCCACTGCAGGCCTGCTGAAGCAGAAACTCAGGATGGGGCTCAGACACCTGTGTTTTGACTAGTCCTTCAGGTGACTCTGATTCAGGTTTGCATTTGAGTACCACAGGTAAAGAGGATGGCCGGAGGAAAGAACTACCCTGGAGGCATCTCGAAACTTATCCAAAGTCATCTCAGGCTTGGCAAGAGATACAGAGGAAATCCAGAGGCTGATCTTGATGGGAAAGATGAGTGCTATTGTAATGGGCAATGGGTAATGGGTAACGCATAATGGGTGTCTTTGACCTTTTCTCCATTTTAACTTCTTTCTTTTGCTTTGGGATGATATAAATCTTTGATGACCTATTAAATATATCTATATTATGTATCGTATAGTACATTTTATAATATATAACACATTTTCATGATATAAATAAATAAAGACTCTCCTTGAAAAAACTTGAGTCAGGCTCCTCCGATTCCTTTGCTTGACTAGGCCTTGATCTTGGTCACTGTCCTTCGTTTGCTTGGTCCAATTTTAGCAAAAATTCCTCTGGGTCAGTTTAGTAAATTTTTGTAAGAATTTCTCTGGGTCAATATCTGATTACCCTGGCCTATCTTCAGCAAGCATTCTGTCAGGTCAGTTTAGCTAGAGTCCCTCCTGTCCTCGAAATTTCCTCTTAGTAATTTCCCATCTACGGACTGCTCCCAGGACCCCCTGGTCTTTGACTACAAATCCCCACTTGTTCTTCTGTTTGAAATGGAGCCCAGTCTTTCCTCCTGTGAAACCCCATTGCAGTGGTCCTTTCTGGAATAAATTCTTCCTTACTATAAAAGGCGTCATGAATAATTTTTTCTTTCACAATATATAATCATAAAAAGTTCACAACCTCCCAAAGCTAAAGCTAAATATAGATAATGTGTGTGTGTGTGTGTGTGTGTACAATCCACATATCTACACGCGCATCCCTAGTTGCTTCCTAAGATATTTGAATCTGTTTATTTTTCTACCAGGAAAGTACTCTACTGCTTATCCTACCACATCTTCATCACATTTGAGTATTGCATGCAAATTTTATACCCTGAGCACATTTTCTTTTATGATTTTATTTTATATTTGTATTCAATTCCCAGTAGAGTTAAATTTTCCCCCACATTTTTATTAATTGTAGTTCCTCCTTCTGAACTGTTCACATCCTTTGTACTTTTTACTCCATTTGGTTAGTTTTAGATATTATGGATTACCCACACGTATTTCATTTTCACTACATGTATTTTCTTATTTTTATTTTTACTTATTTATTTTTTGGAGAGGTTTTTGCTATAGGGCTTGTGCACTCACCAGAAAGAGAGAGACAGAGAGACAGAAAGCGAGAAATCACCCCCCAGGGGGAATTGCCACGCCACAATCCCTTCTCATCCATTCTCCTCCCGGGATCTTGGGCATGCATGCACATACACCTGGTGTGAGTTTAAGCCACCGGGTCTGGGACTTGAACTGTGGGTGACTACATGGGAGTCCAGTGACATAGTCATTACGCCAACTGCTGGTCCCCACTACATGTATTTTCAATAAAACATGTTAAGTTTTTTCTTTTCTGAGTTCTATTCCTAAAAGCTTAGAAACTCCTTCCTTTTCTAAAAATGTCTAACAGATGTTCAGTTTGTTTTCTTTTAGTTTAATGCTATTTTTCTTTTAAAATATTTACCATTTCAACCTATTAATTTAGTTTTCAGTTTCTCTACCTTTGTGGCTTTTATTGTGACAAGTAAGTAATATCTTAGAAATGTGCAACTAAAAAGCTTAAGAAGTGTTTCTTGTTTAAGTAAATCCTTTAAAAAATGGATATTTTGTAATGCAAATAATCTCTTCTAATTTGTGTGGTTTTCTAGTTGGGATGTTTCTTACTGTGTTTTCACACTAAGAATAGGCAGGGATGAAGAGGCAGACCCGTGGAGAATGATATGGAGGTTCCTCAAAGACCTTCAAATAGAACTACCATATGATCCAGCTATTCCACTCCTGGGTATCTACCCAAAGGACAGGAGAGCACTTAGTTGGGAAAGCGATTGCACATTTACATTCATTGCAGCTTTATTCGCGCTTACTAAGACATGGAACCAAGCCAAATGTCTACAGACAGATGAATGGATTGAAAAATTATGGCACATATACTCCATGGAATACTATTCAGCCATAAAAACAACAAGGCCCTGGAATTTGATAGAAAGTGGACTAATATGGAAGATTTGTTGCTGAGTGAAGCAAGTCAGGCTATGAAAGAGAGACATTGCATGTCTCCACTTAACATATACCGACTGTCTGGACTCTATAGTAGAGACTGAAAGACTGGAGAACATAAAAGTATTAAAAATTGTAATGGACGGGACCAGCAGTTAGCGTAATGGCTATGTCGCTGGACTCCCATGTGGTCGACCGTGGTTCGAGTCCCGGACCCGGCGACTTAAACTCACGCCGGGTGCGTGTGCGTGCATGCCCAAGATCCCAAGAAGAGAATGGAGGAGAAGAGATTGCGGCATGGCCATCCCCCCTGGGGGTTGATTTCTCACTTTCTGTCTCTCTGTCTCTGTCTTTCTGGCGAGCACACATACCCTATAGCAAAAACCTCTCCAAAAAAAAAAAAATTGTAATGGACACTAGGACAAAGTGGAAAGAGAGTGTGAGAGGGGAAAAGTGTAGGAAATTTGGGGGGGAAATGGAGAGGTAAGACACTTGTGGGACACAGATAAGGTTTATCATCTGTTGACAAGGGTGTATATGGTGGTCTCAACTGGGCTGGACTGAGGTGTATATTATGCTGGGTAAAGTTTCTTCACAATCTAAATGAAGTATAACAATTTAATGGATGAATAATAATAAAAAACATATTAAAAAATTAAAAAAGAAGACTCAATATTATTAAATGTCTATTCTCTCCAAATCAAATTTGTCTATAGACTCAACACACTCCCAAACAAAATCACAGTAGCTGTTTTTATAAAAATTGACAAACAGACTCTACAGTTCAATAAAAATGCTGGGAAAAAAAATAATAAAGAGACAGACCCAAATGGAAGGGCAAGTCTTGCTGCAGTCTCCTGGCTTAAATGGGAACCCTGGAGCTTTGTCACTCTTGACATCAGAGAGTTGAGACAGTGGTTAAGGCGGTAGTGATAAACGTACCGTAAGAAAGGCCAGGTATCATGTTTGCTTGCCCGGTCAGGTGCTGGCTTCTGCAGGGGTGAACAAAACAATTCAGGAAAGTCCTGCCTGAGGACATTAGTATTATTCTTTCTCGCTCTCTCACCCCAATGTACGCACTTTCTAAGAAGCAGTAAAGATTTCAGGACGTAACAGAGCAAAAAACAAATGCTGTGGGAATGGGGACACTGCAGTGATTGAAGTCTTCACCCAATCATAGCAGGGCAAAAGCTTTCAGAAAGCTACCCTTTCCTGAACTCATCTCCCCTCACACATACCAGCAAAGCCAGCTTACAGGTACAGGCAGAAGTTCTGAATGGAGCCAGCTGTTCTGAATGGAGGCCTGGAAGAGTCTTATGCCATGCACATATCTGCATCTGCTGGGAGACAGCAGAGCCTCACACATCACGTGGAGACAGGAACACTCCTACTCAGAGGAGGCCGATTGTGTTGGAGGTCTGCCACAAGGGTGAGCTCATGAGGTCTCTCTTCTCCTTCCTTCCAGTTGCAGAATCTGCTTCACCTCTCCCTCCAACTGACCCATCTCGAGTGATTTTGCCAAAAAAAAGAAAAAAAAAGCAAAAAAAAGCTGATACTTGAAAAAAAGCTGAGATGGAGATCAGGCAGCCAAAAGGATTAAGGAGCCTTGTATTGCAGCGGTTAAGTGCAGTGCATAGAAAGCTGGATGCACATGTGGCTGACTGCGATTCAAATTCCAACCCCGGCCGCTTGAAAAACACACTGGGCATGTGTGCGTGCCCACAATCTCAACAGATAGAAAACGGAGAAGAGGTTGTGGTGTGATCACACAGAAGGAGAGGGATGCTTTCTCCCTCTCCTTCTCTCTTTCTGTCTCTATCTGGTGAGCGTATATTTCCCCTGGTGATTAAAAGCAAAGTAAAGCAAAAGGATAAACAAACGTCATGGCCGTAGGGAGAGGGAATAAGGAGAGGTTCCAAAACCGGGGATTTTTCTGTGCAGCTGTGGAGGCCAGCCGGCCTGGGATGTTGAGAGCCACAAATGAAAGCTCCCTCCTTCCTCACCAGCAGCTGAGCTGGGGAGGAGTTGGAGGTGGAGACTAGAAGCCACACCTGCTTCTCACCCCTGGGACTTCCAGGGCTGGAATGTGAAGCCAACGCTGTGCTGTCCCTCTGTGGCTGCCAAGCCAGTTATTTACAGGATCTGTCAGAGAAAGACTGAGAAAAAGCAGCAGCTCCTGGGGCTGGGATCGTACCTGGCACTCACGGCTGACTCTGGCGTTCTCCCACTGACCACAGACCATGTCTCAGAACATCAGTATCAGACAGAGCCACCCTGTGATTGTGCTGGATCAAGGAAAAGGCAAAAACAAGATGCTTCCTGAATGGGCAGGGGCGGGGGAGACCTAAAAGAGCGACTGCTGTCTCTTGCTGTACTGGCAGCACAATACCGCACAGCTCTGACTCCACGTGTGGGGTTCCCCCAACTCACCAAGCAGTGCTCCAGTGGATACCAGCGAAGCGCCTTACAGTTTAATTCAACCCCAACCCTACCTACCTGGAGAAAGCATCCACAGGTGAAGGGCTCAGTCCCACAGAACTGCCCCTACTCTAGACACCAGCTGCAGGTAGGTGACCCACAACTTCTGTCTCACCTAACTACACACCTGAAGTTCCAATGATCTCCTCCTTGGTTCAATTGATTTGTTACAGGACTTCATAGACCTTGGGAACATTCTTACCTTTGGTGGTTGGTGTAGGAATACAAGGTATGATAAAGGATATAGGTGAACAGCCAGAGGGAGGGTATATGATCCCAGCCCCAGGAGCTGCTGCTTTTTCTCAGTCTTTCTCTGACAGATCCTGTAAGGTCTAGAAGGGTCCCCAGTGAATGAGCTTCTGTCCCTGTGGAGTTGGGGCCCCCCCTCCTTGCATGTGAATGTTTGTGCCAGCTTGGAAACTCTCTAAACCCTGTCTTTATGGAATATCTATGGAGGCTTCATCAAGTAGCCATGATTAATTATTAACAAAATCTCTGGCTCCTCTCCCCTTCCTGGAGGATAGAGCATGGGGTTGACGGTTTCAAGCTTTTTTTTTTTTCTTTTTTTAAAATTTTAATTTATTTATTTGCATTCATTCACTGTACATCATTATAGCATAGAAAATGAAATTTTGCATCCAGAGTACACTATATATTGTCTCAATCAAGCACATCAACAAACATGTTATTGTCAGCAAATGATCTTCCATTTCTTGTTTTCTGTATGTTTTGCTTTTTTCCCCCACCCTTGATTCCCTATCTCTTACCCTCTGCCATCTCCCACTCTCCTCCCACACTGTCTCTGGTATCTATATTTGCTTTCTATACTGTTTTCCCCCCACATTTTATTGAATCGCCAAAGACCCTAATCAATCCAAATACCCTCATAGCAAACACAGGTGATGCACACATTTCCATGAACACAAGTCTAACTTCACGCAGCCTATAAAGTAGCACCTAGCTGGGGCTACATATCCTACTGCAGTCATTGAATAGATATATTTTTTTTC
>NW_006207133.1:5843303-5853558 GCF_000334495.1 Tupaia belangeri chinensis
TGCCAGTTATCCGGATATTTGGACGTTTGATGGTATCCAGTACTTCTCGCATATTATTCTCAAATTTTTGGGCCATTTTCTCAGTCTTCATGGTGGATTTTTCTAGGCCAGCCATTTTCTCATCTACATCTGAGATTCTATTTTCTGAATGATCTAGTCTGCTTTTAATACTTTCAAGGGAGATTTTGACTTCTTGCATTATGGACTTCATCTCTAGCAGTTCTGTTTGAGTCTTTCGTAAAGTGTGTAATTCCTCTTTTAGATCTTGCAAGAATTTCCTCATCTCCTGGAACTTGTCAACTTCTTTCTCCTTTCTCTTTAGCAGTTCATTATCTCTCTTCTCTTCCATCTCTGTTAGCTTCGACATTATGAATGCTCTAAATTCCTTATCAGACATTTCTATGATTTTCACCGAACTGCTTGTGGATGAAGAAGAGTTACTCTTTTCCCTTGGAGGAGAGGTATTTTCTCATTTTCCCATATTTCTCGTGATCTGGCAATGATTTCTTGTCATCTGATGGATGGTGTGTTTCTTTCAAAATCTGGAAATTCAGCCAGAATGTTCAGGAGCAAGCAGACAGAGATGATCTAGAATCTTATTGCCGTTCTGTTGTGATCGCTGGTGCAGCAGATTCAGTGCTGGAGCCATGTGGAACCTTCTTCTGAAGGCCCGGCCTCTTCTTGGTTTTAAGCTTTTGATCCTGGTTTGATTTTCTGGTGAGCAGCCCCAAGCCAGAAGCCACCTCATCATACCACAAGACACTTCTATCACCCAGGATTTAGGATCTCTGTGTCAGGAACTTGGGGCAGAGACCAAATATTAAAACAAAAGATGCTGAAAACACCCCTTAGGGTGCTAGAAAATTATGAGTTTTAGGAGCTCTGTGCCAAAAACTGGAGGCAGGCCCCTTCCAGACCTTGCCCTGTGTACCTCTTCATTTGGCTGTTTATCTATATCCTTTATCATACTTTATATTCATACAAAAAAATCAGTGCATATGTTCCCAGGTCTTATATGCTTGGTCACTGAAAAGCTGATGACATGTTTATGCATAGAAAAACACATCATGACTTTCCTAACAACCATATATATATATATATATATATACACACACACATACACACACACACACGTATATACATATAATATACATATATACATATTAATATATATCTATATATGCATATATACATGTATATACATATACACATACACACACAGAGTCTTACAAAATTTGTGGAAAATACGCCGGGCGCGTGTGCGTGCGTGCCCAAGATCCCGAGAGGAGAATGGAGGAGAAGGGATTGCGGCGTGACCATCCCCCCTGGGGGGTGATTTCTCGCTTTCTGTCTCTATGTCTCTCTCTGTCTGTCTGGCGAGCGCACGCGCCCTACAGTGAAAATCTCTCCAAAAAAAAAAAAATTTGTGGAAAATAGAATTAAAGTGTGAATTTATTTGGTATAAATATTTTTATGAAATTTATGCATAATTTTATTGTAATACACATTTTTCATGAATTTATTTTCTTATTCTATGAGGGAGAGACAAAAGAGAGACAGAGAGAGAGGGGGAGAGAGAAAAGGACTGAGAGATAGGCCCCCTCAACAGTGATTTACTGTATGAATACAAGATATGAGAAAGAACGTAGACTAGTCTCAGCTGGCCTGCATCGCAGGCGCCTGTGTGTGCCCAGAGTACCATGCCTGGGGGTTCAGCTGTTTCTCTCTCACCTGGCTCTCAGCATGCTTCTCTGTCCTTGCTTCTGTCCTTCCTGGGTATAGTAAGTGCCACCTTTAGCAAAGCCTGGCTCTGGGGAAGGACACACTTCCCTGCTCCTCTCCTGTGTCATGTTTCTGGTCACCATGGTAAAGGCACCTGAGGTGCTGAGCTTTCTAAGCACACCAAAAGTTTCCTATTCATTCCCTTTGTTTCTCACAATTAAAAATAAATGACTGGTTATTGCTTAAATATAAACTTGTGCAGAAGAAGCTCTATTGTTACCAAAATTTTATGATAATGAGATAAAACTTGCTTACTGGGGACTGCCTTCTACTCCTACAAGACCCTAAGTTATAAAGTGAGGGCAAATTCCAGGAAGAAGAGACCGGCAGGAAGCAGCAGAAGCCAGCAGCAGGTTGGGGAAGAATCAAGGTGACGGTCAGCCTCTGTCCTTAGGACATCTCCAGAGGTGTGAGAGGAGCTATTGGCAGGGGTGACAGAGGCATGGCGGAGGCATTAGCCTCTGTATTTTGGCAACAAAAAAGAAGACTTCTGGCCCATCTGCAGTGGCCCATGCTGCCAAGATGCTATGTTCTGCAGGCTGGGGACATATGAGAGGCCTGGGTCTGATTCCCAGGCCTACCTAAGATACTGGGTGTGGTGGCTGCACCTGTAATTCTAGCAACTGGGGTTACAGATGTTAGCACCTGTAATCCTGATGCAGGAGGATATCGAGTTTGAGATTAGCCTAGGCAACACAGCAAGACCCTGTCTGGAAAAAAAAAAAAGAAAGAAAAAAAGAAAAAGAAAAAGAAAAGAAAAAGACACCATGAGCCTGAACTGGAGCTAAGTAGACTGAAGTCCTGAGCCTCCTAGGGCTCCTGGGTGCGTAGGAGGAGGGAGGACCAGGGAATGCTGAAGGGGAAGTTTAGAAGAGAGCATGGATGTCTTCCGCCATGTGACTTCAGGAAGTCAGATTCCCTGAGCTTCAGCTTCCTTTGAAGTGGAATGAGGATAAGAGTAGTTACTCACAAGGTTGTTTTGAAGAGCTGCTGGGGTGCTGTATATGAGAGCACATAGTAACTAGTGAACCTTGGTTCCCAAACTTTCCTGTATACCAGAGGCACCGGAAGGGCTGATAGAACACACCTGGCTGGGCTCACCCCCAGTTTCTGTCTAGGGTGAGATTTGCATCTCTAAGTTTTCAGGTGATGCTGATACTGCTGGTGCAACTGGGGTTACAGATGTTAGCACCTGTAATCCTGATGCAGGAGGATATCGAGTTTGAGATTAGCCTAGGCAACACAGCAAGACCCTGTCTGGAAAAAAAAAAAAAGAAAGAAAAAAAGAAAAAGAAAAAGAAAAGAAAAAGACACCATGAGCCTGAACTGGAGCTAAGTAGACTGAAGTCCTGAGCCTCCTAGGGCTCCTGGGTGCGTAGGAGGAGGGAGGACCAGGGAATGCTGAAGGGGAAGTTTAGAAGAGAGCATGGATGTCTTCCGCCATGTGACTTCAGGAAGTCAGATTCCCTGAGCTTCAGCTTCCTTTGAAGTGGAATGAGGATAAGAGTAGTTACTCACAAGGTTGTTTTGAAGAGCTGCTGGGGTGCTGTATATGAGAGCACATAGTAACTAGTGAACCTTGGTTCCCAAACTTTCCTGTATACCAGAGGCACCGGAAGGGCTGATAGAACACACCTGGCTGGGCTCACCCCCAGTTTCTGTCTAGGGTGAGATTTGCATCTCTAAGTTTTCAGGTGATGCTGATACTGCTGGTTTGGGGACCGCACTTTGAGAAGCACAGCTCTAACGGTTGGCGGCTGGAGGGAGGGAAACTAGTGTTATATTAACATTTTTGTTCGTTGACCAAATTCAGTTTACATGCATGAAAAGGAGAGAAGAGTAACATCACATACTTTATTTTTTTCTGTCTGGTTATTATACCTGATAATTACACCCTTAGGAATAAACACAGATGAACTTTCGTGACTCGTTTATTCTAAAGTTTTTGCACCACCAAATAGAGATAAGCCCGTTTGGTGGCTAGTAATTGCAATCTACTTGCACTAGCTCAAGCATAAAGGAAGAGTTTATTCAAGGATAAAGAGAGACTTTGGAAACTGGTGGGAGTATAGCCCCAGCTGGCCTCGAGAATGGAGATGCCAACTCCATGAAGACTGTGCATCTCTTATCTCTCCTCCACTCCTAGACCAACTTCTGGGCCATACTGTGGCTCCAAGGATTCTAATTGACTTAGATTAGCTGATCACCTGTGACCAGTGAGCAGCGAGGGTAGGATCAAGTAATATCAACAAAGCAGCTCTAGAAATAATGCTAAGTGAAATAAGTCAGGCACTGAAAAACAAATGGCGTATGTCCTCACTTATTAGCAGATGCTTAAAGATTTGAATTCATAGAGGTGGGTAGTGTAATGGCGGATAACGGAGATGGGTAGGGGAGGGAAGGGGGCGGGCAGAACTTGGCTAACAGGCCAGAGAGTGCACATGAATAGTGGACCGGGTTACAGAATGCTATAGCATGATAAAGACATTTGGTGGCAGTTGAATATATATGTCAAATAGCTAGAAGAGTGGATTTTGAAATTGTACAACACAAAGTAATGACAAATAATGGAGATGGTACATTTGCTCTGATTTAGTCAGCGTATGTTGTATACATATTTTGAAAAAAAATCATACTGTATGTACCCCACAAATATGTACAACTACTAAATGTAAATTGGACATTATAATAAGATGGATATTAAAAAATAAAGTGGTTGTCATGATAACCAGGGAGATAGAAAGTGGAGGGAGGGACAGATGGAACAAGAGGCAGAGTCTACGGATGAGAATAAAATGGGCTGTTCAGGTTGAAGGAGGAGCTGGCTTCCCATGTAGCCCTGTGCTGTTTGCTTGTACTTTGCTAAATGTTAAATAAATGGGAGTTGGCTTTAGAAAACTCTTGGGCCTAGGTGTTGGGCATGCAGTTACACAAAGGGCAATGATTTAACAACCACAGCCACACCTCACTGAATGACCTACCTGTTTAATGGCCATTCAGACTTATGACCAGTTTTCCAGTGTGGGGGATCCCCTTTTTCAGTCTGTCTCGTTCCCACAGTCAGTTAGGATTCACTATTTAAAGCATTCACAATCACTCAAGAGTACATATTTCATTTATAAATTTGTACTTTATTGTGCGTCCCTATTAGTATTCCGAATAAATAAAGATGAGTACACTGGATTTGTGTTATTGTGTGGTGGAATCTCTTATTCCTTTCTGGCACTTATCTAATGTATGTTTTTGTGTGAATAGAATTACACTATTCTAGTGTGGGGTCATGTGAAGTCTGTTGAAAAATACATATACTATGGTGCCACGACACACCGTAAGACACCCACCTTTAAGTTCCTTGCTTATCGACTCATTTGCTTACCAACCTAGCCATAAGAAAGGAACTCGGTTGTTAAGCGAGGAGAGTCTGTATATGGACAAACACAGACACTCAGAAAGGCAGGCTGTTGACTTCTTGCCCTTTACTGTGAGTCACTGGAGTAAAAATAAAGTTCCTTTTTACAAAAAGCGATTTTTTTTTGTCTTTATAGCTGTTTGATTGACTAGTTGCCTTCGCCAAGCATGAGATTAATACTTGCTAGGTCCAAACGTTTGAATCCATGTGTGAATTTACAAATGGGCACAGAGCTGAATTTCTCCTTAAGGCTCCTTTGCTTGATCTCCTCGTGCAGAGGATGCTGTATGGTTGCAGTTTTAATGCGGACAACTTGCAATTCCCAAAGAATGCTTTTGGGGTGCTACAAATTGTGACTGAAAAATATATCTCTGCAGGAGACTCTCACCTGCTCGAAGTGAGTGAGAGCCTTGGATAAATGTTTACATCTAGAAATATTTTCTTGTGTTGTGAAACTAGTGAATGTGTTTGGGGGCAAATGCAAAAGGAACTGTAGTCATCAACTTCTTATTCAAAGTGTTTTCTAGCTATTGAACAGCTTTGGCATTTTCATAATAATTAATAGGCTGTGCGGATCGCTAATGTGTTCCTCCCGGGGTTCCTTCTTTTCAAAGGTGTCTGGCAGATTTAGGCCATATATTTTTTTTCTTTGGTGCTGAAAGGGAAAATAAAGAAGTGAAATAGAGAATTCCCAGTAAGAGACTTTCAAATACTTCTACATTAGTTCAAACCAGCAGAGGTTTGCTTTGCCTACAGCTGTAGGAAGTCTATTAGAGCCTTTCAGGACTGGAGTGAGGCAGAGAGTCCCTATTAGTATTCCGAATAAATAAAGATGAGTACACTGGATTTGTGTTATTGTGTGGTGGAATCTCTTATTCCTTTCTGGCACTTATCTAATGTATGTTTTTGTGTGAATAGAATTACACTATTCTAGTGTGGGGTCATGTGAAGTCTGTTGAAAAATACATATACTATGGTGCCACGACACACCGTAAGACACCCACCTTTAAGTTCCTTGCTTATCGACTCATTTGCTTACCAACCTAGCCATAAGAAAGGAACTCGGTTGTTAAGCGAGGAGAGTCTGTATATGGACAAACACAGACACTCAGAAAGGCAGGCTGTTGACTTCTTGCCCTTTACTGTGAGTCACTGGAGTAAAAATAAAGTTCCTTTTTACAAAAAGCGATTTTTTTTTGTCTTTATAGCTGTTTGATTGACTAGTTGCCTTCGCCAAGCATGAGATTAATACTTGCTAGGTCCAAACGTTTGAATCCATGTGTGAATTTACAAATGGGCACAGAGCTGAATTTCTCCTTAAGGCTCCTTTGCTTGATCTCCTCGTGCAGAGGATGCTGTATGGTTGCAGTTTTAATGCGGACAACTTGCAATTCCCAAAGAATGCTTTTGGGGTGCTACAAATTGTGACTGAAAAATATATCTCTGCAGGAGACTCTCACCTGCTCGAAGTGAGTGAGAGCCTTGGATAAATGTTTACATCTAGAAATATTTTCTTGTGTTGTGAAACTAGTGAATGTGTTTGGGGGCAAATGCAAAAGGAACTGTAGTCATCAACTTCTTATTCAAAGTGTTTTCTAGCTATTGAACAGCTTTGGCATTTTCATAATAATTAATAGGCTGTGCGGATCGCTAATGTGTTCCTCCCGGGGTTCCTTCTTTTCAAAGGTGTCTGGCAGATTTAGGCCATATATTTTTTTTCTTTGGTGCTGAAAGGGAAAATAAAGAAGTGAAATAGAGAATTCCCAGTAAGAGACTTTCAAATACTTCTACATTAGTTCAAACCAGCAGAGGTTTGCTTTGCCTACAGCTGTAGGAAGTCTATTAGAGCCTTTCAGGACTGGAGTGAGGCAGAGAGGTCCTGCGATTGGTCAGCCACCAGAGATGGCTCTCAGTATTTATAAGCTGGACTGTGGCTGAGAAACCGCTGCAGGGCAGCCTGGGGGGAGCTTGCCTTCAACCCAACACCAGTGCTTCCCTTTCTCTATGTTTCTTTGATTCAGAGAAACTTCTTGGAAGTGAAACTTCCCAAATGGAGTCAAACTCAAGCAGAGCAAAGCTCAGGAAAGCACCTGGGCTTGAATTGGAGAAGAGCCAAATTCTACTCTTGGCTCTGCTACTTGCCAGCTGTGGCAATTGGGGCTACTCCCTCTGCTTCTCTCAGTCTCACTTTCCTGTTCTATAGAATGGGAGTAAGGTCTTGATCAGTTGCTTTGAGAATGAAATAAAAATATAATGAATTTAGCGACCCCCCTCCGGGGGCCCCGCGGCTGGGGGTTCCGCCCCGCGGAGTCGCCCGCTGAATGGCCGGCCCCCCTCTGGGGGTCCCATGGCTGGGGGGTTCCGCCCCTCGCAGCCGCGCCCCAAACCGCTGGGGCGCCCCCCCTGGCCACGCGGCCCGGGGGGCCTCCCTGCCCCTCCCTGCCTCTCTGGCCCGGGATGGCCCGGAGGCCGAAAACAAGGTTGAAGAACTTGCAACTTAAGAAGATGATAGTTACCAGCCCTGCATTACCTCAGGGGAAAACAAGAACTACTCTGCCATTTTTAAGGAAGCCAGATACCCAAGGACAACTCACACTGCAGACCCCCACAACACCATTCCTGGTAACTACAAGATGACTGCTGTGCCGCATCAGCTGATAATTATCCCTGTGTACCAGAACTGCTTTCCTGAAACTGCATTCCTTGGAGACTCACCTACACTTGTGGATCTGCCGGAGACCCTTCCTTATCCAACCCTGAGTGGAGTTTATGCTCCCTATTACCAAAAACTTTATGAGCTGATGGTTGGAACTTGTGGCCTCTCTCCCTTTACTTGTATGTATCACTTTTTCAGTAACTCTTCTGGAAGACAACTGTATATAGCAGGGATATTGTAATGGGAGAGTGAGACAGGGCAGAGGGACAAACATAGGAAAAATAAAAAAAAATAAAAAAAAAGAGGAAGAGGAAAAAAAACATATATGTGCATAAGCAAGAAAGTAGAAGTGGAATATTATTGATGATAACATGCTTGATTGGGTCACTGTGCAGTTTATTCTAGATGGGAGATTACATTTAGTACGCTGTGATGCTCAGGGAATGAATGTTAGGGAAAAAAGAAAAAAAACGAAAACAAAAAACAAACAAACAAAAAAACGGTAAAACTATTCGTACCATTTTAAAAAAAATGGATATTTGATGGCTGCAGTGAGCGGTATGGGCCCAGTTGGGTTCTACTTTATAGTATGCTCTTTTTACCCAATGGGGTTTAGGCCTAAAGTCAGACTTGAGTTCATGTAGAGGCATGTGTCAGCTGTGATAACTATTGGAGAGACTTAGACTAATTAAGATCACTGACAGATCATTTGGGGAGGGGTGAGGCACGGAGGGCAATCGGGGATGACAGGGACAATGTCGGAGGAGGATGGGTCATAACAGAGGGAGGGGGATGGGGAATCTAGGATGGCAAAACAAAAGGCAAGGTATGCAGGACACAAGAATTGGGAAATTATTTGCTGAGAACATATATGTTGACGTGCTTGATTGAGCCAATGCACAGTGTGTTTTGGATGGAAAATTCATTTGTGTGTTGTGATGGGAAAAAAATTATAATAAAAAATAAACTATAAAAAAATATAATGAATTTAGCATGAAGGAGATGAGAATAAACAGCAGCTGTTACTGGGATTATTACTGGGAAGTTCATCAATCTATCGTCATCAATACATCAATAGTAAATATTTGGGCATCTCTTATAATGCCAATTGATCTTTCCAAAAGGCTTTCATATCCAGTCCCTCATTTAAATGTCATGGCGCCTTTGTGAGGTATTATGGCCTGCAGTTACCAGAGATTCTCTAACTGCCTAAGTTTATCCTTCCACAACTAGCAAAGGGGATGGATGTAGGGCCCGTAGAGAATTTGCAGGCCTCAGTGCAGGATGGAAATGTAGAACCTTGTTCAGAGATTACTAGGAATCTCAAGATAGAGATAGCAGGGCATCAGACCACGATTGACACCTTCTTTGACCAGGCTTTAAGCTGTGCCTGGTTCACACACTGGGAAGCTGGCTCTGCAGAGACTAAGTGCATCCAGACAGGTGTCTCCTGCCTGGCCCTAGCCTGCCCTTCTGCCTGCTTGTGAGCACTGTGGGCAGCATACTTACAACTGTCAAGTGGATCCTCTGTGCTGGAAGTGCCCAGGACTTCTTTTGCAGCATCCCTAGCATAAGCAGTGCCCTGACTCCCGAAAGCCTTCTGGGAACTGCAGCTACTATGGGAACTACTTGCTCCAGACTCACCTGAACCTGACTGTCCATGACCTCCACCCAGTGCTTTGGCTATGGGCCATCAGCAATTCCAGAAAAGTCACCTCCCTCCCTCCTGCTTCTCTCTTGCCTCCTTTTCCTTCTTTCCTTTTTTCCAAGTTTACTCATTTACTCCATGAGTGAAAGAGACTGGGAGAGAGCAAGAGGGAGGGAGAAAGAGAGAAAGAGAGAGAGAAAGAGAGAGGGAGAGGGGAAGATGGAGAGAGGGGGAGGGGGGAGAGGGGGAAAGAGGGAGAGAGAGAGAGAGAGAGAGAGAGAGAGAGAGAGAGAGAGAGAGAGAGAGAAAGTGAGAGAAACGGCATACTGACAGGGTTCTGATGCTGTGGTCCACCTCCAGCCTTGGCCAGTCACAGATCATGGGCATATGGATGCTTTGAGTTTCAGAGAAGTCTCTGGACATAAACTGGCAATCTTCCCATGTGGGTTAGCCTTGCAGAGTGATGCACCACAGCTCCACCATCCAGGCCCAAAACCATCTTTCTATTCTTTACTGCAGCCTATTAGAAAATAGCTCTTCCATCTTCCACGCTGCTCCTTCTGCGGGTCACATGGCTGCCTTTACCTTGGAACACGTGCTGCTATGAATGTGGCGCTCCAGATGTGATCAAGGTAAAGGACTCAGCCACATTACAATGAGCTCCTGCTCTGGCCAAGTTTGGCCCAGGTGTCAGGAACACAGAACAATATGAGAACTGGCCCCGACTGCCGGTGGGGGCCACAGGAAGAGTATGAGGAAA
>NW_006207133.1:5853589-5863017 GCF_000334495.1 Tupaia belangeri chinensis
GTGTGAACAGAAAAGTGTGGGAACCTGGCTGGGTGGGAGTTGAAGAACCGTCTTGGAGATATGAGCATGGAGTGGGTCTCCAAGGGGGCAGGGAGTTCATGACAGTGGACATGGGGCACAGCTAGTGGTTGAAGTGGTGGTGGAGGCGTAGGGGAGCTGGCCTGTCTGGGTGTAGCAGAGGCTGAGGCCAGACAGAGGGCCAGGGACCAGGTTGTGAAAACCAACACCTTCGAGCCTGCCTGCACACCAGGCTCACCAGGCAGCTGTGAAACTCCAGTGTCCACACTCCATCTCAGACCGCTAGATCAGAATCTCTGGGGGTACCAGAGATGGGAGTCAGCCTTCTGGTGATTCTATGCACTGCCGAGTTTGGAGGACTACTGTCCTAAGAACTTAGACTTTTGAGACACAAGGTCCAGGGAGACTTGTAGTTCTGTTTTCTACTCTGTGGTGTACCTTTCCTGGGGCACCACTGAAAGATGAATAAACTTGCTTGCTCTGGGTGGGGAAGGAAAGGAGAAAACATCCATATCTGAATAGGTCAAAGTATTACCCAGTGACGAATACATATGAGGACCTTGTAAAGGCGGGCAAATGCTGCACCTGCAGCACTGTGAGGGCACTGGGTCCCTGCCTGACCCTGGCTGGGAGCCTGGGGAACTACTGGAGCCTTCGCCTGCTGTCCTGTGGGGCTAGACTGAGGGCAGGTGGTTGCCTTCCACCCTGTCTGCATGGCAGCCCTTGCCCACTGGTGCTTTGCCTACAGTCTCTGAGAGCTGCTGGACCCCAGGGAGTTGGGACCCCCCTCTCTTCACCATCTCCAGGAATGTCTGTGGGCAGGTGTCATTAGGTGGGTGATCTATGTGTCCTCAGAAGCTGGGCTTATGGGGACAGCTCATACTGCTCAGAGATCTGGCCATAGGAAGGAAAGAGTCCTGTCAGGTCAGAGTGTGGGTTGAGATGATGGTAGACGGGCACCATGGACAGGGTGAGGAGACACCCTGCTCAGAGCAGTGACCCTCAAGCCCCTCACCTCATCTGCCTCTAACCCTAAATTGGCGCTGTTGAGAGCATGGCACCCCAGATCTCAGAAATCTACTCGATTTTTCAAGCTTTGGTTTTCTCACCATCAGTGGTCTCTAGGAGAGCCTGTCTGCCATGTCTTGCAGCTTTGCAGAGGACAACGTCCACAGTGTTCTGTCCACTTCGTATTAGTTTGTGGACTGACACATCAAAGTGTCATAGACTGGTGGCTTAAACAGCAGAATGTGTTTCCCTCCAGTTCTGGTGGCTGCAAGTCCAAGATCCAGGTGCCAGCAGGATTAATTTCTCTTGAGGCCTCCCTGTGCCTTCAGGTGACTTTTCCTAACCTCTGTGTGTGTCCATGTCCTAACCTCTTCTTGTAGGAACCCCAGCCATGTTGGCAAGAGCCCACCTTATTGACTTTATTTTACACTAACTACCTCTAAAAAGATCCCAGTTTTAAGGAACAGACTTGACAGCAGTAATTCAGCTGAACCTCCATGGGAGGTGTCCCCTCTACATGCTAGAGGCATACACATGGCCACTGTCTGGGCTGGCTGTGACTAGGGGTAGATTGTGATGTGAAGACCCCTGTGAAGGTGCCTCCCTCTCTCCCTCCCTCCCTCTCTCAATGAATAAGAAATAAACAACAGAAGACTCCACCTTTATATATAGTCACATTCTGAGGTACTGGGGTTAGGACTTTAATGTAAGAATGTGGAGGTGGGGCCCGTAGTCCACTGGTTAAGAGAGCTGCATTCCACATGGCTGATAGCAATTTGAGTCTTGACCCTGGTATCTTGAAAACATTCTGGGTGTGTATGCATGTGTGTCCAAAATCCCAGCACGGAGAAGTGGAGAAGAAGTTGCAATGTGGTCATACCACACTGAGGGTGCTTTTTCTCCTCTCCTTCTCTCTGTCTCTGTCTCTCTCTCTCTCTGGTGAGCACATGCCCTCTCTGGAAAAGAAAAGAGAATTTTGAGGGGACACATTTCAGCCCCTGAAGATGGCAAATAGCTAACTATTCGATAAATTAGGTGCTTGGTCCAGTCCTGAAACTAGTCAGGTTCGTCAGCTCTCCTGGGAAGCCCTGGCTGGCCCACAGGCTGGGCCGTGCCTTCTCTGGGCTCAGTAGCCCTGGGTGCCCTTCTGAGAGCCATGGTCACACCCTAGATTATGTGCTGGCTTTCTCCCCTAGACCCAGAGCAGCTGTCTCTGTCTCTATCTCTGTCTCGGAGTGTCTAGGATGGAATCTGGACAGAATAGGTGGCACTGTGAAACTGAATGACTTGGACTGACTGGATCCTAGTTCTAGATCTCACCGCTAGAGCTTTTTCATGCGGTCAGCAGCCTCACGCTGCCTACATGCTGTGTGGGTGACAGGGAGAACCCTGTTTCCCCAACCCTGTCACCCCCCTGCTTCTCCCAATCACAGCTCACCACTGGAGATGGTGAGGGAGGGAGGTAAGGAAGGAATTGGCCAGTAAGGAGGATGGGCAGGGTGGTGCACAGCAGAGCAGTGGGCAGCAGGAAGGCGGGGCACCAAGTGACCTCAGTTACAGTGAGGCCTCTGGGGTGGAGGAGGCATTGATACATATACATTTTTTATTGCCAGAGGGTATGTGTGCTCACCTGAGATAGAGAGATGGAGAGAAAGAGGGAGATGGAGAAATCACCCCCACCCCCAGCTAGTGTGGTCACACTGCAATCCCTTCTCCTCCATTTCTCCATTCTGTTGGGATTTTGGGCATGCATGCACATGCTCCTAGTATGTTTTTCAAGACACTGGGGCCAGGATTTAAACTGCGATTGTCCATGTAGGATCTGGCTTCCTTAAACGTGTGGCCATGGGGCCAGTATTTATTTATTTATAAATTTTTTTTTTCACAAAAACATCATTTACTAAAACAAAACCTCATAGAAACACAAAGTTTAACCAAATCAACAAACTCATTTACTAAGAAGAATAATATTGATAACAAAATCTAAAAATAATTATACAAGGTAACTACAGAAAAATTTTCCCTGTGAATATAAATACAAACATCTTTAACAAAAGAACGGAAGATATAGTGCACAATTTTCTAAGATAGGTCATTTTGACCTAATGGATTTTGTTGCAGGGAGAAAACTATAGCTCACTATTTGATACACTCACCGATTGTCGGACCCGTCGATGGTGAACAGCTCCTGAGTTGGGGGGTGAGGATTAAAGAAGACAAGATGACAGGATAGAAACAGGAGGATTTCCAGTCAGTACTGGTCAGCCTCGAGTGTACTTTATTGCTAGTATTTATGCACAACCACCTGGCTTTCTTGGTGTGGGACTTTTTGCAAGGATTGTTTGAAACATCTTTCACATAACAACTTTCAGGACTCTATCCATAACAATCCAGCTGCCCAAGGCCATGTCCAGATAATGCCCCTGGTCATAATCTGATGGTCTTGTCCTGCACATTTCTCACATCTCCTTCTTGGCTCCCCACATCTCCCCCTTTTTTGTTTATTAAATGATCCGCCACTTCTGTGGGCAGTAGGCTGTTCCTGTCTTAGGTTGTCCTTGGTGACATTTTTTCTTACCTGTCATCGGGGAATGCGTATTTGTATGCACCCCCTGACTTAGGTTGAGAAACATCCCAAGGATCTTACCCATCATTGACTACCAGCCTCTGCATCTAATGCCTTGGCTTGAAGTTTTAACAATCAATTTTGGAGCGAACTCCAAGAAAGGAATGCCCAAGTATTCACACAAGGCAGGGGGCACAACAAAGCAACACAAGGCCGGTATCTGCTGCCATAATGGCAGGCATTAACCACTGCTGCCAAGAGAGCCAGTGTGGTAGGAGACCATATAGTTGTTGCAGCAATTTATTTGCCTCCTGTGCTGCATTAGAGGGAGAGGAACGTGCCTTCTCTATCTCCAAGATCTCTCGATAGAATGTAAGAATATCTATTGTTTCATTGGCCCCACTTGTAAATGTTTTTTGACCTTTCCCCAATCATGTTGGCTTTCATTATAGATTTTAGGGGTGACACAAATCCATTGATACAACGTGTGACATCGGACAGAAGAGCGCACATGCAGAACCCATCGACCCGGTTTCCCAGATGTTCAACAGTATCATAAAGGGCATCTAATTTGTGTTGGATTTTTCATCAATAGTTTCTTGAGAGTGTAAAGCTATGGAAAGATTTTTTTGTTACATTATCCACAAAACCAGCTGTTTGTACTGTCTGTGTTAAAGCTATGGCAGAGGTGATTGACGTCACCAAAATGGATATAAATGCAATAATTCCTGTTATTATGAGTCCTACCCCCCACTTGTGACGTGCTAGCGTGTGTTATAATTTTCACAAAACTTGCAACCCCTTTTCTTCATACCATTCTTCAGATACATTTACAGGAAGCATAACAAATGAAGGTTGCTCTACTACGAAAGCAGAAGAGGTTCCATAGCTAATACAACTAGAAAGTGTACAATTAGAACAACTGACATTAAATTTGTTAGTTCATACGCCCCGTAGATTTCTGCTTCAACGAGTGTCACCATCTCCAGGCAGATCCACAGGCATAACATCCTCCTGGTCTTTTGGGGTGTCCATAAACCACACCAGACATTCTGGAAGCCAATAAGCTCCATCATTGTCCTGTGAAAAAACACAAACATGTCCTTGACCCCATATTGACACAGGGTCGGGCCCATTCCATGATCCCGTATACAAATAGGGCATGTTTTAAATAATTACGTGGTGTCAGGGGTACAATTTTCCCTTTTTAATTTTATGTAATGCAGTTTTTAAAGTACCATGAGCTTGTTCTACAATACCTTGACCTTGGGGATTGTACGAGATGTCAGTTTTATGGCAAATATGAAACTGCACAGAAGCAGGCAAAGACATTATTAGTATATCCACTGCCATTATCAGTTTCAATGCAACGAGGTAGTCCCATGACAGAGAAGGCTTCTGAACAATAAGCAACAAAATTTTTAGTAGCTTCTCCAGTACGAGCTGAAGCAAAAATAAATCTGGAAAAGGTATCTATAGAGACAGGACTATATTTCAATTTACCAAATTCAGGATAATGATTAATATCCATTTTGCCAAAGATGATTAGGGAGAAGGCCTCTAGGATTCAGGCCATAATGGGGAACAGGGAGGAATGCTGGGAAAACGGAGCAATTTTTTTTTTTTTTTTATGGGTACCAACATCAGCCAGGGCATTGCCCTCTGAAAGAGGACCAGGCAAATTGGAGTGGGAAGATGGATCTTGCTTGTTCATGTAGCCTGGTCTTTATAAGTTTTTAAATGAAGCTGTTGCATTTTGTCTAAGATCTGCCGCATCTCAATCTGCAATTGCTATAGCTCCAGTGAAAAAGGGATGGATGTCTTTTCTTGACTGAGAGCTATTACAGGATGTCTGTTAACATCATACTGAGCTGCCTCCCACTCAATCTGCTCTAACTCCTCCGGACTCAAATCCCCATCTTCCTATTCAGGGGGTGGGGGAAATTTTCCTATCAACTTCTCCTGCAAGGGAGGAGCAGAGGGAGAAATTCCAATAGCCAGCGGAGAGTCTTCATCTGAGGCAGGAAGAATTCTCTCCTGCTTGTGACGAAAATCCAAAACATCTCTGAAGTCCATAAACTAAAAGCATCCACAGGCACCTTTTCTGGACCATAGGCATCATAATAATCTTGGAGCCTTTGCCCCACCTTTTTCCAGGTATCTATGTGAACTGTACCCTTTTCAGGAAACGAGGAACAAACTTCTTCAATAAACTCTAAAAATTTTGAAAGCTGCCGCTGCCCTACCTGCAAGCCTTGTGCACTTAGCATTTCCTTAAGCATACGTACAAAAAGCTGGCGGCTATTTCCCTGACCCATAATAGCTTCCGTATTATACTCACTGCTACACTTTCTTTTTCAAGACCAACATGTTCTCCATTTACTCTTTGTGGTATCCTTCACCCGTATCCCCCAGTACTCAGATCTCTGTTCGGGCACCACTCTGTCGGATCCGCCTAGGCTAACAGTTCCTGAGTTGGGGCGGGGGCAGTGAGGATTAAAGAAGACAAGATGACAGTATAGAAATGGGAGGACTGCCAGTCAATACTGGTCAGCCCCAAGTGTACTTTATTGCTGATATTTATACACACTCGAGAGACTCCTGTGATGTACAGTTTTAAGTCCTTACTGAATTTATCAGGTTGTTATAAGAATACTTTGCAACATTCAGTTCAAGGCAATCCCAGGACATTCTGCTCATAACAGTCTGTTTGCCCAAGGCCATGTCCACATATTCATCCTGGCCACAGTCACGTCCTGCACATCCCTCACGTCCTTGTCTCAGCTCCCCACAACCAATGTAACTTATTAATAGTAAGTCCAAGGAGAAAAAAATTGTATTCTCCAGAAATGCTGAAATGTCATTTGACCAAATTTAAGAATTTTGAGTTTAAAAATATTATCCCTGACATAAACACACCCCCCTCAGTGTTTGGGATTAATGAATAATACTAATGAATAATACTAATGAATAATGCATTTGTACTAAGTTAGGAACCACACCAGGAAGCCCACTATTGTCATTGTTATGTGACGTCACCTGGAAGGCATTATCTGGGAGCCAATGCAATTTATAAAACAACAAGCAATAAGTGATGAAAGAATGGGAAGAAAGGTCCAATAATACCTCCACTTGTAGATGATATAAGTGCATACTGAAGTTGACACACACACAAAATGGAAAGTTGCTACATACAGTAGGTATATATAACAAATTAGAAAAACATGGATAACCAGGAACCAGCAGTTAGTGTAATGGTTATGTCGCTGGACTCCCACGTAGTCTACCGCAGTTCACGTCCCGGACGCCGGGCGCGTGTGCGTGCCTGCCTAAGATCCCAAGAGGAAAATGGAGGAGAAGGGATTGCAGCGTGACCATCCCCTCTGGGGGGTGATTTCTCGCTTTCTGTCACTAATGTCTCTCTCTGTCTGTCTGGCGAGTGCACACGCCCTATAGCGAAAACCTCTCCAAAAAAAAAAAAAAAGGGAAAAACCTTCCAAAAAAAAAAAAAAAAAAGAAAAATATAGATAACCAAATCTATTCATTGAAACAATCACAAGTTAAAATATATTTTAGGATTTATTTATTTATTTATTTATTATTTTTAGAATTATTATATTTGACTTTATTTATTTTTAATTTGACTAGATAGGGACAGTGTGTGTGTGTGTGTGTGTGTGTGTGTGTGTGTGTGTGTGTGTGAGAGAGAGAGAGAGAGAGAGAGAGAGAGAGCCACCAGGTCCAGGACACGAACTGCAGTTGGCCATGTGGGAGTCCAGCACTCTTAACCACTATGCCACCTACCTCATGAGTTAAAAATTTTTGAAGAGATGAACTTATGTACAATAGGAACAAAAATGTTTTTAAAAATTAAAATAAAAAACTTAAGAAGCATGTAAATCCTTGTGAGGAAAGCTTTAAAACTGTCTTGCAGAGTGAAATTTTAAATTTACACATCTTATTTTTTATTTCTCAAGATAGGCAAGTTGATTATAATGTTAACATGAAAAAATAAGAAAATAAGCAAATTCATTCTTTTTCCCCAAGAGGGTGTGCATTTGTGCCAAAGAGACCCAAAAAGGGAGAGGAAGGGGGAGAGGGAAAGCACTCCACGAGGGCACATGTCTGCCACATTCTCTTCTCCATTTCTCCTTCCCGCCAGGAGTTGGGGCATACATTCACATGCTCCCTGTGTCTTTTTCTTTTCTTTTCTTTTGAAATATTTTAAAAAATTAATTAATTAATTTACATTCATTCCCTGAGCATCGTCACAGCATACAAAATGTGATTACTCATCCAGAATATACTGCATAGTGGCTTAATCATACCTGTTATCGTCAATAATTTTCCATTTCTAGTTTCATGTATATATATATGTGTATATATGTATGTGTGTGTGTGTGTATATATATATGTGTGTGTGTGTGTGTATATATATATATACACACACATATATGTATATATATACACATTTACCCCCATTTCTTACCCTCTGTTGTTTCCCACCCTCCTCCCACACTATCACAGGTGTCTACAGTTGTTTTCCGTTACTCCCCCCCCATTTTATTGATTCACAAAATTTCTTAAATAATCTAACTACTTTCAATAGCAAGTTCAGCTGGTATATACATATCTGAGAAAAAATGTCTGACTTTAGGCTTGAAACTCTGTGTAGAATGAATATAATATAAGGTAGCACCTAGCTGATGTAACATAGCTTACTATGGTCATTAAATAGGTATTTGTTGGTATCTTTTTAATTTTAATTTTATTTTATTATTATCATAATCTTGTTAATATTATATTGAATCATATATAACTTTACAGTGTATTACATTTCTTTTTCCAGAAGGAATACCATGCATATCAGTCAATACAAAGACATTAAAATCCCCATCATCATCATCATCATCATCAAATAGCTTTTCATGATTTTTTCCAGATTATTATTATTATTATTCCAATTTAAAAAAAAATTCAATCACTATTTATCATTTTGCTTGTGAAAAGACCTTACCCAATTTGAAATAATTCTCAGACCAATCCAGTTGAGAATACTATACACGTCATCATCAACAGGTAATAAACCATTTCTGTGTCCCAGTAATGTCATGCTTATTTGTTCTCTTGTTATCCTTCTCCATATTCTTCTCTTCTCCCACCCGGTTCCACACTGTCTTCATCATCGCTATTTTCACTGCTTTTATGCCCTCCAATATTTTGATCTCTACCATAAAGTGCAGATAGTTGGTATATATTAAGTGGATACATACAATACCTTTCTTTCATATCCTGGCTTGCTTCACTCAGCAATAGATCCTCCAGATTAAATAGGTATTTTTAATTATATTTTTTAATTCAAAGAAAATAAATTTTAGCTTTAATAAATCAAAGAAATGCTAAGGAACTTTGCTTAAAACTGAAAGCCAGGAAAACAGATTAGGATTCTGTTCAAATAGTAGGTACATGAACCTATCGGCAGCTCAAGACAGGACAAAAATCCTTAAAACTGGAAAACAAAGCCTAGAAGAAAATCAGCAATATTTTAGTCAAAAGTCATAAAATTCTATTTCACCAGTTCATTCTCATGTACCCAATCTATCTTCTGTTGTGGTTTTATCTTCTCAATTAAATTCTGGGATATAATATTCAACTCCAGACTTGTCCCTATGATTAAGTTGGCCACTTTCTTAGTTTTTGGACTCTTATTTCTGTGTGTCTATATTTAATTTTCCTGGTATAGCACTCCCTTGAGAACTTATTGGAGATCTGGTCTGGTGTTGGTAAATTCTTTCAGGTTTTGTTTATCTGAGAATGTTCTTGTCTTTTCTTCCCA
>NW_006207133.1:5863175-5873166 GCF_000334495.1 Tupaia belangeri chinensis
GAATAGATTATCAATGCCCTTATGAGTCTCTTTGTATTCTGGGATACTGAGTATCCAGATGTTAGGATGTTTGATGATCTCTAGTATTTCTTGTATATTATTCTCATTTTTCAGGGCAATTCTCTTAGTCTTCGTGGTGGATTTTTCTAGGCCAGCAATTCTATCTTTTACATCTGAGATTTGATTTTCTGTATGATCTAGTCTGCCTTTAATACTTTCATGGGAGATTTTGACTTCCTGTATTATAACCTTCATCTCTAACAGGTCCCTTTGATTCCTTTTTATAGTGTGTATTTCCTCTTTTAGATCTTACAAAAATTTCCTCATCTCCTGAAACTTGTTGTTAGCTCCTTTCTCCTTCCTCTTCTGCAGTTCATTGTCTCTCTTCACTTTCATCTCTGTTAGCTTTGTCATTATGAATATTCTAGATTCTTTATCAGACATTTCCATGAGTTTCATTGTATTGTCTGAGGATGAAGAGGAGTTATCAGGAGTTAATCTTTTCCCCTGGAGGAGATTTATTTTCTTACCTTTCCATATTTCTTGTGACCCTGCAGTGATTTCTAGTCATCTGATGGATGGTGTGTTTCTTCCTAATTCTAGAAGTTCAATCTAAGCGTTCAGGTGTGTGCAGAAGGAGGTGATCTGGAATCTCTTTGCTGTTCCATCTTTATTCCTTTGTGCAGCAGATTCAGTAGATATTAAGGAATATGTTAACCCTAGTAGTATTTGGATGTTTGGCTATGATTCCCTTACATCCTTCTAGAAACACAGAGAAAGGAGATTGAGGAGAAGAGTGATGACATAAAAGAAAAAGAAAAGGAAACAGAGAGAGAGAGAGAGAGAGAGAGAGAAAGAAAAAAATAAAATAAAAAATCAGAAAGAAAAAGATAATAAAAAACTTTAGATTCCAATTTTAAAAAGCAAAAATTGAAAATTGCGTGTCATGAAAGCAGTATTTCACAGCTCAAGTTTGGTATCCATCTCAGGATGGGCCTGGCCTGGGTTTATGTCTTTCTTAGATGGAATGGGGAAAGGCACCAATTAGCAAAATAAAGGAGGTGTTTGAGAGCCCAGAGAATACTTTACCTTAAAAAAAAAAAATTAAAAGTCACAGGGAGACACAGAGAGATAGAGAGGAATGGAGATAAGACAGAGATAGTCCTACCCACTAGAAATGAACCTGGAGGGAGAAGTCTCAGCAGAAAAATCTTCAGTTTTAGGCAAAGAAAGCAATATTTCACAGCTCAAGTTGGTATCCATCTCAGGATGGGTGGGACCAGTATTTTAAAAATAACTTCTCAGGATCAGCAGGTGGCATGGTGGTTAAGGGCACTGGACTCCCACGTGGCTGACCATAGTTTGAGTCCTGGACCTGGCGGCTTGCTGTCTCGCTTTCCCTCCCTCTCTCTCTCTCTCTCTCACTCTGTCCCTCTCTGGTCAAATTTAAATAAATAAATAGATAATAAAGTTTAATAAAATAATTAAAAATAAACTTATCAGGAGATTCAAATACTCAAGCAAGGCAAAAAGCACTTCATGTTGAACTCTACAGCATCAGCCTCAGATGGAGGGAATGTATCTATGGCTTTTGGGTCCAGAGACTAGGATTTCCTTTGACCCATGAACTAATAGCCTATGGGGGTGAATTCCTAGTCACTCTCTTGCTGAGTAATATGGTGTTTGATGACTGCACAGAAAGCCATTGTTGCATAGGAGGATATTACTGCGGTGATTAACACACTAGTACTACCTTCACATTACTTTCATGCTTATGAATAATGTATTTTTTATCTTAATGTTGCATTCACACTGCTGTGCATGTCATTGCCTTCCCTTTTATTTCAAGTGAAAATAGAGCAAAATACACTGGTTTTCAAAAGGGCTTGTGATTCTCATAGCTGGGTCTTCAGGCAGAACAAGATCTGACAGAGGACCAAACTTGACTCCAAGCCTTTATTTGGGAGAGATTGGGTGCTGATAGGGATGGGAGGGGCAGTGAACTGAGCACACAAACTGGGAGGCTGAGGAAAATTATAGTTGAAAATGTTTTGCAGGATTTTATACAGTTTTGAAACCCATGATATTGACTAACCTTAGACATTTCCCATTCTCGGAACTGAGTTTGTTTGCAACTTGAAGTTACAGAGTCCCTATGGGTTGTGTGTCACAACCCCCCCCCCACCTCTCCACCCCACACATATTTTGTATTGGGCTCAGTTTGTACTTTGATTTGATCTCTAAACTGGAAAAAAAAAATCCCCTTCCCACGTTCTGTTTGGGTGACTTTATGTGTTAAAGAGTCAAGAACTCTGTGTGGAGAAACAGTTATTATGAAGTTAAAAGTGGGAGAATAGAGAAAAGGATTAGGAATACAGAAGAGAGATAGTTAATCCAGCCTAAAGATTGGGAATATCTACAAAGTTTCCTCAGAGCAGGATTTTATTAGGATTTTGAAGGATAAATAGGAGTTTGCCAGAGAAAGTGGGCAGGGGATAATGGTGATGAGTATGGTGGTGAGGAAAGGGAGAGAAAATAAATAGACTTGCATTTTCTTTAGTGCTCAGGGCACAGGCTGACAGGGGTGAGAAGCAGCTAAAACAGCTTAGCTCCAATTTGGTGCCTGGAGGTCCAGATATGAGTGGGACTGACTGGGTGGTGTTTAATTGTTCCCTTGGGGTTAGAGCATGGCCACTTAATAGAAAGAAGTTAGACTTTGAGGTTAGAGAGGCATTGAATCCTGGCTCTGCTTTTGCCAGCCACAAGGACCAGGGTGTGCTATTTCTTCTCTGAGCCTCAGTTTTCTCCTCCTGCTTGCCATGGTGGTTAATGACACTGGTGTCTGAGTCAGAGGGGTTACTTCAAAAGCAGAGGTGGGATGCTTCTGATGCATCCTGGTGGGATGGTGCATGTGGATGTACCTGGCAAGGACTGCAGAGGGAGGATGGTGGGGAAGGCAATACTGAGAACTGGGCTATCCACTAGGGGAGAGAGAGAGGAGGTTCCAGCCCCAAGGCTCTTAAAGGATCTCCTTTGAGGGAAGGCCACAGCCAAGAAGATGAGCCCAAGGTCAGGGTGCCAGAACCCAACAGGCTAGCAGCTGTAGAACCACCTTTTGAGTTCCACCTGGTCTAGTCTGATCCTTATATGCATTCCATGGGAGAGGAGCGAGTTTGCTATGTAGTGAAATACTGTACTGTGGAGTTTGCCATCTTAACGACCATTTTTAAGTGGATGGTTCAGTGCCACTGAGTGTATCACGTT
The DNA here is from genome assembly GCF_000334495.1 of Tupaia belangeri chinensis. Lineage (NCBI taxonomy): Eukaryota > Metazoa > Chordata > Mammalia > Scandentia > Tupaiidae > Tupaia > Tupaia belangeri. Next base: position 5,866,440 of record NW_006207133.1, read on the forward strand.
GTTGGGCAATGGTCTCCACCATCCATCCCTAGAACTTTTTTTTAAAGAGGTTTTTGCTAAAGGGCGTGTGCGCTCGCCAGACAGAGAGAGACAGAGAGACAGAAAGCAAGAAATCACCCCTCCCCCAAGGTGGGATGGCCACGCCGCAATCCCTTCCCCTCCATTCTCTTCTCGGGATCTTGGGCACATACGCACACGCACCCAATGTGAGTTTTAAGCCACCGGGTCTGGGATGTGAACCACGGTCGACTACATGGGAGTCCAGCGACATAGCCATTACACTAACTGCTGGTCTCCCATTCCTAGAACTTTTCATCTTCCCAAACTGAAATTCTGTATCCAGTAAACACCAGTTCCCCTTTCCCCACTCCCCCAGCCCCTGACGGCAACTGTTCTACTTTGCATCTCTGTGGATTTGACTGCTGTAAGTGGCTTGTGCCAGTGGAATCATACAGTATGTGTCCATTTGTGATCGGCTTATTTCGCTCAGCATTATAGCCTTGAAGTTCACGCATGTAGGAGCTATTTTAATCTTTATTATGTAGGATTAAACTGGTACACAGAGACGTGAAGGGAGTGCTCTGCAGTCTCACAGAAAGCAAAAGGAAGGGGTGGGCTCTGTACTGAGGCAGTCTGACTGTAGGACCTGCACCCATGCCTGGTCTTCGGCAGAGGCAGTCACATCTTTGTTCCTTGGGTGTCTTCCTCATGCCTCTTAAACAGTGGCCTTGCTGGGACTGAATGCTCTTAACTGAGACTGGGAAAAGTTGGGACTAAGCCTTCCTGTTTGTTTAAGTAAGAGGTTCACTAGAAATTGGGGTGTTTGTAAGCCCTGGCTGCCATTCATAGCTTTTCTCTGTAGACACTGTGAAGACAGCAGCTTTGACGGGTAACATCCATGCCCTTGTGCAAATACTTGGATTGAGAGCTGGTTTGTTTTGGAGGCCATGTGAGAAACTGTAATGAAAAAGGGCCCCCAAATAGGGAGTGTCATAGGAACTCAAAAGAGTGAGGAGTCCCTGAGGCTGCAAGGTGAGGTGGTCCGGGAAAACATCTTGTAGGAGATGAGTCCCACGAGTAACTTCTGAGAGCAGGAGGACTTGAAGACAAGCTTGGGGTGTAATTAGACAGAGAAAAGTATGACTCCCTCAGGTAAAATGAAGCTAATAGAAAAGTCAGTGCTGTCACCTCTGTTCTTGCACAAGGCCAGGATTTTCCATGAGTCATAAGATTCCCACTGGAAACTATTGCCATGAAGTGTTTTACTTAATTGGTCAACACACTGATTTAGACAATGCTTCTCCAGCAATTAAAAAAATGTAAATTGCTTAATCTTGATTGACTTGATGAAACAAATACCTCCAAAGGGGCTGTGAGAAAGGCTAGAATTTCTCTTCACCCTGCCAGACTCATCAATTAAAAAATTCACACCTCATCAGAGCCTCCACCTACTGTGAGACTGTGCTAAGTGGCTCTCCAGCAAGCCCTGAGGGACATGTATCTAGAATGCCTCCCTGACTTTCTAGAAACGGGAGAGAACAGGAGTGGGACAAAGGTGGTAGACTGTATCTGAGGAATTGTTACTTCTTCAGGAGAAGCAGGAGACTGGCTAGACCTGGCAGACCTCACAGAAAGAAAGGACAAGGGGTTGCCATGGTGGTTACCCAGCCTCACTGGACCAGTGCTCTTGCTTCTGGTGTCTGGGGAAGCTCCTGAGAGGGTGCACATCCAACCTCATTGATGGGCACCTGCCAGACCAAGGCCCTGTGTTGGTGTCTCATTTGTTCCCTTCAAGAGTGAGCTCACCCTCTCCATCCCATTGTCCACTTGCTCATTCATGCAGCAGAGATTAGTGAGTACTAACTGTAGGCTGGGAATTCTTCTGACTTCTAGAGATGGAGTGGAGGTGGTGACCCATAGTCCTCCCATGGAGTTGATATCTCCTCTTGTTAGGAAGTTCTAATACATAGAACCTTCTTTCTTATGACAAACAAACCAGCCTCCCTGGGTTTTCCTCCACAGTCCTGGGTTAGTTCCTGGAGTGATCTGAGGTCACTTTCTTGCTTCTGCCTGATGAATGGCGTCACACTTCCTCTCTTGTCCCTGCTCTTGGGGCCTGATTCTGTGGTACCATTGCACCATCTAGCCAGGCACCTCCTTTTGGCCCAGGGGACAATATGCATGGCTCTCCAAAAGCTGCTTTCCAATGTTGTAGTTCCCGTAGATCAACAGGTCGCAGTTGGAAACAGTTCCTCTGACACTGTCAGAGCCCATCAAACATTTTTACCTGCAAACACCACTTTGGGGACTGAGGCTGGTACAGAGTGATGTAATGGGAAAGTCCCAGGCTTATGCCTCCAGGCCTCCTGTTATGTGCTGGCTGTGCATGCGCTCATAATCTGTGCTAGCTGAGGCTGGGGGGTGGATTGTGGCATGGTTACCCAGTTTCTTGTATCTGCTTTTGTTTTTTTCTCCTTTTCTCATGGAAGAAATAAATAAGCTTGAGAGAAAAGCACCATCACTTTGGAGTAGGGGAAGATTGGAGTAGGGTGGTCAATGGGCTTAGGGGAGACAGGGAGATGGGTAGGGTACCAATTGCTAGGCCTCCTCCCACCCCTCAACCCTGCCCTGTCCTGCTTCCTCTGTGCCTTCCAGCTGTCTTGCTGCTCAGGTGTGCTGAGGCTTCGCACACCCAAGCCCAAAGGTTGTTGCTGCTTTTCTTTGGTGTCAGCCCTTGTGCCAGGCACCAGAACACACAATGGTGAGCCCAGGCCTTGCCCTCCAGGAGCCTAGATCCTGTGAGTAGCATGGTAAGGACAGAGAAGGGCATGCCTGAGGGCAATGATATCCTGGAGGAGAGAGTAGTTCATGTAACCTCAGCATGTAGGGAGGGCTTCCTGGGGGAGAGGATGCAAATTGGGGTAGGGGTCCTGGGCAAAGCAGGCGAGAAACAAAAGTCACGGCTAATATGTAGAGCATTTGCTGCTGTTTGTGGAAGGGCATGGGCCATCTAGATTTTGTTCTGCAGGGGCAGAGAAGTCCCACAGGACTTCAAGCTATTAAGGAGGGGAGGAGAGACTGGGAATCACACCAGAGACTTCTAGTCTCACTGGGCTGGGCAGGATGGCCAACCTCCATCTTGAATGACCTGTGAAGGAACAGAGGTGGGTATGGGACAGTGGGCCCACCCTACCATTGTGTGTATTCTGAAGGCTACCTGGAATACTGGCTTGTGGCAACTGGCCCACCCATGGTATGGCCCAAGTTTGCCAGGATGGCCTGGAGGGCACATGGCCCAGGGGCATCCTTACCTTGAGCTGGCCTTGGATGGTCTTCACACAGTTCAGTCCTAGGACCTTAAGGAAATGGTCAGATGGGTTCTGGATTCCTCCTTTCTTTAGCAGGACCGAGCAGGAGGGTGAGATCAAGACCATCTTAGAGGAGCAGGCACTGAAGCAAATCCTCTAAAACATCAGACGCAAGCCAACTTCGTTTATTATGATGACTGGCATTAGATCACAGTGCTTAAGAGCATGGAGTTCAGAGTCGGACTCTGTGGGCCTTTGGGCAGGTTGTGTTAGCTCCTAAGTCTCAATTTTCTCTTCCATAAAATGGGGACAGGGCTCATCTCACAGGATCAAACAGACCAACGAGCCAAGGCACATCAGTTCCTCAGTCAGGGCTGGCTCAAAGTGCTGGCAAAATGGCTGACACTGACCTTGAGCAGGAAAAGCCCTCTCAGCATAGCAGCTCAGGGCTCAAGCCTGAGGGTGGGAGAAGGAGAAACCGGTTAGGCTCGTGTGTATGCAACAGTATTTGAGAGTGGCTGAATGCTCTGGTATGAGTGTGGAGCAGGGCCTGCCTGGCTAGCCACGCCAACCCACATGAGCGTGCAACAGAGGGAGATGCTCAGGCTTTTATTGGAGCAGGGTGAATATAAAGCTCTCCACTGAATTTTCTATAAATGCTTTTTATTAGCCAGCACTTTACAACATGAGAGCTTTTGGATTAGGCATCCATTAGTTCCTATTCCCTGGGGAAGAAAAGATGCCTTCCTGCATCCTCATGCAGATGAAGCCAAGAAGAATGTGAAAACCAGGGCATCTGAGGAGGCTTGGGAATAAGGAGGGCTCTGAGGGCCCCCAGAGGGCATTTCCTCAGGAAGAAAGGTAGCATAAGACATGAGTGTTTGGTGTTTGGCTTAAAAACAGGGTAGCTTTGTCCCAGCTGCAATGGTACAGCCCTGGTGCAACCAATGCTCTGCAAGGTTAGGTTCAGCTTTTGGGTAAACCTCTTCACATCAGCCATGTGTGTGCATTCCCATGACCCTGGTGGCTGGGAAGACTGGAGGAGGATTGTGACACAAGACCCCATTAAGGGTGGTTGTCTTTCTCTCTATCTCTGTCTCTTTCCATCCCTCTCTCATGAAAACAAATACACTTAAAAAGAAAAAAGCCAAAGTAGCTTCCTTCTTAGACACAGTGTATTTACTTTATTTATTTATTAAAAAAAATTTGCTATAGGGCATGTGTGTTAGCTGGACAGAGACAGAGAGTGAGAGAAAGGGGAAATGAGAAGCACCCCTGCTGATGGATGGCTGTGCTGTGATCCCTTCCCCTCCATTCTCCTCTCAGGATTTTGAGCACACATGCATACATGCCTGGGGTACTTCTCAAGCTGCTGGGTCCAGGACTCAAACTACACAGTCAGCTATGTGGAATCTAGTCACCTTAACTACTAGGACACAGGACCCTCCCATAATATTATTATTTTCTATCAGTTCAAATTTTAAGATCAATATGATCTCGTTGAAATTCATACAAAAGATACATATGAGGAGACTTCAGAAAGTTTATGGAGGGATCAGCAAATGGTATAGTGGTTGAGGTACTGGACTCCCACATGGCTAACTGTGGCTTGAGCCTTGGACTTGGCAGCTTGAACATCACACCAGGCATGTGTGAGTGTGTGCTCAAGATCCCAGGAGGAGAATGGAGAAAAAAGCATTGTGGTGTGGCCATTCCCCTTTCCCCTGGGGGCGGGGTATGATTTCTTACTTTCTTCTTACTGTCTGTCTGTCTGTCTCTGGTGAGTGCATGCACCCAATGGCAAAAACCTTAAAAAATAGTTTGTGGAAAAATGGAATTAAAGTATGAGTTTATTTTGGTACAAAAGTGTTTTGAAATAAATGCATAGATTTCTGACAATGTGTGTTTTTTCATGAATTTTTGAAGACCCCTATGTACCCTTCCCAACTAACCCTCAAATCCTGTTCTCCTCCTTTTTTACCTTCTTACCTGGGCAGGCTGCCTGGGACCTAATCTGTTCAGATTGCTTTTCTATGGGACATCAACCTGTTACTGGAGTTTGATATAGCCAAGGCGGGCAGGAGAGCTGATGATACAAAGAATAATCTGGAAGGGGTGGGGGTAGAAAAGATCACAAACAGATATTTTTGCTTCTGTTTTTCTCAAAGCCCCCTTGAGGAAATGCTGGTGTACTTTTACCATTGTCGAAGCTCTTTACAAGGGGACTTCAAAAGTTTTGTCGAAAAATAGAATTAAAATAAAAGTTTATTTTGGTGCAAAAAGTTTTTGAAATTCATGCCCAGTTTTTTCACTATGTATACTTTCCATGAACTTTTTAAAGACCCTTTATACTTGCACTATCAAGTTTGGTCCTCACAGTAACTGGGGAGGTCTTCAGGAATATTATTCCAAAAGTTAGACGGAAACTCAGGTTTGGAGGGGTTAAGTGTCTTCCATGGTTGGCAACTAGTGGCGTAGCTCAGTCTCAAACCTAGGTCTCCTGGTTTTCTCAGATCCTGTAGGAATCCAAGAGATGTCAAAAGACAGTTGGATATGGGAACCAGCAGTTAGCGTAATGGCTACGTCGCTGGACTCTCACGTGGTCGACTGTGGTTCGCGTCCCGGACCCGGTGGCTTAAAACTCACGCCGGGCGCGTGTGCATGCGTGCCCAGGATCCCGGGAGGAGAATGGAGGAGAAGGGATTGCGGCGTGACCATCCCCCCCGGGGGGTGATTTCTCGCTTTCTGTCTCTATGTCTCTCTCTGTCTGTCTGGCGAGCACACATGCCTTAAAGTGAAAAAAAACCCCCCAAAAAAAAAAAAAAAAGACAGTTGGATGTGTGGACTTCGGTCACAAGAGGGAGGCTGAGGCTGCAGATAAAAATATGAGTATCATCAATAAATATGCTTTTTACTTTTCTGATAAAAATGGACATATATACAGCTGCAGATGGTTCTGCCCATGTTCCTATCTCCTGTTGTGAAGACAGATGTGATACCATCTTGCTCTTGACTTGACAAGTGGTACTGAAGCCAATCAACCAAGGTTGGTTATATGGAATTGTAGACATGGCCAGCACTGTTGAACAGCTGGGACAATGCAGCCACTGCTTACCTCTGGGCTTCTTATCATGGGAGAAAAATGGAACCTATTTGTTTATGTCACCACAATCAGATTTTCTTTACTTGACGTCACATTGGGTTGGGGCTACACATTCTGGAGCTGTGGCATGAGGTGGCCATAGGAGGAAAAAAGCCAACACCCTAAGAAATGTTGAAAGAGCAGGAAGAACAATGGATTGGGTCCTTGGTGACCAGGACTGACCCATGTCTACCACCCCTGGTTGGTGTGGAGTAAAGAACAGCTGTCCTTGTATGCTGAGCCACTGCTGCTGGGGTTTCTAGTTTGGGTGGACAAA